>NC_091515.1:33259614-33594608 GCF_947461875.1 Haliaeetus albicilla | reverse complement strand
GCTTCATAAATTTGCTCTGCCCTTGAAGTCTTTTCCTGTGATGCCTGTAGGCCCACACAGTTTCTCTGGCGTCTGTTTATACGAGTAAGGAATTTACATTTTTAAGTAGCGATAATAGGGGGGGAAAAAAAATCCCTGGTTCTCTTCTATCTCTTGGTAACTGGCTGTTAGTAACAGTTCTTAATAAAGCTTTGCAAAACACACAAGATGTGTAGGAGTCGAGTCAGTACAGAGTCATTCAGACAAGCGCACAAAGCGGAAGGACACCACTAGAGGATCCATCCACCGTTAGAGGATCTAATGCAAAGATATTGCTTAGGTGACAGCGCAGTAAAAATTTCATTAAGGAAAGAGGGTTTGGGTGAGGGTGGGAGAGGGAGTTTTGGAGTAGGTAACCTGTGGGCGCAGCGAGTGGAAAACAATTGCAAGGAGGTAGGAACCCTGCACTCAAGCTTACACTTATGTATTGGTGAGTACCTGGAAATGATCAGAAATTATCCATTCCTCCAACCCTAGACTGTTCATAACTATGAAGGTGCCAGTTCGTGTGGATGAGCCCCCAAGCAGCATTTTGCAGTGCTGTCTGGGAAGGGACGAGGAAAGGATGGAGTTCTGTCTGGCAGGCTTGTGAGCAAGAACTATTTTTCTTTCCTAGAAATCACTACCGGACATTGCACCAGGCCATTATTGATATGGTTTTGGGAACAGAGATGACAAAGCACTTTGAGTACGTGAACAAATTTGTGAACAGCATTAACTAGCCAATAGCATCTGAGGACACCAGCTTATACATAAGTGCTTGCAGGACTTTATGCCTTCAGACATTTCAGTGAAGTTCTTCTGAGACAACTTTAAGTATCATTTTCATTCACGTTGTATTGATTTGCACTGTGGTAATGCCCAAAAGACACAATTGGATTTGTGACCTCACAGCTCAGTGTGAAAAAATACTTTTATTTTCTTGAGTTTTCTGTGTCTGGCTCTGCCCTTAGCTCATTTAAACACTTCATTTTATAAGCCTTGCCTTCAAAGGCATCTTGTGTTCAGAAAACATGTGGGTGGATGCTTTTGTACATGCAAAATTCCGTGCATGGAGCCAGGTCGGCACTTGTGCCTATGGTCCTGCCTCCAAACAGTGGGACTTGCCTAAGCCTGGGGTTGTAACTGAGGAAACTGCCCTGACGGTTTTGTGTCTATATAATCTGGAGCCTTCAAGCCATAAGGAATAACTCCATTGCTTCTTGAGACCTCTCCACCCCAACCCCATTCTTCATTGCACCAAGAGATTTCCAGCCCACTATTCCTATTAGTACTTGCACCCTAATGCTCCATCACCAGCCAGGGCATATTTCATGAGACACCTCCAACTTTCCCAGCCCAGGCCCCTTTTTACCTTCTCTTGTTGCCTCTCAAGGTTGAATACTCAGTGTCTGACAGGGTTCTCTAGGGCAGTGTTACTCACCTAAGCAAAGATCATCTTATCACAGCTTAGTGAAAATCGTGCTTTGTTATAAACACTGGGGGAAAAAAAACCCAGACCAAATGGAAGGTCAGTGGTATTAAAAATAAATAAAGCAGCTTCTGTCAGTTTTCCATAACTAGACTTTTTGCACTGTAAACTGTCATGGGTGCAGAAACCAGTCAGGACTGGTGGGATTTATGACTTTGGGGACAGCATTATGCCAGTTGAACTGATCTGCTTCTAAGGACTGCTGAACTCTGTTCTCCCAACAGTTTGAGGTGGAAATCACAAATGCTGCTGAACTTCACTGGCTCTGTGGACACTTTGCACTGTACTCCCCAGCACTTCCAAGCTCTGGAGGGCTCACTGGACATGGCACTGGGTCTGAATTAGCCTGATACATCTTCAGTGCCAGAAGTCCCATGGCACAGAGGCACATGGTTTGGGCACTGCTGGGGGCTCCTATCACTCTTTCTGCACTGTGCTCCCAGCACATCACCTAGCACTGTTTCATGGGTTTGCCCTCTTGGCATGGACTAAGCCAGAACAGTGGAGATTCCGCTTTAGATCAAAGCAAAGAGGAAAGAAAGGTCCACATTGGTGAGTGTTGTAGAATTAGCTGCTCTCGTATTTCTCTGTACTTACACGTGGACCAGATAGCAGCTTGCTGAGCCTATCAATTTCTAAAAAAGCCCTCTGAGGTGGCACTGGGAAATCTGGGTTCTCACAGTGCTTCATTTCTCCTTCTTGACAGCTTAAGCATTTTTGGAAGTATTCCCTCCACCTCCCCCCTTTTAAAATCTCTCTGTTTTCTGGCATCCCCACATTGGCCTGTAGGATTCAGATTCACAAGCCTCACTGAAACCACTATGTTTCCAAGCTCTGAACACGTTTCTGGGAATCTCCCTTTTATCCCATGAATGCATTTGTTCTAGCAGTTGCTAAAGAGCTTTTAAATGTTCTCCATACCTTATACTGCGATCAGCATTTTTAACCTATAGAAAACATTTTCTTTGATTCACTCTCCTTTATCTTACCAGTTTATAGCAGAGGCTATTTTAAAATGTACAAGAGTTGGAGAGCAATAAAAGTGCAGCACAGAACCACGAACCACTTGTATTACAGACTTGGTTTTTTTCCTTAGTATTAGGTTGTTCTATTCCTTATTATTAATGGTGGCTCTTCCTATTTTTGATCTTGAACAGCAGTTAAGGAGCAGGGTTAATTTGGCAGCTCTTTGCTGGGCTACCCATGCTGAAAAAAATTAACTGTTAAACATAAAGTTAGAACATTAATGCCAGAATTGGCAAGAGTGACTGCAAAATATGTCCCCATAAACCACAAAGACATTAATTTAGCAGTGGTCATAAAAAAGTATGTTCAATTTTTGACTCAGAGTTGAATTTAGCAGCAAAGGGAGGCCATAATTACACAAATATATTATTTTGAGAATAGTGTTAATGCCATGGTGAGCTGAGGTGGAGGCTTTTTATTACTCAATAAGGAACATAATATACCTGAGACGGAGAGCCAAAGGAACCTTAGTAGATATAGTAGATATATGGATGTAGATAGGAACTGTTTAATAATTATCTAGCTTATAATGAAGTTAAAGAAATTTCAGTAGAGGTAGACATGGCCCAAGGGGATGAGAAGTGATGCTTAACGTTTGCATTGTTGAGGCTGGCTGGGGCAGGAGGTAGTCCCTGATAAGAAGCAGCAGTCGACCCCAAGAACCAGCCAAGACTGGCCTTGTGACTTCTTGGAACTAATTTTAATATGAAGCGGGGATAGATCATGCCTATGTATAGGCGTATTGCAAAACTCTATGTATATGTAACACTTGACTGTATAAATTTGAAGCGAACTGCCGAGTCAGGCGCGCACGACTTTGGTGGGACTAACCCCCCCCCGTGCTGCCCAGCGCTGAATGAACATACCTACTTTACAATCTCACTGATTGTGGAGCCTGTTTTCCGCACGTCAGACCTGTGCCCTTCGAAACTGTTCAGGACCCAGAAGATGATGCCGCAAGATTTGTAACAACTACTCTGTCCCCTCCACCCGCTCATCAGAGCAATCAATAAGCAGTTTGGTATTTTACTGCCTTGCAAGCAAAGCCTTTCTGCAGTCAGTCTGCCTCTCTTTCATTTTCCTACTGTTAATATCAAAGATTATCTGAGACTTAATCTTAGCTGTTGCCTAAAACCAAAAAAGTATTCTAAGCCGAGGGTTCAAAATCCAGCACAAAGGCAGCAGTTTTATTTGAAAACATACTGGAACTGAATGGCACAGACTTGCTTTTCTGCCTCTAAAAGAAACAGTCAGTTGTGCAAGTTGGTTCACCCCTCTGTGCCTGCCTCAGTTTTCCCATCTGGGCATGAAAACTGAACTCTAGAAACTCTCCTAAATGAAGCAGCCCCTACCATCACCACCCCCACCTTTAAACGCTTAGCAGTGAGGGTGGTTTATCAGCTTGCAGTTGGTGGATGCCTCCACCACACTGGTCCTGTTCCAAAAGGGCAAGGCTGGGATGCAGAGAAGGGTAACACATCCTAGCTGATAAAGAGCCTGCGACTCCTTTATTTCACAAACTATGCTATTCTGAGAATCTCCACAACTGTCTCATGTAGGGTTCAGCGTTCGGAAGATCTCGCGATGTCACGGAAAGTTAGAGGGTTAGTCGCAGCCTTATGATGTGTCTGTAATCCCACCTACCCTTGTTAGTATAAAAGGAATTGACTGCGCAATAAAAGGCGGAAGTTGGCGCTCACACTGTGTGTGTTATCTGTCTCTTTCCCTGATCTGGGGGGTGATCAGTGATCTAATCGTGGCACCTTGATATGCGGCGAGCGCTACATAATGGTGACCCCGACGTGATCGGTCGCACTAGGCGACGATGGGACTTGCGCAAGTGATTAAGGTGTTGAAAGTGTTGGCTGATGAGGTGGGTGCTCACGGAACGATTAGGAGGGGCCCCACGGGCGAATGCATCCAATGGGTGCTGCGCCGGGGAGGGATGGGCTCTCCCAAAGAAGTATTAAGTCCCCCAAATTGGGGAGAGATTCGGGAGCTGTTGCTCCAGTCGGCGCTTGCGGGTGAGCGCGGAGCTGCGGAACGATTACAAGCGTGGGGGAAAGTGGAGGAGGTAGTTACGGCAGGACGGAAAGCTGGGGAGTGTTGGTCGGCGGCGCGAGCTGTTTTGTTTGCGGATGAAGCGCCGGTTCAAAAACAAGGGGGGGCAGTGCCCCCAGAGACAGTGAGTCAAACTCGGACGGAGCGGGCGGCCGTGGAGCGGGGCTCACAGAGCGGTCCATCTCTGACTGAGAGCGTGGACACGGAGAGTACGACAGAGATGGAGGTTTTTCCGATAGAGACGGTACCAGCGGGGACGGACGAGCCCCCTCCGCAGTGTCCATGGGGGGAGTTACGGCGGGAGGTTCGGAAGGACTTGGGGGAGTGCCTCTTGGACTGGGATCCAGGCGGGGATGTTAAGGGAGATTTGTACCGTTAGTTGAGAGAGTGGGAGGAACGGCCACCCGCGGAGGGGATAACTGGGAGGCAGCGGGGGTTGGAGACTGTGGCAGAGGAGGAAACACCCCCCCGCGGGGGAAATCAGGCGCCCTTGCCGGGAGAGCGGACTGAGCCTCCTGAGCCTTTGCCTGAGCCTGTGCCTGCTGAGCCGTCAGCTGCGCCCCCTCCGGCGCTTCCTCCGCCCCCTCCCTCGGCTCCTTCCTTTCCGCCCCCCCCCCCCTCCGCCGCCTTGCAGCGGCGCGTGTCAGCCGGCCATGGAATGGCCGCCGCCAGGCGCGGCCGCGGCCGGCCCCCGGGCAGAACCATCCGCCCCCCCGCCACTGTCCTTTAATCCATCCTGCCTCTCGGAACCAGAGACGGTGAAACCAACTGCGCCCGCGATAGACGCGGAGCCGCCTGCAGTAGCCTCTGCAGACGAGAGGGAGAGGCATTGGAAGGGAGTAAAAAAAAAAAAAAAAGGGATGGGAGGCGTTTCACTGGAAAGTCCTTGAGAAATTAAAGACATTGTCCCAATGGCAACTGGGACGGCACCGGCGGGTGCTGGAGCCACTGATCCGACAGATTCTGACTAATAGAGTATTACACTTTAGAGGACTAGCGGACATTGAGTCCTTCAGAGAGGTTTTTAGAACAGCGTGCCTTATTGTATATAGAACTTGCTTTAGGTAAAAAGTGTGTTAAGCATAATTTGAGTAAACATAGTGTGATTACGGGAAGACAGTGTGGGGTAAACGTAAAAGTTAGTTTAAGCCAAAATTAGGGGTAAGGTCTATTTCCATTAATAACCTGGGAACGAGGTTGATTGTGTTTCCACAGATACAGGCCCACGACGGACTCCTGTTGAATTTGCATGACCATCATCATCTGGAGCATCATAGATGGTGTGGCAATATGAATACCACCTCAGCCAAAAACTAACGTCTAGGTCACCTTGGCTAACATAACAGGTCAAGATTCTCTGTGCACCGCAACCGCATCATAAAGCCCACGAACCAATAGACAAGATGGCTATGACTCGTGCAGCGCGCCTGGCCAGCGAGCGCATGCGTCATAGATTGCAGCCGAGGCAGACTTTTGGCACCCGCTGGCCACGTGTGCCAAAACCCGTTCCTCTGCAAATGTATAAATACCGGGATTTTCCGAAGAGCATCGGGCTGGTGTACGGTGAGGCCATCGTTGCCTCTGTGGGGACGCCCACGGAAAGCTGGCACCTACCGATTGCTGGGCTGAGTTCGCGGAGCAAGATGACACAAGAATGTATGGATGGTTCATCTTCCTCATAGTCCTCATGGTTTGGGTCATTAGGGGTAATGGGTTGGCTCAAAGAATTATGGGCATTATTGTAGTTATTGTGATTTTAGCTATTGTAATAATTTTACCTTGTCCAGCTTGTTAAGTAAACATGGCATCCCTCATATAGCACCGGCCAGGCCATTGTAGAACGAGCACATCGAACTTTAAAGGCCTTACTCGATCGGCTTAGGGAGGGGGAGCAGGAGGAGCCCTCCTGGTTACAGGAAAACACACCTGCTCTCCGTACACAGCGTCTTCTGTTAACTGGGTTAACTTCATTAAATCAGACAGTTCGAGGGGACTTGGAAGAGACGGCGGCGCAATGACACTTTACGAACACGGAAGAGAAAGGTCCCTACCCGTTGGTCAGCGTACGTGACTTTCAGACACGCCAATGGGAAGGGCCGTTTGAGTTGCGTTGTCTCGGGCGAGGGTACGCCTGTGTACAGACACCTGAAGGGCTACTGAAATGGGTTCCTAGTCGTATGATTCGTCCTGCCCTAACCTCGTAGTGTTTGAGTGTTTTTCCTACAGGTCGCTGTCATCCTTTCCTGGCTTGTGACACCTTGGGTATCTGCTACAAACTTCTGGCAGTGGATGCGAAGCCAACTGGGGGACCCTGATGTGTATCCGGACGACGTCCCTCTCAGAGTCCATCAATACGTGCCTTTATGGGATCCGGCTGTCAGAGCTCGCAGCCAGGAATCTAGGTGCCTCAGACATTAAGCCTTAACATCAGCGCACCAATGATAAACTTTATAGAGTAATAGAAGTAATTCTTTCCAAGCCTCATGATGTATCTGTATAACTTTCAATCTACCTCCTGTGTGAATTTCTATAAAGGAGCTCTTTGCTCTGCAGGGTAAATGGGACATTTACGGGTGTTTAAGATAGAGTGTTTCAACTTAGTTGTAGAGATATGTTTATACTCATAGTACTTTACATAGTTATTTCTTGGTGTGGAATTGTTCATAACAATAGAGGCCAACTCGTCATAGGGAGGGGGGAGATGTAGGGTTCAGCGTTCGGAAGATCTCGCGATGTCACAGAAAGTTAGAGGGTTAGTCGCAGCCTTATGATGTGTCTGTAATCCCGCCTATCCTTGTTAGTATAAAAGGAATTGACTGCACAATAAAAGGCGGAAGTTGGCGCTCACACTGTGTGTGTTATCTGTCTCTTTCCCTGATCTGGAGGGTGATCAGTGATCTAATCGTGGCACCTTGATATGCGGCGAGCGCTACAGTCTCATGTAATGGGGCTATTACTAGTTACTTAGCAAGGCTGCTGTCCTCAGACATCACTTTTTCATATGAATTCCTGGTGCTTTGCATGGAATTAGGAGGACTGGGTGCATGTCGTGGTTTAACCCCAGTGAGCAACTAAATCACCACACAGCTGCTTGCTCACTCACCCCCGGTGGGATGGGGGAGAGAATCGGAAGAATAAAAGTAAGAAAACTCGTGGACTGAGATAAAGACAGTTTAATAGGTAAAGCAAAAGCCATGCATGCAAGCAATGCAAAACAAGGAATTCATTCACTACTTCCCATTGGCAGGCAGCTGTTCAGCTATCTCCAGGAAAGCAGAGGTCCATCATGCGTAATGGCTACTTGGTGTGGTGGGTTGATGCTGGCTGGATGTCAGGTGCCCACCAAAGCCACTCTATGACTCCCCCTCCTCAGCTGGACATGGTAGAGAAAATATAACGAAAGGCTCGTGGGTCGAGATAAGGACACGGAGACATCACTCACCAATTACTGTCACGGAGAAAACAGACTCGACTTGGGGAAAATTAATTTAATTTATTACCAATCAAATCAGAGTAGGGTAATGAGAAATAAAACTAAATCTTGAAACATCTTCCCCCCACCCCCCCACCCTTATTCCTGGGCTCAACTCCTCCGGATTTTCTCTACCTCCTCCCCCTGAGTGGCACAGGGGGATGGGGAATGGGGGTTGTGGTCAGTTCATTGCATTGTCTCTGCTGCTCCTTACTCCTCAGGGGGAGGACTCCTCACACTCTTCCTCTGCTCCAGCTTGGGGTACCTCCCACAGGAGACAGTCCTCCATGAACTTCTCCAACGCGAGTCCTTCCCACATGTCCTGGTTTTGGCTGGGAGAGAGTTAATTGTCTTTCTAGTAGCTGGTATAGTGTAATGTTTTGGATTCAGCATGAGAAGAATGTTGATAACACACTGATGTTTTCAGTTGTTGCTAAGTAATGTTTAGTCTAAAGTCAAGGATTTTTCAGCTTCTCATGCCCAGCCAGCAAGAAGGCTGGAGGGGCACAAGAAGTTGGGAGGGGACACAGCCAGGACAGCTGACCCAAAGTGGCCAAAGGGGTATGTATTCCATACCATGTGACGTCATGTCTAGGATATGAACTGGGAGGAGTTGGTGTCACAGCCCGGGCTGGACAGACCAGGGAGGGGTCGTGGTGAATTCGGAATTCCCTCGGGCTAAATTAAGGTGAAACGACACCAAACGATCAGTTAAACGTTTTATTCATGGCAGAAGCAACCTGAACTTGGAAGGCGTAACAGTAGGTGGCGTGGTTTCTCTCAACAGGAACTGGCATGGAACTACCTCAGTAAACCGTGTAACCCGTGGTAACCATATACATCACTTCAGGGAAGAAAATAAGGAGAGCCCTCCCGTCGAGTCACGAGGTTCAGAGTGGACCCCCTTGCTTTCTAGACTCCTTCTCAGAGAGGAGCCTAGGGGCGGCTAGATCCACTCCGAGTCCCAGACTTGGTCAACGGTTTATGTCAATTCAGGGATGAGGTGTAGGGATTATGAAAAAGGAAAGAGAGAGAGAGAGAAAAAGGAAAAGAAAGGAGAAAGATTTCACCGGTCCTGTGTCCAGCGTTAGTCCAGTCAGCCTAGAGGTCCAATTCCGGTGGGTGCATGCACGTGAGGCTTCAGTTTGTGTCCTTTTATCATCTCCTTTTATCATTTCTACATTCCAATCCTTTTATTACTACTGTTGTCATTTTATTAGTGTTATCATTATCATTATTAGTTTCTTCTTTTCTGTTCTATTACGTTTAAGAATAGACATTGTTGAGGATTTCTTGGCTGGGCGAGGGCATGTGAGCAATCCAGCCTTTAGCTGGGAATGAAGCATAGGTTTACAAAGTGCTGAAATGGACAAGGACGCTGTGTGCTTGTATGCTGGGAAAAAGGAAGATAAGAAGAGCCTGACAAACAACTCCTGGATGCCAAAGAATGAGATAAGTAACTGCTGGACACCTCATGAAGAAGCTTGCACAGCCAATAGAGGATAAGATAGCGCTGCGTGAAACGGGGTATTGTACCAATTAGAGTATTGTATAAGGCGCGTGCACAAGCGCATAAGGTATATAACTGTGTTAAAAGTTGTAGTAAATGGGCTTCACTTGATCACATTAGTCTGTGTGTGATGTCCCCTGTGGATCCTCCGCAACATTTGGCGCCCGAACAGGGACCCTCAGATCAGCACCTTATCCTCTTTACGAGAATCTCTGGTGCAGCTGAACCGGCGAGGGAGTGGAGAAGCCGGCCGAGACTGTTCCTGCTGCCCCGACAGGATGGCATGAGCTTCAGCTAAGCTGGGAAGAACGACATGAGCTTTAGCTGAGCTGGGAAGACAAGGAGACGCGCACAAGCTTGAATCTCGCCCTGATCAGGTGAGCGGTTGGAGAAGGAGATGGGGTTGGACAAAGGGCAGGAAGCAGTCCTAAAGCTCCTTTGTTATTTTGTCTCTGAGAGAGGACTGAAATGCGATAATTCTGTGTTAAAGGGGTTGCTTTTATGGGCCTGGAAGAAAGAACGTATCCCGAGTATAAATGTCGCATTTGAAGAAGCGACCTGGGATAATATAGGCAAGGCGCTGTGGGACGCTATTAGCTGCAGGGGGGATAAGGCAAAGGAGGCAAACAAATACGCAGCGCACTGGAAGGTAATTCGAGACATGCTGCAGACAATGAGGGCGGAATGGCAGGCAGCCGCCGCTCTCTGCGCGGCGGTGACCCCTTCTGCTGCCTCCATGGCTGCCGCGTCAGCCTACCCCGCTGGAGTTAGGGGGACATTCTCTACACAACTATCTCAACCCCCCCCAACATCCATTTCCGTTAACGCTAAGACGCCTGCACAGACACAGCCTTTGCCTATACCCAGCCAGGCTGCTGGCGCCGAAAAAATTCCCCCGTCTGTTACTCCGCAAGAAACGGGGGAATTAGGGGGGGCCGATTGTCGCCCGACAGATCCGAAGCCGACAGACTCGGGGGTGACTAATGCGGATAAACAGATTGCAGGGGAGAGGGAACCATCTCCATCGGGTGGTGCGATGGAAGAGCTCCTGAGGGAGGTGGTGAACCAATTACAAAACCTGACAGTACGGTCGGAAGAACCAGAAGTGAAGGAGAAACATTCATCCTCCCGAAAGGATGAACCGAGAAGGCAAGAGAACGAAGATTCTGGCCGTATACCAGCACCGCTTTCTCTCCCCACCTTCTCACCTCCCCCGCTGGCCCCTCCCTCGGCCCCTCCCCTCCCGCCCCCTCACTCCGCCCCTCCCCTCCCGCCCCCTCACTCCGCCCCTCCCCTCCCGCCCCCTCCCTCCGCCCCTCCCCTCCCGCCCGCTCCCTCCGCCCCTCCCTTTCCGCCCCCCCTCCGCCGCCTTGCAGCGGCGCGTGTCAGCCGGACATGGAGTGGCCGCCGCCAGCCGCGGCCGTGGCCGGCCCCCGGACAGAACCATCCGCGCCCCCGCCACTGTCCTTTAATCCATCCCGCCTCTCGGAACCAGAGACGGTGAAACCAACTGTGCCCGCGATAGACGCGGAGTCGCCTGCAATAGCCGCTGCAGACGAAAGGCAGAGACATTGGAGGGGAGTAATAAAAGATGCCATTATAGAAGGGACTATGCTCCAAGCATTCCCAGTTGTTGTACAAAATGATGGACAAAAAAGATGGGAGGCGTTTCACTGGAAAGTCCTTGAGAAATTAAAGGCTGCTGTGAGTCAGTACGGAATCCGCTTATTGATAAAGCCAGTAAGAAACCCTCGGTCAAGTGTTTTAACTGTGGCAAACGTGGACACATTAGGAGCCAATGTACAGTTTCTGCTAACAATAAGTGCTGCAACAATTGTAAGAAAGATAACCATACCACCCAAGAATGCAAGAAGAAGGGAAACTTTACACCAAGCGCGAAGGCCCCGAGCGCGACGACACAAATGCAAGGGGTTTGGGCTGCCAGCCCTCAGGCAGCCTCGCAACTACCAGATCCGCCACTGCAGGAAGCTCTGGAGTGGATGTGGAAACCGCAGTAGACATTACGTTGGTGGATGCAGGAGTCCACTTGGTGGATAGCAACATAAAGGGACCATTGGGGTTTGGGCTTAGTGCATTTTTAATGGGGCGATCTTCAACAGCTCTAAAAGGAATTCTGGTAGTCCCAGGGCTTATTGATGCAGATTTTTGTGGGACTGTGAAAATTATGATTCATATTTTAATTCCTCCTGTTTCTATTCCTAAAGGTACCAGAATAGCACAATTAGTTCCATTCAGGTCGTGTGTTCCAAACCCAGGTGAAGTACAACGTGGAGATGGTGGATTCGGCTCCACAGGGAAACCGCAGGTATACCTTGCCATGGACATAACAAGAGGTAAACCAGAAAAGGTAGTGCAATTGGAAGGGCCTGATGGAGTTATCGTCAAGAAACCAATGACAATCGATACAGGAGCTGATGTTATGATTATTTCACGATATATTTGGCCTCCATCATGGCCATTAATCAATCCAAATTTTGGCATTGCAGGGATAGGGGGCACACAAGCCACCTTAGTAAGTCAGCTACCGATTACATTTCTGTTCCCCGATAGTGAACACGTTACAACGCGTCCGTATGTCATGACTACCCCAAAGGAATTGTTCGGCCTCATAGGCCGTGATTTATTGAGCCAAATGAAGGCAATGTTAGTGACCCATCCTTTTTAGGAGCGGTCACTGAGGGGCAGCCAATCCTGAAAATTAGCTGGAAAACAGATGAGCCTGTTTGGATTGATCAGTAGCCGCTAAATTCTGAAAGGCTGCTAAGAATACAGGAGTTAGTTGAGGACCAATTGAGAGCGGGACATGTTGTTCCTTCTACTAGTCCATGGAATACACCAATATTTACCATTCCCAGGAAAAGTGGGAAATGGAGACTGTTACATGATCTCAGAGCTGTGAATGCAGTGATGCACAGTATGGGAGCCCTGCAGCCAGGTTTGCCATTTCCAGTTATGCTTCCAGAAGAATGGGATTTGCTAATTATAGATCTAAAGGATTGGTTTTTTCACCATTCCCTTGCACCCAGATGACGCTGAACGGTTCGCCTTTTCAGTACCATCGATTAATAAGGCAGAGCCCTATAAGAGATACCATTGGGTCGTGTTACCGCAAGGAATGCGCAATTCCCCCACGATGTGTCAGGTGTATGTGGCCTGGGCATTAGAGCCTGTAAGAAAGCAGTTTCCTCAGTTAATTATTTATCATTATATGGATGACATTTTGATAGTGGGAAGGAACTTGCCACAGGAAAAAATTTTAACTCAATTACAGGACACCTTAAGCCATCGCGGATTAATAATCGCTCCTGAAAAGGTGCAAATGTCAGCACCTTGGAAGTATTTGGGGTGGCACATAGATGCTAGCAATGTTAAACCTCAGAAGGTTCAAATAACATCAGAAATTTTAACCATGCATGATGTCCAGAAGCTTGTGGGAGATATCCAGTGGGTGCGGAATCTTTGCGGTATCACTAATGATGATATGGCCCCTTTGGTAGAACTCTTGGGTACGAGCGCACGTGCAGATGAGAAACGGGAAATGACAGGAGAACAGCAAAAAGCCTTAGAATATATATCAAAGAAAATTGCATCTAGCTTTGCATCCAGATGCAATGAGGATTTGCCAATCATGTTGATGCTCATTAATACAGGGGACTCTCAGAGACAACACCCTTATGTGGTAATTTGTCAGTGGGACACAAAGCGCTCAGGTCTCTTGAGAATTCTGGAATGGGTCTTCTTGGCCATACGGCCAGACAAATCTATTGTAACCCGATTGGAATTATTTGCACAACTGATCATTAGGGGAAGAACAAGGATTGTAGAGATTGCAGGGACGGAACCAGAAATGTTACTAATACCTCTGGTAAAATGGTATTTGGAATGGGGAATTTGGCATTCTGTAGCGTTACAAGTGTCATTAGCGGGGTTTGGAGGTACGATAAGTAATCAATATCCAAAGCATAAGTTGTGGTCACTATTGGAACAGCAAACCTTTGAGCAAAAACCATGGAGGTCGGAAACACCTGTAACACGGGGTAACAGTGTTTACTGATGCTGGGAAAAAGACAGATATGGCCGCCTGTACGTGGAAAGATGCTAACGATCAGTGGTGTGAGCATGTTGAAAAGGGAGAGCCTGGGGATTCTTTACAGATGTTAGAATTAAAAGCAGTGATTTGGGCACTGCAGCATTGGGCTAAGGAGCCGCTGAATATCATATCCGATTCTCTTTATGTAGTTGGGGTGGTACAAAGGATGGAAAGAGCAATGGTAAAGGAGGTCACAAACAAAGGATTGGGCATGTTGTTTTTGTCATTACTACGCTGCTTGAACTCTCGGAGTGTAGAGTACTTTATAACGCATATAAGAAGTCATCAAAAGCTACCAGGTTTGTCAGAGGGAAATGACAGAGCTGACCAATTGGTTGCAGCGGCATGGGAGCCTCCTCCAGGGAATCGTTTTCAACAAGCACGGCAATCACACGTGTTCTTGCACCAACCCGCTAGGATGTTAGCAAAGCAATTTGACTTACCACTCACTGATGCCCAAGGTATCGTTAAAGCATGCCCCGATTGTCAAAAGGAGGGGCTGGGCTTGGGCTGTGGGGTTAACCCACGAGGTCTCTTGCCATTGCAATTGTGGCAAATGGATGTCACCCATGTCATGTGGTTTGGTGCAAAGCGTTATGTGCATGTGTGTATTGATACCTATTCTGCTGCCATGTGGGCCACGGCACAAACTGGAGAAAAGGCCATACATATTGAACGACATCTTCACGCTTCTTTTGCAGTGCTGGGTGTGCCTAAAGAAATTAAGACGGACAACGGCCCAGCCTATGGTTCTACACGATTTGCTCGATTTTGTAATTTGTGGGGAATTCACCATGGTACGGGCATTCCACATCTTCCCACAGGACAGGCTATTGTCGAACGGGCCAACCAAACCCTAAAGAGCATGCTGCAAAGACAGAAGGGGGGAACCCAGGGCTTACTCCCAGAGGAACGATTGGCCAAAGCCTTATTTGTGCTAAATTATCTTAGATTGACAGGTGATCACAAAGACCCACGAATGGTAGTGCATCATGCTCTTTTACAGGCGGAAAGGACGCAACAAAGTACAGGAATCAGGGTAATGTATAAGGACCCAGAGTCCGGGCAACGGTGTGGACCAGGAGAAATAAAACTTACTGGGAGAGGGTATATGTGTCTGCTTACAGATCGAGGCCTTCGCTGGATCCCGGCTAAGTGGGTCAAGCCATGGCTTTGCACTGATGCTGGACCCGGAATTGTCCCAATGGCAATTGGCACGGCACTGGCGGGTGCTGGAGCCACTGATCTGACAGATTCTGACTAATAGAGTATTACACTTTAGAGGACTAGCGGACATTGAGTCCTTCAGAGAGGTTTTTGGTTAGGGCATTATAAGGATTTATCGCTTGTAGAAGACTTAGAACAGCATGCCTTATTGTATATAGAACTTGCATTAGGTAAAAAGTGTGTTAAGCATAATTTGATTAAACATAGTGTGATTATGGGAAGACAGTGTGGGGTAAACGTAAAAGTTAGCTAAAGCCAAAATTAGGGGTAAGGTCTATTTCCATTAATAACCTGGGAACGAGGTTATGATTGTGTTTCCACAGATACAGGCCCACGATGGACTCCTGTTCGATTTGTACGACCATCATCATCTGGAACATCATAGATGGTGTGGTAATATGAATACCACCTCAGCCAAAAACTAACGTCTAGGTCACCTTGGCTAACATAACAGGTCAAGATTCTCTGTGCACCGCAACCGCATCATAAAGCCCACGAACTAATAGACAAGATGGCTATGACTCGTGCAGCGCGCCTGGCCAGCGAGCGCATGCGTCATAGATTGCAGCCGAGGCAGACTTTTGGCACCCGCTGGCCACGTGTGCCAAAACCCGTTCCTCTGCAAATGTATAAATACCGGGATTTTCCGAAGAGCATCAGGCTGGTGTACGGTGAGGCCATCGTTGCCTCTGTGGGGACACCCACGGAAAGCTGGCACCTACCGATTGCTGGGCTGAGTTCGCGGAGCAAGATGACACAAGAATGTATGGATGGTTCATCTTCCTCATAGTCCTCATGGTTCGGGTCATTAGGGGTAACGGGGTGGCTTAAAGAATTATGGGCATTATTGTAGTTATTGTGATTTTAGCTATTGTAATAATTTTACCTTGTTCAGCTTGTTGAGAAAAAATGGCATCCCAAGTTATTAAGCAAGCCTGGATTGCTCAAAAACAAAAAGGGGGAATTGTTGAGGATTTCTTGGCTGGGCTAGGGCATGTGAGCAATCCAGCCTTTAGCTGGGAATGAAGCATAGGTTTACAAAGTGCTGAAGCAGACAAGGACGCTGTGTCCTTGTATGCTGGGAAAAAGGAAGATAAGAAGAGCCTGACAAACAACTCCTGGATGCCGAAGAATGAGATAAGTAACTGCTGGACACCTCATGAAGAAGCTTGAGCAGCCAATAGAGGATAAGATAGCACCGCGTGAAACGGGGTATTGTACCAATTAGAGTATTGTATAAGGCGCGTGCACAAGCGCATAAGGTATATAACTGTGCTAAAAGTTGTAGTAAATGGGCTTCACTTGATCACATTGGTCTTTGTGTGATGTCCCCTGTGGATCCTCCGCAACAAGACATAGCATGCATTTTTATGTAAACTAATATAGATGATGGTGAGAATCGTACTGTGCAGAAGCACCTAAGAGAGGTCAAGAAGCGGACAAGTGAGGAAGACTATGGAAGACCACCAGAGACCTTCACTGTGCTTGCGTGAAGAGACATTTACATATGCTAATGATTTATCGGAAAGTTAATGATTATGTATAACATTTTCCAGAAATTTAGTGAATATGTATAACAGGTGTGTATTTAACCTGCACAGTTAGACTAGCAAGGTGCACACGATAGGTGGAGCGATCCCCCATGTGCCCAGCGCTGCAATAAAGGAGTGCCTGCTTCTTAACTTCTCATTGCTGTTAAGGAGTTTTATTCCGGATTTTGGCAACATAAGCACTGCTCAGCAATATCTAAAACATCCCTGATCTGAGTTTGGATGGTAGGCATGCACACTTTTCTGTCTCTCCAGCCATAGCTGCTGATTTCTATGCCATTAGTGACAAATAAAAGCTAAAAATATATCAGTTGTTCAAATAAAGGACTAGAAGAGTGTTTCACTTTCAGGAAGCTGGTACGTTTGTGTTAGAAAAACTGAATATTAAGAAAGGAAGTGGAGCTTCCAGTTCTGTTCTGAGGGATCATGTGATAAACATCTATAATGCCCACATCTCTGCACTACTGGCCTGCCACATCATCTGCCTACCGTGAGAATAGTTCAGGTACCATCTGTCCTGGTTTTGGATGGGATGGAGTTAATTTTCTTTCTAGTAGCTGGTACAGTGTTATGTCTTGGATTCAGTATGAGAAGAATGTTGATAACACACTGATGTTTTCAGTTGTTGCTAAGTAGTGTTTATACTAACTAAAGGATTTTTCAGCTTCTCATGCCCAGCCAGCAAGAAGGCTGGAGGGGCACAAGAAGTTGGGAGGGGACACAGCCAGGGCACCTGACCCAAAGTGGTCAAAGGAATATTCCATACCATGTGATGTCATGCCTAGTATATAAACTGGGGGAAGCTGGCCTGGCAGGCAGATCGCTACTTGGGAACTAAGTGGGCATTGATCGGCGAGTGGTGAGCAATTGCACTGTGCGTCACTTGTTTTGTATATTCCATTATTATTATTGTTATTGTTATTGTTATTTTCTTCCTTTCTGTCCTATTAAACTGTCTTTTTCTCAACCCATGATTTTTACTTTTTTTTTCCTGATTCTCTCCCCCATCCCACTGGGTGGGAGGTTGTCATGGTTTAACCCCAGCCAGCAACTAAGCACCACTTAGCCGTTCACTCACTCCCCCCCACACAGTGGGATGGGGGAGAAAATCGGGAAAAGAAGCAAAACTCCTGGGTTGAGATAAGAACGGTTTAATAGAACAGAAAAGAAGAAACTAATAATGATAATGATAACACTAATAAAATGACAACAGTAGTAATAAAAGGATTGGAATGTAGAAATGATGCGCAGGGCAATTGCTCACCACCCGCCGACCGACACCCAGTTAGTCCCCGAGCGACGATTCCCCGCGCCCACTCCCCCCCAGTTTATATACTAGGCATGACGTCACATGGTATGGAATACCCCTTTGGCCAGTTTGGGTCAGGTGCCCTGGCTGTGTCCTGTGCCAACTTCTTGTGCCCCTCCAGCTTTCTTGCTGGCTGGGCATGAGAAGCTGAAAAATCCTTGACTTTAGACTAAACACTACTTAGCAACAACTGAAAACATCAGTGTGTTATCAACATTCTTCTCATACTGAACTCAAAACATAGCACCGTACCAGCTACTAGGAAGACAATTAACTCTATCCCAGCTGAAACCAGGACCGGGGGGGGGGGTGAGTGAGTGCCTGTGTGGTGCTTAGTTGCTGGCTGGGGTTAAACCATGACACCATCTTAGAAGAGAAAGGGCCAGCTTGATGAGTCAGTCGAGGGCTTCATCAGGCATGGATCTTCATGCTCTCTTCAGGGAAGGTATTGGGACTAGAAGCTAGAATGGTGATGGACTTGAATTTCAGCCAATTAATTTGACTAAAGTTAATCAAATCATTTTGGTTTGGACAGGTGGAGAAATTTAAAAGTGTAAAAACCTCCTTTCCACCATTCTGTACTGCAAGCTTCAGGGTAAACAAACTAGCTAACTTTGACTGGGGTGAATTCTTCTGCATAAGAGTGAGGGGCCAGTTCTGACTGGGGATGAATAGTATACATCTGGACTCTGTGGCAGTGCCAGGCAGACTCCGTGTGGAACAGCAGACCAGCTTACATAACATAATATTCAAATTATAAAAATATACATACCTATGCAATATATTCCTTTGAAATCCTCCCTGCCAGTCAATACATAGCTCTAGGGGATGACATGGATTTGCTACATCTGCAAATTTAATCATCATGTGCTTCATCAGTGTCTGGTTATCTGGAAAGTTCTTTATATTGGCTGTACATTCACAGTCACTACTTTCACTCTGTAAAAGAGAGTTAGTTACAGGGGCCAGTGGCCAGCATCCCTACTAGCAGTAAGGACATAATTATTAGCTCTACAGTACTTGTGCACTTTATGGACATTTTACAGGGGTGGTCCATTGACTAAGGGAATGATATCTGTGTATTATATCAAAGGATGGGAAGGGGAGTGGTGGTTAATGATGAATGATGTGGGACCTGAGCATGATGTAAATTGCATGGAATAAGGGGTGGAGAATGTTCTGGTTTTAGCTGGGATAGAGATAATTTTCTTCATAGCAGCTTGTATGGGCCTATGTTTTGAATTTCTGCAGAAATAAGTGTTGGTAATACAGGGATGTTTTAGTTATTGCTGAGCAGTGCTTATGTTGCTGAAATCCAGAATAAAACTCCTTAACAGCAATGAGAAGTTAAGCAGGCACTCCTTTATTGCAGCGCTGGGCACATGGGGGATCGCTCCACCTATCGTGTGCACCTGTCTAGTCTAACTGTGCAGGTTAAATAAACACCTGTTATACATATTCACTAAATTTCTGGAAAATGTTATACATAATCATTAACTTTCTGATAAATCATTAGCATATGTAAATGTCTCTTCACGCAGGCGCAGTGAAGGTCTCTGGTGGTCTTCAGAAGCCCTCTGGTGGTCTTCCATAGTCTTCCTCACTTGTCTGCATCTTGACCTCTCTTAGGTGCTTCTGCACAGTACGATTCTCACCATCATCTATATTAGTTTACATAAAAATGCATGCTATGTCTATTCTTAAACGTAATAGAACAGAAAAGAAGAAACTAATAATGATAATGATAACACTAATAAAATGACAACAGTAGTAATAAAAGGATTGGAATGTAGAAATGATAAAAGGAGATGATAAAAGGACACAAACTGAAGCCTCACGTGCATGCACCCACCGGAATTGGACCTCTAGGCTGACTGGACTAATGCTGGACACAGGACCGGTGAAATCTTTCTCCTTTCTTTTCCTTTTTCTCTCTCTCTCTCTTTCCTTTTTCATAATCCCTACACCTCATCCCTGAATTGACATAAACCGTTGACCAAGTCTGGGACTCGGAGTGGATCTAGCCGCCCCTAGGCTCCTCTCTGAGAAGGAGTCTAGAAAGCAAGGGGGTCCACTCTGAACCTCGTGACTCGACGGGAGGGCTCTCCTTATTTTCTTCCCTGAAGTGATGTATATGGTTACCACGGGTTACACGGTTTACTGAGGTAGTTCCATGCCAGTTCCTGTTGAGAGAAACCACGCCACCTACTGTTACGCCTTCCAAGTTCAGGTTGCTTCTGCCATGAATAAAACGTTTAACTGATCGTTTGGTGTCGTTTCACCTTAATTTAGCCCGAGGGAATTCCGAATTCACCACGACCCCTCCCTGGTCTGTCCAGCCCGGGCTGTGACACCAACTCCTCCCAGTTCATATCCTAGACATGACGTCACATGGTATGGAATACATACCCCTTTGGCCACTTTGGGTCAGCTGTCCTGGCTGTGTCCCCTCCCAACTTCTTGTGCCCCTCCAGCCTTCTTGCTGGCTGGGCATGAGAAGCTGAAAAATCCTTGACTTTAGACTAAACATTACTTAGCAACAACTGAAAACATCAGTGTGTTATCAACATTCTTCTCATGCTGAATCCAAAACATTACACTATACCAGCTACTAGAAAGACAATTAACTCTCTCCCAGCCAAAACCAGGACATGTGGGAAGGACTCGCGTTGGAGAAGTTCATGGAGGACTGTCTCCTGTGGGAGGTACCCCAAGCTGGAGCAGAGGAAGAGTGTGAGGAGTCCTCCCCCTGAGGAGTAAGGAGCAGCAGAGACAATGCAATGAACTGACCACAACCCCCATTCCCCATCCCCCTGTGCCACTCAGGGGGAGGAGGTAGAGAAAATCCGGAGGAGTTGAGCCCAGGAATAAGGGTGGGGGGGTGGGGGGAAGATGTTTCAAGATTTAGTTTTATTTCTCATTACCCTACTCTGATTTGATTGGTAATAAATTAAATTAATTTTCCCCAAGTCGAGTCTGTTTTCTCCGTGACAGTAATTGGTGAGTGATGTCTCCGTGTCCTTATCTCGACCCACGAGCCTTTCGTTATATTTTCTCTACCATGTCCAGCTGAGGAGGGGGAGTCATAGAGTGGCTTTGGTGGGCACCTGACATCCAGCCAGCATCAACCCACCACACCAAGTAGCCATTACGCATGATGGACCTCTGCTTTCCTGGAGATAGCTGAACAGCTGCCTGCCAATGGGAAGTAGTGAATGAATTCCTTGTTTTGCATTGCTTGCATGCATGGCTTTTGCTTTACCTATTAAACTGTCTTTATCTCAGTCCACGAGTTTTCTTACTTTTATTCTTCCGATTCTCTCCCCCATCCCACCGGGGGTGAGTGAGCAAGCAGCTGTGTGGTGATTTAGTTGCTCACTGGGGTTAAACCACGACATGCACCCAGTCCTTCTAATTCCATGCAAAGCACCAGGAATTCATATGAAAAAGTGATGTCTGAGGACAGCAGCCTTGCTAAGTAACTAGTAATAGCCCCATTACATGAGACTGTAGCGCTCGCCGCATATCAAGGTGCCACGATTAGATCACTGATCACCCTCCAGATCAGGGAAAGAGACAGATAACACACACAGTGTGAGCGCCAACTTCCGCCTTTTATTGTGCAGTCAATTCCTTTTATACTAACAAGGGTAGGCGGGATTACAGACACATCATAAGGCTGCGACTAACCCTCTAACTTTCTGTGACATCGCGAGATCTTCCGAACGCTGAACCCTACATCTCCCCCCTCCCTATGACGAGTTGGCCTCTATTGTTATGAACAATTCCACACCAAGAAATAACTATGTAAAGTACTATGAGTATAAACATATCTCTACAACTAAGTTGAAACACTCTATCTTAAACACCCGTAAATGTCCCATTTACCCTGCAGAGCAAAGAGCTCCTTTATAGAAATTCACACAGGAGGTAGATTGAAAGTTATACAGATACATCATGAGGCTTGGAAAGAATTACTTCTATTACTCTATAAAGTTTATCATTGGTGCGCTGATGTTAAGGCTTAATGTCTGAGGCACCTAGATTCCTGGCTGCGAGCTCTGACAGCCGGATCCCATAAAGGCACGTATTGATGGACTCTGAGAGGGACGTCGTCCGGATACACATCAGGGTCCCCCAGTTGGCTTCGCATCCACTGCCAGAAGTTTGTAGCAGATACCCAAGGTGTCACAAGCCAGGAAAGGATGACAGCGACCTGTAGGAAAAACACTCAAACACTACGAGGTTAGGGCAGGACGAATCATACGACTAGGAACCCATTTCAGTAGCCCTTCAGGTGTCTGTACACAGGCGTACCCTCGCCCGAGACAACGCAACTCAAACGGCCCTTCCCATTGGCGTGTCTGAAAGTCACGTACGCTGACCAACGGGTAGGGACCTTTCTCTTCCGTGTTCGTAAAGTGTCATTGCGCCGCCGTCTCTTCCAAGTCCCCTCGAACTGTCTGATTTAATGAAGTTAACCCAGTTAACAGAAGACGCTGTGTACGGAGAGCAGGTGTGTTTTCCTGTAACCAGGAGGGCTCCTCCTGCTCCCCCTCCCTAAGCCGATCGAGTAAGGCCTTTAAAGTTCGATGTGCTCGTTCTACAATGGCCTGGCCGGTGCTATATGAGGGATGCCATGTTTACTTAACAAGCTGGACAAGGTAAAATTATTACAATAGCTAAAATCACAATAACTACAATAATGCCCATAATTCTTTGAGCCAACCCATTACCCCTAATGACCCAAACCATGAGGACTATGAGGAAGATGAACCATCCATACATTCTTGTGTCATCTTGCTCCGCGAACTCAGCCCAGCAATCGGTAGGTGCCAGCTTTCCGTGGGCGTCCCCACAGAGGCAACGATGGCCTCACCGTACACCAGCCCGATGCTCTTCGGAAAATCCCGGTATTTATACATTTGCAGAGGAACGGGTTTTGGCACACGTGGCCAGCGGGTGCCAAAAGTCTGCCTCGGCTGCAATCTATGACGCATGCGCTCGCTGGCCAGGCGCGCTGCACGAGTCATAGCCATCTTGTCTATTGGTTCGTGGGCTTTATGATGCGGTTGCGGTGCACAGAGAATCTTGACCTGTTATGTTAGCCAAGGTGACCTAGACGTTAGTTTTTGGCTGAGGTGGTATTCATATTGCCACACCATCTATGATGCTCCAGATGATGATGGTCATGCAAATTCAACAGGAGTCCGTCGTGGGCCTGTATCTGTGGAAACACAATCAACCTCGTTCCCAGGTTATTAATGGAAATAGACCTTACCCCTAATTTTGGCTTAAACTAACTTTTACGTTTACCCCACACTGTCTTCCCGTAATCACACTATGTTTACTCAAATTATGCTTAACACACTTTTTACCTAAAGCAAGTTCTATATACAATAAGGCACGCTGTTCTAAAAACCTCTCTGAAGGACTCAATGTCCGCTAGTCCTCTAAAGTGTAATACTCTATTAGTCAGAATCTGTCGGATCAGTGGCTCCAGCACCCGCCGGTGCCGTCCCAGTTGCCATTGGGACAATGTCTTTAATTTCTCAAGGACTTTCCAGTGAAACGCCTCCCATCCCTTTTTTTTTTTTTTTTACTCCCTTCCAATGCCTCTCCCTCTCGTCTGCAGAGGCTACTGCAGGCGGCTCCGCGTCTATCGCGGGCGCAGTTGGTTTCACCGTCTCTGGTTCCGAGAGGCAGGATGGATTAAAGGACAGTGGCGGGGGGGCGGATGGTTCTGCCCGGGGGCCGGCCGCGGCCGCGCCTGGCGGCGGCCATTCCATGGCCGGCTGACACGCGCCGCTGCAAGGCGGCGGAGGGGGGGGGGGGCGGAAAGGAAGGAGCCGAGGGAGGGGGCGGAGGAAGCGCCGGAGGGGGCGCAGCTGACGGCTCAGCAGGCACAGGCTCAGGCAAAGGCTCAGGAGGCTCAGTCCGCTCTCCCGGCAAGGGCGCCTGATTTCCCCCGCGGGGGGGTGTTTCCTCCTCTGCCACAGTCTCCAACCCCCGCTGCCTCCCAGTTATCCCCTCCGCGGGTGGCCGTTCCTCCCACTCTCTCAACTAACGGTACAAATCTCCCTTAACATCCCCGCCTGGATCCCAGTCCAAGAGGCACTCCCCCAAGTCCTTCCGAACCTCCCGCCGTAACTCCCCCCATGGACACTGCGGAGGGGGCTCGTCCGTCCCCGCTGGTACCGTCTCTATCGGAAAAACCTCCATCTCTGTCGTACTCTCCGTGTCCACGCTCTCAGTCAGAGATGGACCGCTCTGTGAGCCCCGCTCCACGGCCGCCCGCTCCGTCCGAGTTTGACTCACTGTCTCTGGGGGCACTGCCCCCCCTTGTTTTTGAACCGGCGCTTCATCCGCAAACAAAACAGCTCGCGCCGCCGACCAACACTCCCCAGCTTTCCGTCCTGCCGTAACTACCTCCTCCACTTTCCCCCACGCTTGTAATCGTTCCGCAGCTCCGCGCTCACCCGCAAGCGCCGACTGGAGCAACAGCTCCCGAATCTCTCCCCAATTTGGGGGACTTAATACTTCTTTGGGAGAGCCCATCCCTCCCCGGCGCAGCACCCATTGGATGCATTCGCCCGTGGGGCCCCTCCTAATCGTTCCGTGAGCACCCACCTCATCAGCCAACACTTTCAACACCTTAATCACTTGCGCAAGTCCCATCGTCGCCTAGTGCGACCGATCACGTCGGGGTCACCATTATGTAGCGCTCGCCGCATATCAAGGTGCCACGATTAGATCACTGATCACCCCCCAGATCAGGGAAAGAGACAGATAACACACACAGTGTGAGCGCCAACTTCCGCCTTTTATTGCGCAGTCAATTCCTTTTATACTAACAAGGGTAGGTGGGATTACAGACACATCATAAGGCTGCGACTAACCCTCTAACTTTCCGTGACATCGCGAGATCTTCCGAACGCTGAACCCTACATGAGACAGTTGTGGAGATTCTCAGAATAGCATAGTTTGTGAAATAAAGGAGTCGCAGGCTCTTTATCAGCTAGGATGTGTTACCCTTCTCTGCATCCCAGCCTTGCCCTTTTGGAACAGGACCAGTGTGGTGGAGGCATCCACCAACTGCAAGCTGATAAACCACCCTCACTGCTAAGCGTTTAAAGGTGGGGGTGGTGATGGTAGGGGCTGCTTCATTTAGGAGAGTTTCTAGAGTTCAGTTTTCATGCCCAGATGGGAAAACTGAGGCAGGCACAGAGGGGTGAACCAACTTGCACAACTGACTGTTTCTTTTAGAGGCAGAAAAGCAAGTCTGTGCCATTCAGTTCCAGTATGTTTTCAAATAAAACTGCTGCCTTTGTGCTGGATTTTGAACCCTCGGCTTAGAATACTTTTTTGGTTTTAGGCAACAGCTAAGATTAAGTCTCAGATAATCTTTGATATTAACAGTAGGAAAATGAAAGAGAGGCAGACTGACTGCAGAAAGGCTTTGCTTGCAAGGCAGTAAAATACCAAACTGCTTATTGATTGCTCTGATGAGCGGGTGGAGGGGACAGAGTAGTTGTTACAAATCTTGCGGCATCATCTTCTGGGTCCTGAACAGTTTCGAAGGGCACAGGTCTGACGTGCGGAAAACAGGCTCCACAATCAGTGAGATTGTAAAGTAGGTATGTTCATTCAGCGCTGGGCAGCACGGGGGGGGGTTAGTCCCACCAAAGTCGTGCGCGCCTGACTCGGCAGTTCGCTTCAAATTTATACAGTCAAGTGTTACATATACATAGAGTTTTGCAATACGCCTATACATAGGCATGATCTATCCCCGCTTCATATTAAAATTAGTTCCAAGAAGTCACAAGGCCAGTCTTGGCTGGTTCTTGGGGTCGACTGCTGCTTCTTATCAGGGACTACCTCCTGCCCCAGCCAGCCTCAACAATGCAAACGTTAAGCATCACTTCTCATCCCCTTGGGCCATGTCTACCTCTACTGAAATTTCTTTAACTTCATTATAAGCTAGATAATTATTAAACAGTTCCTATCTACATCCATATATCTACTATATCTACTAAGGTTCCTTTGGCTCTCCGTCTCAGGTATATTATGTTCCTTATTGAGTAATAAAAAGCCTCCACCTCAGCTCACCATGGCATTAACACTATTCTCAAAATAATATATTTGTGTAATTATGGCCTCCCTTTGCTGCTAAATTCAACTCTGAGTCAAAAATTGAACATACTTTTTTATGACCACTGCTAAATTAATGTCTTTGTGGTTTATGGGGACATATTTTGCAGTCACTCTTGCCAATTCTGGCATTAATGTTCTAACTTTATGTTTAACAGTTAATTTTTTTCAGCATGGGTAGCCCAGCAAAGAGCTGCCAAATTAACCCTGCTCCTTAACTGCTGTTCAAGATCAAAAATAGGAAGAGCCACCATTAATAATAAGGAATAGAACAACCTAATACTAAGGAAAAAAACCAAGTCTGTAATACAAGTGGTTCGTGGTTCTGTGCTGCACTTTTATTGCTCTCCAACTCTTGTACATTTTAAAATAGCCTCTGCTATAAACTGGTAAGATAAAGGAGAGTGAATCAAAGAAAATGTTTTCTATAGGTTAAAAATGCTGATCGCAGTATAAGGTATGGAGAACATTTAAAAGCTCTTTAGCAACTGCTAGAACAAATGCATTCATGGGATAAAAGGGAGATTCCCAGAAACGTGTTCAGAGCTTGGAAACATAGTGGTTTCAGTGAGGCTTGTGAATCTGAATCCTACAGGCCAATGTGGGGATGCCAGAAAACAGAGAGATTTTAAAAGGGGGGAGGTGGAGGGAATACTTCCAAAAATGCTTAAGCTGTCAAGAAGGAGAAATGAAGCACTGTGAGAACCCAGATTTCCCAGTGCCACCTCAGAGGGCTTTTTTAGAAATTGATAGGCTCAGCAAGCTGCTATCTGGTCCACGTGTAAGTACAGAGAAATACGAGAGCAGCTAATTCTACAACACTCACCAATGTGGACCTTTCTTTCCTCTTTGCTTTGATCTAAAGCGGAATCTCCACTGTTCTGGCTTAGTCCATGCCAAGAGGGCAAACCCATGAAACAGTGCTAGGTGATGTGCTGGGAGCACAGTGCAGAAAGAGTGATAGGAGCCCCCAGCAGTGCCCAAACCATGTGCCTCTGTGCCATGGGACTTCTGGCACTGAAGATGTATCAGGCTAATTCAGACCCAGTGCCATGTCCAGTGAGCCCTCCAGAGCTTGGAAGTGCTGGGGAGTACAGTGCAAAGTGTCCACAGAGCCAGTGAAGTTCAGCAGCATTTGTGATTTCCACCTCAAACTGTTGGGAGAACAGAGTTCAGCAGTCCTTAGAAGCAGATCAGTTCAACTGGCATAATGCTGTCCCCAAAGTCATAAATCCCACCAGTCCTGACTGGTTTCTGCACCCATGACAGTTTACAGTGCAAAAAGTCTAGTTATGGAAAACTGACAGAAGCTGCTTTATTTATTTTTAATACCACTGACCTTCCATTTGGTCTGGGTTTTTTTTCCCCCAGTGTTTATAACAAAGCACGATTTTCACTAAGCTGTGATAAGATGATCTTTGCTTAGGTGAGTAACACTGCCCTAGAGAACCCTGTCAGACACTGAGTATTCAACCTTGAGAGGCAACAAGAGAAGGTAAAAAGGGGCCTGGGCTGGGAAAGTTGGAGGTGTCTCATGAAATATGCCCTGGCTGGTGATGGAGCATTAGGGTGCAAGTACTAATAGGAATAGTGGGCTGGAAATCTCTTGGTGCAATGAAGAATGGGGTTGGGGTGGAGAGGTCTCAAGAAGCAATGGAGTTATTCCTTATGGCTTGAAGGCTCCAGATTATATAGACACAAAACCGTCAGGGCAGTTTCCTCAGTTACAACCCCAGGCTTAGGCAAGTCCCACTGTTTGGAGGCAGGACCATAGGCACAAGTGCCGACCTGGCTCCATGCACGGAATTTTGCATGTACAAAAGCATCCACCCACATGTTTTCTGAACACAAGATGCCTTTGAAGGCAAGGCTTATAAAATGAAGTGTTTAAATGAGCTAAGGGCAGAGCCAGACACAGAAAACTCAAGAAAATAAAAGTATTTTTTCACACTGAGCTGTGAGGTCACAAATCCAATTGTGTCTTTTGGGCATTACCACAGTGCAAATCAATACAACGTGAATGAAAATGATACTTAAAGTTGTCTCAGAAGAACTTCACTGAAATGTCTGAAGGCATAAAGTCCTGCAAGCACTTATGTATAAGCTGGTGTCCTCAGATGCTATTGGCTAGTTAATGCTGTTCACAAATTTGTTCACGTACTCAAAGTGCTTTGTCATCTCTGTTCCCAAAACCATATCAATAATGGCCTGGTGCAATGTCCGGTAGTGATTTCTAGGAAAGAAAAATAGTTCTTGCTCACAAGCCTGCCAGACAGAACTCCATC
Organism: Haliaeetus albicilla; assembly: GCF_947461875.1. Lineage (NCBI taxonomy): Eukaryota > Metazoa > Chordata > Aves > Accipitriformes > Accipitridae > Haliaeetus > Haliaeetus albicilla. Next base: position 33,566,396 of record NC_091515.1, on the reverse strand, counting down.
CTTTCCTCGTCCCTTCCCAGACAGCACTGCAAAATGCTGCTTGGGGGCTCATCCACACGAACTGGCACCTTCATAGTTATGAACAGTCTAGGGTTGGAGGAATGGATAATTTCTGATCATTTCCAGGTACTCACCAATACATAAGTGTAAGCTTGAGTGCAGGGTTCCTACCTCCTTGCAATTGTTTTCCACTCGCTGCGCCCACAGGTTACCTACTCCAAAACTCCCTCTCCCACCCTCACCCAAACCCTCTTTCCTTAATGAAATTTTTACTGCGCTGTCACCTAAGCAATATCTTTGCATTAGATCCTCTAACGGTGGATGGATCCTCTAGTGGTGTCCTTCCGCTTTGTGCGCTTGTCTGAATGACTCTGTACTGACTCGACTCCTACACATCTTGTGTGTTTTGCAAAGCTTTATTAAGAACTGTTACTAACAGCCAGTTACCAAGAGATAGAAGAGAACCAGGGATTTTTTTTCCCCCCCTATTATCGCTACTTAAAAATGTAAATTCCTTACTCGTATAAACAGACGCCAGAGAAACTGTGTGGGCCTACAGGCATCACAGGAAAAGACTTCAAGGGCAGAGCAAATTTATGAAGCCAGGACCATTATTTAAGTAAACATCTGACTTTTGAATGACACACACAAAATGGCAAGCACACCAAAATCCTAGCCAAAAGGACTCCTAGGTGACACTTATACCTTAACTCTCTCCTTCCTGAGAAAGAAGGCGGTAGCATGCAGGACATGCGCTGTGTGGGTGGAGTTGTGGTATGAGTTGGAGGAGTGGTAGTTGACTTCAGTCACCTGCAGTCATGCTCGCAGTGTTGCTTCTGAACAGTTTAAAAATTCAGAGGCCTGTGGCGGAAAAAGACTTAACTGCAAGGTTCAAGCAAATGATTTATTTGAACTTCACTTACAGACTTAACACGCCACTATTGCAGGTTTTACAGGTACAATGGAGTGATAGCATATGTCCATACATTTCATGAGCTTTGTTCAAACTTTTATGGTTTTAATATTTTGCACCTTCTATGAAAACTGGTTTGCTGCTAGGTGACTGTGCAAGTGAGATTTGATAAATGATCACATATTAACATTATGGTTGAAACAACAGACAAAGGGTAACCGGGGAGATACTTGCAAAGTCTAGTCAAGTGATTAACTAGTAATTATTCATAAGTTTTGCAGTTCTTGGCTCTTATGACTAGATGTTCCTGTATGCTAGATGAGAACAATGTTGAAACTGACCACATGTGATTGAAGCTGCGTTAAGCTTCAAGATCAAAGAACAAGGACAAGAACAAAGACTTCAAGGACAGCCAGCAAGAACTTCAAATGGGTCGGTGGTCGCAAAAGCAGCCCTTCGACTCAAATGGATCCTTCATTGCGCATGATCGGATGTAGGCAGTACTATGATAACCGGTTGCAATCATTTTTATGTCTACGTATACTAATCTGATTAACATGCAATTAGTTATTCTATATAACCTGTTAGTGCTAAAGCTGTGGTATGCACGCTAGGTGGAATTATCCCCCGTGCATCCAGCGCTGCAATAAAGAATGCCTGCTTTCTAAAACTCCAAAACGAGTCTTAGAGAGTTTCTTCGACCGGCTTTTCGGTATCATTTTGGCGACCCAGATGGGAACAGGCTTCTGAGACTCGACGGACATGGGATCGCAGGACCTCCAGCTGGCACTGAGATTTCTTTGGGAGACCCTTGATCCCCATTCCCCGGGCTCACAAGCCAAGGCCACTGGTAAGATTTTATTTAAAGGCATTCTTTTGATTAATCTGGTTCTGGTATTCTGGTCTGGTACTCTTACCTGTAAGCCTGACTAAGAGAGGTCAGCAAGGAAGAGATATAAAAGGATCCTTAAAAGTCTGGTATTCTGGTAGAAGTACTTCTCTGATAAAGGGTATCCGTCTCGCTGGTTGAAGGCAGAGATACTCATTTGGTTTGGTCTCAGTACTTTGATTAAGGCTTTGGGATTTGACTATTGATTTTGGATATGACCTTGGATCTCTGATTGATTCTGTTTGGTATTTTGACTTAGGCTCTGATATTTGACTTTCCGATTTCTGATTTTTGTATACTGAAGGTGTTGATAATGGGAACAGGACAGTCAAGTGAAGTCCCTAAAAAATCACCTCTGGGGTGTGTTTTAAAGCACTGGAAACAGCTGGGGGGTGTCCCGGGTGGTAACATGCGGAAAGAAGATTTGATTGAATATTGTAATCATTGGTGGCCTCTGTATAAGCTTGATGAAGGGGAAAAGTGGCCTGTGAATGGGACACTAAATTATAACACCATGTTACAACTTATGTTATTTTTGAGACGTGAGCAGAAATGGGATGAAGTTATGTGTTTTGTTCTTTACCTTGAAGAATCATCCTGAGTGGCAAAAGGATTGTGGAATTAATATGCCACCAAGCAATCCTTTTGTGCTATCTTTGGAAAGAGAGAAAAACAAAAAGGGTGATAATAAGCTCAAAAGGTGTTGTTCTGCATGTAGTATTGGGCAAAGATGTTTAAAGTTATACGAGCAAGAACGAGAGGATGATACTGAAATGATAATTGGATCTCAAAGGGCCCCACCTAGAGCTGCTCCCAGAAATAGTGATGAGAGCCCATGAATAGTCCTGTCGCAGGGCGAACAAGAGCTAAACAGACCGAAGTTATTCAACTCCTCTTCGTCAGGCGCTTGGGACTGAGGGTGTGGCAACTATTAAAGTACCCTTTTCTATTGCGGATTTAAATAATTGGAAAATAGCAGCTGGGAGCTATCGGGAAAACCCTGATCAAACAGCCCATGCTTTTGAAACAATGATTCAGACTCAGGATCCTGATTGGAAAGATATACAAGTAATAATAGATGTACTTTTTGATAGTGAAGAAAGAGATATGATCCGGAGGGTTGCTAAAACCCAGGTAGAAGCACAAGTGGCTTCTGGAGTATTACAGGGAACAGTGGAACAAAATTTTCCATCTACTGATCCCAAACGGGATCCTAATAATTTGGCTCAGAGAAGACTGCTGGATCAATATCAAAAATGGGTTCTATTCGGAATCAGAACTGCTATGCCTAATGCGATTAACATGTCTAAATTATATGAAATAATTAACCAAGATAGAAAAGAGTCTCCCACTGAATTTCTAAGCAGATTAAAAGATGCTGCTAGGAAATATACTAATATGGACCCTGAGTCTGAAGAAGGAAAAGCTCAAATGGCTCCTTTATTTATAGGACAATCCTCTGATGATATCAGAAGGAAATTACAAAAATTACAAGGAGCAGATTCTCGAGATTGGGGAAAATTATTAGAAGTTTCTTGGGTGGCATATAGAAATAGAGATGAATTACAGAGTAAAATGAATGCGAGGTTAGTAGCTGCTCTGGAAGTAGGAGCTGGTGTGGGACGAGGCAGAGGAGTTATTCCTCGAGGAAGGGGATGTGGTGGAAGAATGGGACGAGGGAGAGGAACTGGATTGGGGTCACCAGTGGGATTAAACCAGCCCCTGGGACCGAATCAGTGTGCATACTGTAAACAAGAAGGACACTGGAAAGGGGAATGTCCCCTGAGACCTACAAGGTCACAAGTGATCCCAATCTCGACCGCACAATCTCAGCAAGTTCTCCCTTTCCTGGGAAAGTTGAGTGAAAGTATCTGACGGGGACCGGAGGGGAGTCTCCCAGCAGAACCTCTGGTTACAGCTAACCTGGGAGAACAGAAAATTGAGTTTTTAGTTGACACTGGAGCCACCTTTTCAGTTTTAAACACCCTAGAGGGGGAATTAAGTTCTGAAGAAATTAGTGTTGTTGGTGCGACAGGTGAACAAGAGACTAGACCCTTCTTTAAACCTTTGACAATGAAATTAGGAAAGCAATGGGTCACTCATCAGTTTCTGTATTTGCCAAATTCTCCTAAACCCCTGTTAGGGAGAGACCTACTTGAGAAATTTGGAAGCAGAAATTAAATTTAAAAATGGTGAGATTAAAATTCTAATTCCAGAAACTAAACATATCGAAGCAGTGGCTTTGTTGTTACAGGACGGTCACCGAAAGCAGAGGATCATACCAGTCAAAGTAAATAATGCTGTAATTCCAATCGTCTGGGCTGGGGAAGTTCCTGGTAAATCCAAAAGAGCAGAGCCTGTGAGAATTGATTTAAAGCCAGGATCGAGTCTGGTAAGAATTAAACAATACCCCCTAAAACTGGAAAGACGGAAAGGGTTAGTACCGATAATACAAAAATTTCTAAAGTACAAATTGTTAATAGAATGTGAATCCAAATATAATACCCCAATCTTGCCTGTGAAAAAGGCTAATGGAAAAGATTACAGGCTGGTTCAAGACCTCAGAGTGATAAATCAAATAGTACAAGATATTCATCCGGTAGTGGCAAATCCTTATACTTTGTTAACAACCCTAACAGAGAAACAAGAATGGTTCACAGTGTTAGACTTAAAAGATGCCTTTTTCTGTATTCCCTTGGATCCCAGTAGTCAAGAGCTTTTTGCTTTTGAATGGGAAAATCCTGAGACTGGGAGAAAAACACAATATCCATGGACAGTCTTGCCTCAAGGCTTTAAGAACAGCCCTACCATTTTTGGAAATCAATTGGCACGAGAATTAGAGATTTGGAAGAAAGAAAATAATCAAGGAATCTTGCTGCAATATGTGGATGATTTATTAATTGCAGCTGAGACAGAAGAACAATGCACAAAGTTAACTATTAGCCTTTTGAACTTTTTGGGAATCAGTGGATATCGAGTGTCAAAAGAAAAAGCCCAAATAACCCAGAAAGAAGTAACTTATTTGGGTTTTGAAATCCTGAAAGGACAGAGACAGTTAGGAACTGAGAGAAAGGAGGCAATTTGTCATCTCCCTGAACCTAAGACTCTAAAAGAATTGCGAGCATTTCTGGGAATGGTTGGGTGGTGTCACCTGTGGATTGCAAATTATGGCTTGCTGGTCCGACCTTTATACGAGCAGCTCAAAACCTCAAACAATGGATCTATAGATTGGACTGATGCCGGGAAAGCTGCTTTCAAACAACTAAAACAGGCTCTAATGGAGGCGCCAGCCCTAGGCCTGCCAGATCTCACAAAGACATTTGAACTCTTTACTCATGAAAGAAAAGGTATAGCTCTGGGTGTCCTGTTCCAATATCTGGGACCAAGTCGGCGAGCTGTGGCCTACTTCTCGAAGCAATTAGACAATGTGAGTCTGGGATGGCCTGGTTGTCTGAGACCCGTCGCTGCAACTGTGCTATTGATCCAAGAAGCTTGCAAGTTCACCCTAGGACAGAGAATTACAGTGTATGTTCCCCACATGGTGATCACTGTGCTCGAACAGAAAGGGGGGGCATTGGTTATCCCCTAGTAGAATGCTGAAATACCAAGTGGTGTTGCTGGAGCAAGATGATGTTTACTTAAAAACTACTACTATCGTTAACCCTGCTGTGTTTTCAACAACTGATCAAGTTGAAGGAGAACTGGAACATGACTGCCTGCACACAATTGAAGAAGTCTACTCCAGCCGACCGGATCTCCGAGATGCACCACTGGAAGAAACGGATTGGGAACTATATACCGACGGAAGCAGTTTCATCCGTGAAGGAAAACGTTTATCAGGATATGCGGTAACCACTACTGAGAAGGTAATTGAATCACGAGCTTTGCCTTCGAATGTATCTGCCCAAAAGGCTGAATTGATAGCTCTTACTCGAGCACTGGAACTAAGTCAAGGAAAGCGAGTCAACATTTGGGCAGACTCAAAGTATGCTTTTGGAGTAGTACATGCACATGGAGCAATATGGAAAGAAAGAGGACTGTTATCTGCACAAGGAACCACCATTCAGCATGCAGAACAAATACTGAAATTGTTAGAAGCCGTTCAAAAGCCAACAGCAGTCGCGATAATGCACTGTAAAGCACATCAGTCAAGTAGGACTGTCCCTGAAACAGGGAACCGATTGGCTGATAGAGCTGCTAAAGAGGCTGCAGAAAAAAGGCATCCTAGCACTAGTTCCAGAGAAAAGTGTAAATTTACCTAAAGATGCTCCAAATTATAATGAAAAAGATGAAGAATTAATTATGAAATTGCAGGCTAATAAAAATGAAACAGGATGGGCTGTAACACCAACAGGTCAAATAATAGTCCCACCCGCAATACTGAGAGAAATTGCCCGGGCTGAACATAACAAAGTACATTGGGGAACAGAAAACCTTGTTAAGCATTTACAAAAGTGTATTTTGAGTAGAGATATGACAAAGATTATTCGAACAATTACAATGGGATGTGAAATTTGTATACGCAATAATCCCCAAACCAGTAATAAGATTACTTTTGGAATTACAAAACAAGGAAATTCTCCAGGAGAATATTGGCAAATTGATTTTACAGAATCGCCCCGAAAAGAAGGATATCGATATATCCTAGTTCTAGTTGATACTTTCACTGGGTGGCCTGAGGCTTTCCCTTGTCGCACCGACAAAGCAAGAGAAGTAGTTAAAATCTTGCTCAAAGAGATAATACCAAGATTTGGGGTGCCTGTAGGAATGTCATCTGACAACGGCCCTCATTTTATAGCAAAGATTGTAAGACAGTTGAGCAAGGTATTGTCTATAGATTGGGACTATCACACCCCATATCGACCACAAGCAAGTGGGAAAGTAGAAAGAATGAACTACACTCTCAAGCAACAGCTGAGTAAAATTTGTCAGGAAACCTCACTTACATGGGTTAAAGCATTACCCATGGCTCTATTAAGAATCAGAGTACAGCCAAAAGGGAAAGGAGTTAAGTCCTTATGAAATGTTATATGGAAGACCATATCAAGGGTCCTATGTTCCAAATACCTCGAGCGCTTTTGGGGATATGTCTTTAAAGGGTGTTATGATTTCTCTAGGAAACTCTTTACAAGAACTTCGTCAGTATGTCTCCACAGCTGGACCCTTAGAATTGGACACAGCAGCGCATCCCTTCCAACCAGGAGATTGGGTATATGTAAAATCGTGGACTTCAGAACCACTAGCTGAGAAGTGGAAAGGACCGTATCAAGTAATTTTAACAACATATACAGCAGTAAAGGTTTGGGGAAAAGGACCTTGCCTTCACTATTCAAGAATAAAGAAAGCACCAACAGGGAATTGGAAGTCTAAAGAAACTGGTCCTTTGAAATTGAAAATTTATAAATAAGTTTCATGCTATGCTCTTGGGAGAACAATTGTGTAAAGCTCATAATATTGGGGTTGTTATTAGACATATTGTCAGGGGCAGTAATCCTTTTGTGTGTTATAGGTTTTAAATATTTTCTTTTAAGTTGTTCTAAACATAAGATAAATAATAGTAGATGTAAAATTACAAAGGCAGAATCACGAATTGACATAAGAGAATCTGTAGTATAAGATAAACAAAATGAAGCGATTATTGTCTGAATTACTAATCCTGATAGTAGTCGTCCCTGTGATTTTGATAAAAGACAATCTAGTTTTGCAATTGATTCAAGGTTTTGCGAAGGTACAAAATTTAACCTCAATAACAGCCTGCCTTCCGATTCCAAAGTCAGCTGAAAATCCAATTCCATGGGGAATATTGACATTGAACCTAACCAAAACTTGGGAAAAGATGTGGGACAATGAGAATCAGTTTAGCAGATTAAATTGGACGGATTTGGATGGCAATTATTCTTTAAACTTTGAAAGGAGGAATTATAGCATTTAGAATTGCAACATTACCAAACCATCCACCTCATGGGCAAAAGAATTAATTTATCGTCCTTCAGGAGAAACTTGTACAAACACCCCTTGGGGCTGCCAATTGCCAAAACCATGGAGACAAGTGCAGAGAGGAACTTGGGATCATATTCAAAATATAGAATGGTGTTTGGAATTTACTGGAGTTACAGGGCCCTTATTAGATCCACCCAGAACCAGAACTATATATGGGAATTTAGATTGGACTAGACAAACAGAGAAAATTACACATCCTAAATGGAACTGTACGAAAGTCTATACTTGTAATTCTTCTGACCCAGAAGTTCAAAGACTTTATCCAGTAGCTAAAGCTCTAAGATGGGGATGTGCTTGTAGAAATTATAGTAATGTTTTAAATGATACTTGGTCCCCTCTTAATAATGGAAGGAGAATTTGGCCTGGAATTGACTGTATTAAAGGACAGGTGGAAAGTTTAGGACTAACTGTCTGGGTGAGTAGTGATGATACGTGGTCCACTCACCTTCCCATGAAGGACAAGAGTAAACAATGGACTTTAGGCTTACTAACTTTATGCCCTCTCTGGAAGAAATCCCCTTTACGGCCTCGATGGTGGAATCGGGTAAAACGAGAAGATGATTCCTGGCAATCACCAAGTACTGGAACCAAAATAGGATGGGTATTGGAATCTATATTCTTACCACAGTTAACAACACTTCAAGATAAAATTACTCTCCACAATCTTTCACTCCAAGTAGAAACATTAGCTAATGCTACTCAAAGCGGGCTAAATGAACTCAATGCACAAGTACAGGCTACTAGTAAAATGGCATTGCAAAATCGGTTAGCTTTAGACTTACTACTACTAAAAGAACATGGGGTATGTGGATACATTGGCTTTTCAAATGAGTCGTGTTGTATCCACGTACCAAATGTGACAGATGATTTAAACGATCAGAAAGACAGAATAAGACATGTAGCTCAAAGTAGTAGGGAATTGAGATCAAACATAGAAAGTTTTTGGCTAAACAAAATATTTCAAAACTTTGGATTTTCTCTGACTGGATGGTTAGCTGGGCTTTTGCAAAATGTAATTGTGATTGTGTCGTGGTTTAACCCCAGCCAGCAACTAAGCACCACGCAGCCGCTCACTCACTCCCCCCCCATCCAGTGGGATGGGGGAGAAAATCGGGAAAAGAAGTAAAACTCCTGGGTTGAGATAAGAACGGTTTAATAGAACAGAAAAGAAGAAACTAATAATGATAATGATAACACTAATAAAATGACAACAGTAGTAATAAAAGGATTGAAATGTACAAATGATGCGCAGGGCAATTGCTCACCACCCGCCGACCGACACCCAGCCAGTCCCCGAGCGGCGAAATCCCCCCTCCCCCCCTTCCCAGTTCCTAAACTAGATGGGACGTCCCATGGTATGGAATACACTGTTGGCCAGTTTGGGTCAGGTGCCCTGGCTGGGCATGAGAAGCTGAAAAATCCTTGACTGTAGTCTAAACACTACTGAGCAACAACTGAAAACATCAGTGTTATCAACATTCTTCACATACTGAACTCAAAACATAGCACTGTACCAGCTACTAGGAAGACAGTTAACTACATCCCAGCTGAAACCAGGACAGATTGTTATCATCATTGTTATAATCTGTGTCGCTTTTAGCTGTCTTAAGCTGTGACACGATCTGTATTCAGATGAGCTTACTAAAAGAATTAGTAGCCTCAAACAGAAAGGGGGGAACTGATAGCATATGTCCATACATTTCATGAGCTTTGTTCAAACTTTTATGGTTTTAATATTTTGCACCTTCTATGAAAACTGGTTTGCTGCTAGGTGACTATGCAAGTGAGATTTGATAAATGATCACATATTAACATTATGGTTGAAACAACAGACAAAGGGTAACCGGGGAGATACTTGCAAAGTCTAGTCAAGTGATTAACTAGTAATTATTCATAAGTTTTGCAGTTCTTGGCTCTTATGACTAGATGTTCCTGTACGCTAGATGAGAACAATGTTGAAACTGACCACATGTGATTGAAGCTGCGTTAAGCTTCAAGATCAAAGAACAAGGACAAGAACAAAGACTTCAAGGACAGCCAGCAAGAACTTCAAATGGGTCGGTGGTCGCAAAAGCAGCCCTTCGACTCAAATGGATCCTTCATTGCGCATGATCGGATGTAGGCAGTACTATGATAACCGGTTGCAATCATTTTTATGTCTACGTATACTAATCTGATTAACATGCAATTAGTTATTCTGTATAACCTGTTAGTGCTAAAGCTGTGGTATGCACGCTAGGTGGGACTATCCCCCGTGCATCCAGCGCTGCAATAAAGAATGCCTGCTTTCTAAAACTCCAAAATGAGTCTTAGAGAGTTTCTTCGACCGGCTTTTCGGTATCACTACAGTAACAATCACTTAGATGAAGCAAGAATGAACTGTGATGAAAGTGAGCAAAGCGCAGTAGTGATGGAACCAGAACTGACTCCAGCATGCAACAATCCAACAGTGCACACTATCCTCCTTCTGTGTCCAATGTCATCTGCTCGCCACACTGCACTGAAGCCCAATCCTGCTCTGCCGACTGAGAGGACTTTGCACCATCCCTCCTGCCTAGAAAGACTGGTACGACAGAGAGAATCCAAAGTCATGGACTAAATGAACTCAATGAACATTTCATGAACATGGCCCATAAACTAAGGGAATGATATCTCTGTGTGTGTATACATATATATATATATATCTCTCAAAGGGACGGAAAAGGTGATGATGATTGACCAGGATGCAACTAAAGGTATGGGAACTAAGCATGACGTCAATGGTATAGAATAAGGGGTGGATACTGTCTTGGTTTCAGCTGGGATAGAGTTAATTTTCTTCCTAGTAGCTGGTATAGTGCTATGTTTTGAGTTCAGTATGAGAAGAATGTTGATAACACACTGATGTTTTCAGTTGTTGCTAAGTAATGTTTAGTCTAAAGTCAAGGATTTTTCAGCTTCTCATGCCCAGCCAGCAAGAAGGCTGGAGGGGCACAAGAAGTTGGGAGGAGACACAGCTAGGGCAGCTGACCCAAACTGGCCAACGGGGTATTCCATACCATGTGACGTCACATCTAGTTTATAAACTGGGGGGAGTTGTCCTGGGGGGATCGCTGCTCGGGGACTAACTGGGCATTGGTCGGCAAGTAGCAAGCAATTGCATTGTGCAATACTTGTTTTGTATATTCCAGTCCTTTTATTATTATTGTCATTTTATTATTGTTATTATTAGCATTATTGTTTTCTTCCTTTCTGTTCTATTAAACTCTCCTTATCTCAACCCATGAGTTTTACTTTTTTTCGATTCTCTCCCCCATCCCGCTGCGGGAAGGGGAAGTGAGTGAGCAGCTGCATAGTGCTTAGTTGCTGGCTGGGGTTAAGCCATGAGAAGTCTGAGGGCTGTACCAGGCTAGGAAGTTTCCTAGTGATGTCCTTAACCCAAGCCCCAGGGAGGCAGCAGACTTCCCTAAGAGGGTCTGTCTGGCGTATTAGACCCTCTGTTCCCATGAGAAGGGAGTCACCTACAACTATAACCAGTCTTTTCTTCCTCATGGAGGCGGTTGTGATACAGGGGGTAGGCCTTTCTGACCTTGGCAACACCTCTGATGTAGATGGACCATCATCCACATCATCCATTGACTGACCTTCCACATCCAGAGTCTCATACCTGTGGTACAGAGGCACCTGGGAAGGCAAGGTGGGCAAGAAGGGGGTTCACCTGCCACCCTGAGCGTAGACTTGCCTCCATTCACTCCTTTCTTTTAAGCTACTGCCTTCAGCCTGGCAGGGGAAGGATACAGGATTCCCTTGATCTTGGTTTTTTTCTGGTGGCTGTTCCTGTTTCTGTCTCAGGGAGGGCAGAGCATGGTTCTACCAGTCTATCTCTTTCTCAGACTCCCTGATGCTCCTTAACCTTTCTACTTCCTCTCTTAGCTCTGCCACCAGGCTGAGCAGATCATCCACTTGGCCACACTTCACACAGCTGTTCTAACTACTGCCATCCATTACCAGTGAAAGGCTCTGGCACTCCCTGCAGCCTGAGACCTGGATGGCTGTATGTTTTTGTGGGAGCTCTGTCTGGGTTGCCACATCCATTTTAGTGAGTGCAGAGAACATAGCTTTCTGTCAGGTAGATACCATTGCTAAGCTCCTTCTGAGAGGGTGATGACTACCAATTGAACTTACCTCTTGAGCTGAAAGGGTGACAACACCCTTTCTGCACGCCCTGCCGTGCCACACTGGTCATTAGTGCTCCCTAGGCTGCTTTTTATAGGTGTGGGGGTGGCTGTGGTTGCTCTGGCAATGCCCAGGCCTCGTCAGCATCTCCCTCGAGAGCTGCCAGATCCTGGCGTGACTCTCCACTGCCCTGGCGTTTCCCTGCCTCAGGAAACACCCCTGTGAGCCAAGATCTGCCACTCTGCCACGGATTGAGCCAGCTCCGGAGCAGCTCCCCTCGGCGACTGACTGTTTCTTTTAAAATATTTTTGTTTCACCTACAATGAAACTGAGCTCAGTCTGAACTCCATGTTCAACCCACTATACATCTGTATATTGTATAGTGTGGTAAATTATTTTCCATCACCAGTGGAATGTGAAGGGTATTGTTTTATTAAACAATTTATTCATCATTCTGCAAGCCATGGCTTATTAGCAGAAACAAGCGTAGAACATATGACTGACAACAGTGAAAACATTAGCTGAAATCTGATTGATCCTGGGTTTAGTTTTAATGAGATTTAACAAAGACAGATAGTTTGAGCTTGACATGGGAAAAAAAAATAAAGAAAAGGATGACACTGATTGGAGTGTTAAATAGAACTGCTTCCCCCATTCTTGAAAGAAAACAAAAGATAATTTTGTTGAAAGTCCCTCATTTGTTCTCAATAATGTAACATTTTGTGTGAGAGATGTGAGAGAACAGAATGGAGGTAAAAGTCTTCTGGGAAGGGTCAGACTGAGATTCACAGAATAAGAAGAATGAGAAACAGAAAGAAGATGCAGTATTGGAGTATGAGGTTGAAAGTTATAGGTATAAACTTGTTGAGGATTTCTTGGCTGGGCAAAGGAATGTGAGCAATCCAGCCGTTAGGTGGGAACGAAGCATAAGTTTACAAAACGCTGGAGCAGACAAGGACGCTGTGTCCTTGTACGCTGGGAAAAAGGAAGATAAGAAGAGCCTGACAAACAACACCTGGATGCTGAAGAATGAGATAAGTGATTGCTGGACACCTCGTGAAGAAGCTTGCTCAGCCAATAGAGAATAAGATAGTGTCACGTGAAACGGGGTATTGTACCAATTAGAGTATTGTATAAGGCGCATGCACAAGCGCATAAGGTATATAACTGTATCAAACGTTGGAGTAAAGGTCTTCACTGGATCACATTGGTCTGTGTGTGATGTCGCTCCGCAACATAAACTGAGATCCCAGATGAGCCAGTGTTGCCTCAAGCCTTCAAAAGACTGATTAACAAATAAGAAGGCGGTGATAGGTTAAAGAAAAAAAAAACCAAACCTAAAACCTGAGAAGTGTGATATGCCTGCTATTCAAGGACTGTTTAGATTATGTGGACTCAAGGTAAAGCTTATCTAGTTTTAAGATTCTGCTTACAATAGAGCACACTTAAGGAGTGTTTGGATAATAGTCAAGGCACCAGATAATGGACATTTCAGAGTCACAGACTTGCTAATTAAGGACATACATCCTCCTTTGGCATTGAGAAATGAGGGGTTGGCAAGCAAGAGAAACAAAGACCCTGATGTCCTCAGATGACTCATGACCATGAAAGGACAAAAGGAGTAGGGGTATTCTTCCCCAAACGACCACCGAAGACCACCAGAGACCCCCACGCAGGCGTAGAAAACTCTGGGATGATTGCTCAAGAGAACAATATGTCATGCTTGCTCAACATAATGAATATGCAATAGTTAGGCAGAACATATTGACGTGCGGAAATCAGACTCCACAATCAGTGAGATTGTAAAGTAGGTATGTTCATTCAGCGCTGGGCCGCACGGGGGGGTAATCCCACCAAAGTCGTGCGCACCTTCGGGTCTAATTGTGCAGGTTAAGTACATGTTCTACATACATATTCACTAGATTTCCGAGAAATGTTATACATATTCATTAGTTTTCCGGGAAACTATTAGCATATGCAAATGTCCTTTACGCAGGCGCATTGAAGGTCTCTGGTGGTCTTCAGGAGTCCTCTGGTGGTCTTCCATAGTCTTCCTCACTTGTCCGCTATTTGACCCTCCTCAGGTGTGTGATGGGTTGACCCTGGCTGGACGCCAGGTGCCCACCAAAGCCGTTCTATCACTCCCCCATCCTCAGCTGGACAGGGGAGAGAAAAATATAACAAAAAGCTTGCGGGTCGAGATAAGGACAGGAGAGATCATTCACTAATTACCATCACGGGCAAAACAGACTCAGCTTGGGGAAAATTAGCTCACTTTTTATTACAAATCAGCCAGAGTAAGGTAAATGAGAAATAAAACCAAATCTCAGAACACCTTCCCTCCACCCCTCCCTCCTTCCCGGGCACAACTTCACTCCCGGATTTCTCCACCAAGCTCCCCCAGCGGCACAAGGGGGACAGGGATGGGGTTTACGGTCATCACATGTTATTTTCTGCCGCTTCACCTCCTCAGGGCGAGGGCTCATCACACTCTTCCCCTGCTCCAACGTGGGGTCCCACCCACGGGAGACAGTCCTCCATGAACTTTCTCCAACGTGGGCCATTCCCACGGGCTGCAGTTCTTCACGAACTGCTCCAGCATGGGTCCTTTCCACGGTGTGCAGTCCTTCAGGCACAGACTGCTCCAGCATGGGTCCCCCACGGGGTCACAAGTCCTGCCAGAAAACCTGCTCCGTGGGCTCCTCTCTCCACAGATCCGCAGGTCCTGCCAGGAACCTGCTCCAGCGCAGGGTTCCCACGGGGTCACAGCCTCCTTCAGGAACCCACCTGCTCCGGCGTGGGGTCCTCCACGGGCTGCAGGTGGATATCTGCCCCACCATGGACCTCCCTGGACTGCAGGGGGACAGCCTGCCTCACCAGGGTCTTCACCACGGGCTGCAGGGGAATCTTCGCTCCGGCGCCTGGAGCATCTCCTCCCCCTCCTTCTGCACTGACCTTGGTGTCCGCAGGCTTGTTTCTCTTACATGTTCTCACTCCTCTCTCCAGTGGCTGTTTTCCACGTCCCAACTTTTTTTTCCTTCTTAAAAATGTTATCACAGAGGCGTTACCACTATCACTGTTTGGCTCGGCCTTGGCCGGCGGTGGGTCCGTCTTAGAGCCAGCTGGTATAGGCTCGCTCTCTCTCGAACACAGGGGAAGCTTCCAGCAGCTTCTTACAGGAGCCACCCCTGTAACCCCCCCCGCTACCAAAACCTTGCCACATAAAACCAATACAAGGTGATTCTGCACAGTATGGTCTTTTACGTGTTTTGATACATCAGTGCTCGTTAGTGCTCTTATTATCTAAGTTCTCATTAGTGGTGTAAAACCATATGGTTAGTTTAAGCTAAATTATCTACAAGGACTAGAACAAAGGCAGGAGTTCTTATCTTTTCTGGCCCTATCTATTCAAGCAAGGCCTCTACTTGTGCCTTCTCGACAAGATCGTAAATTTATCAAACATTTAATTAAGTTTTGTGATTGTTCATGGTTCCTTCTTGCTCATCACTCCCAAGTACCAGTCTCTGACAGGCTTAATCCTTGACGAGCACCAGTCTTTGGTATGTAAAGTTACAGAGAGACAATCATTAAGCAATTAGCAGTTCGTTCTCTATATCAATCCCCCCTTTTCTAGAAAATAGTAAATTCTTTTACTATATTTAATTCTAGTACTTCTAATACATTATTTCCCTATCTAGCATCCTCTCAAAGTATTTGTAAATAAGTATTTCGATCCCAAGCCTGCCCCTTGGACAAGGTCCAACTCAGGAACATAACAATCAATGTCTCACAAATTTGAGCTTCAAAGGTCCTTTTTCTTGTGAAGTCCATTGTCCTTTGGGTGCCTTCTTCACCCTAGTGTGATGGATCCAGGCGTTCTGTTCCTTGATCTTAATCGCGGTGAAGGAGGTAAGTAGTACTTGAAAGGGTCCTTCCCACTGTGGCTCCAGAGTTTTTTCTGTAAGAGACTTTATATACACATAATCTCCTGGTTGTATATTATGCACAGGCCCATCCAAACCTCTCCCTCGAGTCCCTACTACATGCTTCCTGATTTTATTAAGTTGCTTACCTAATGCCACCATGTAAGAAGTCATAATTTCATCTCCCGCTTATACAGACATCCCTCTCTGTATCCCATAGGGTTGTCCATACAGGATTTCAAAGGGGCTCAGTCCTTCTTTCGCCCTTGGTCTTGTTCGTATATGCAGAAGGGCTAAAGGGAGAGACTGAGGCCATGTCAGATTTGCTTCTTGTCCTAATTTCACAATTTGCTGTTTGATTAAGTGGTTCATTTTTTCCACTTGACCACTCGACTGGGGGTGATATGGAGTATGAAGCTGCCAATCTATACCCAAGTGGCGGCTAATTTGTTGTACTATTTTTGAGACAAAATGTGGTCCTCTGTCAGAGGATATGGTTGCTGGAACCCCAAAACGTGGTATTATCTCTTGTACCAGTATTTTAGTTACCTCCCGAGCTTTAGCGGTTCTTGTTGGGAATGCTTCTGGCCAACCTGAAAAGGTATCAGTTAATACCAATAAATATCGATACCCCCCTTTTCTTGGAAGTTCTGTAAAATCAATTTGCCATTGTTGTCCAGGCCCATTGCCTTTTCCAATCTGACCCATTTCTGGCTTGGGGGTATTCTTAGGATTAGTCTGGAGGCAAAGATCACACTGTTGTGTCACCTGTCTCACCGTGGTGTATAAATTTCTAGCCACAATTTCTCTTATCAAATGATTATACAGAGCTTCTGTTCCCCAATGTCTTTTCCTATGCTCCTCCCGTATCAAATGCCATAATAAGCAAGAGGGAACGATTAGCTTTCCCTGTGGGGTATGAGCCCACCCCTCTTCATTATATGACCCTTCTAAATCTGTAATGAGCTTTTGATCTTCCTTAGTGTATTTTGGCTTACCTTCTAGGGAAATCTGCCTATCAGGAATTAAGGCCCCTTCTGTTTTTACCTTTGTTTTGGCCACTTGTTTTGCCTCTCTGTCCGCCAGCTCATTCCCTTTTTCCAAATCTGAGCTCACTTTCTGGTGTGCCTTAATATGCAGAATTGCTACTTTCTTAGGGAGCTGGACAGCTTCCAGTAACTTCAGAATTTCTTCTGCGTGTTTGATGTTTTTCCCTTGAGAACTCAATAGTCCTCTCTCCTTCCAAATTGCTCCATGTGCGTGTACAACTCCAAAGGCATATTTTGAGTCTGTATAAATGTTCACAACTCTGCCCTGGGCCAATTCCAGGGCGCGGGTTAGAGCAATTATTTCTGCCTTCTGTGCGGCGGTGTTCATGGGCAAAGCCCCTGATTCTATTACCTCTTGGCTGGTGGTGACGGCGTATCCCGCATGTCAGTTACCATTTAGGACGTAACTGCTTCCGTCTGTGAACCAAGTTTCCCTGTTTTCCATGGGGCTGTCTTTCAGGTCTGGGCGACTTGTGTATGTTGCTTCGATGGTTTCCAAACAGTCGTGATGTACCGGTTCCCCTGTGTTCCCGCTGAGAAAAGAAGCTGGGTTGACAATGTTAGTGACTACAATCTCCACGTCATCCTGCTCTACCAATATAGCTTGATATCTCAGGAATCTTTGTGGAGAGAGCCAGTGTCCACCTTTTGCTTCCAGTACTGCTGATACTGTGTGAGACACCAGAACAGTCATTTTCTGGCCCAGAGTAAACTTTCGGGCTTCCTGTATATTCAGTATCACGGCCGCAACCGCCCACAGGCATCCAGGCCAACCTTTTGCAGTCGTGTCTAACTGCTTAGAGAGGTAGGCAACAGCCCGTTGATATGGGCCCAGGTTTTGTGCTAATATTCCCAGAGCAATGCCCTGCTTCTTGTGGGAGTAAAGAAGAAACGGCTTACTCACATCTGGGAGTCCCAAGGCCGGGGCCAACATCAAAGCCTTTTTCAGTAGCTCAAAGGCTTGTTCGGTCTCCTTATTTCACTCAAGGTATTTCTGCTCAGTGGCTGTCAACGCATACAGTGGTTTAACAAGCAATCCATAATTATAGATCCACAATCGGCACCACCCTGTCATTCCCAGAAAAGTCCGTAACTCTTTTACTGTCTGAGGTCTCTGAGTTTGACATATTGCCTCTTTACGGGCCTGTCCCAAAGTTCTTTGTCCTGCACTAATTTCATAGCCCAAATAATTCACTTTGCGTTGCATTACCTGTGCCTTTTTCTTGGATACCCGTTACCCCTGGAGTCCCAGGAAATTCAACAGACTCACCGTCCATGTCATACAATCTCTCTCTGTCTTGGTGGCGATCAGGATATCATCCACATACTGTAACAGCTTTCCCTCCTCAGACGGGGCTTCCCAGGATTCTAAGTCTTTTGCAAGCTGATTGCCAAAAATGGTAGGACTATTCTTAAATCCTTGTTGGCAACACCGTCCAAGTGAGCTGGGTCTTTCGACCACTCTTGGGGTTTTCCCATTCAAATGCAAATAATTTTTGGCTGGCTTCATGGAGAGGGAGGCAAAAGAAAGCATCCTTCAAATCTAAAACAGTAAACCAAGTCAATTCAGGTGTTAATACGGTCAACAGGGTATATGGGTTCGCCACTACCGGGTAAAGATCTTCAGTTATCTTATTCACCGCCCATAAGTCTTGGACCACCCGATATGACCCATCGGGCTTCTGAACAGGTAATATAGGGGTATTGAATTCAGACTCACACTCTTTTAATAATCCCAACTGCAAAAATTTTTCTATCACCGGCCGGATTCTGTCTTCCTTCTTTAGGGGATATTGTTTAATTCTTACCAGCTTTTGGCCTTCCTTGATCCTAACTTCAACAGGGGGAGCACTTTTCGCTCTTCCAGGTGCATCAGTAGCCCATACCCCTGGGTACACTTGGTTTAAGATGTCCTCGTTAATATTTCCTTCTAGGGGGAGACTGGTTAAGGTTAGGCTCAATATTTGAATATATTGCTGATCTTTTACCTCCAGAGTAATTTCTCCCTTTTCGAATACAATTTTTGCTCCCAATTGTTCCAACAAGTCCCTTCCCAAAAGTGCCTTTGGGGAGTTGGGCATATATAAAAATTTATGAATGCCCCACTGTTTTCCTAATTTATATTCTAAAGGTTTACAAAAATATGCCTTTTCACTTTGGCCAGTTGCTCCTTTCACCATGACATAATCATCTCCCAGGGGCATCAAAGCCTGATTCAGAACCGAGTATGTTGCTCCTGTATCTACCAAAAATTCTACCTCTTGTTGTGTTTTCCCTAGCTTAATTATAACCAGTGGATCCGCTAGGGTAGATTCCCCAGGTTCCCGTCAATCTCCCTTCACAGGGGCTACCGTTCTTCCTGTTTGAGCCCTCTGATCCTCCTTGTTCTTTGGGCATTCCCTTTTCCAATGACCGAATTTCTTACACAAAGCACATTGATCCTTGCCCAGTCGGGGCAAGTCTTGTCTAGGCCCTCTTCCTCTTTCTTCCTGGATAACAGCCATTAATTTCCTTTGCCCTTGCCTATATCCTTCTTCTCTGTTACTAAATACCCTCCATGCTTCGTCCAATAATATTTCTTAATTCCTACTCTCTGTAAGGCGTAATTTCTGAAGTTTGCGCCTTATATTCCCTGTAGACTGACCCCAAAACAGGCAGACTAATTGTTGTATTCCTACCTCTGACCCAGGATCCAGCGGTGTGCTGCGGCGCATCACATCCCTCAATCGATCCAGGAATTCAGATGGAGACTCGGAAGGACTCTGTTTAACTGCATATAAAGCTGACCAATTTATAGTTTTGGGGATCGCTCTCTCCATTCCTTTTATAATCCACTCCTGATACCCCTGCAATCTTTCCATATGTGCAGATCTATTAACATCCCACTTTGGGTCTTGGAGAGGGAAATATTCTTTAATGTCCCCTCCTGTAATCTTATAATGATCTTCAGCTAGGTTTCCTGCTGTTTTTAAAATCAGCTGTTTCTCTGTCTCAGTCATATATTCCAATAATAGCTGTATATCCTTCCAATCAGGGTTATGCTGTTTCACAATAAATTGGAAATGCTTAGCTACACTTATCGGATCGCTCCTATAATCTTTAGCAACCTTTTTCCATTCCCCTAGGTCAGCAGTAGAAAAGGGTACTTTGATTAACATCGTCCCACCATCCGGCCTCACCGCCTCTCGGAGAGGTGCTTGTAAAGCTGTTGAGGTAGTTTTCTTCCTAGTACGGGAAGATACAGGGCTGTCCGGGGGGGTTGGAGTTCTATCCGAGTCTGCATCCTGTTCCTGTGGTCGAGGGGGAGGCTTAAACAAATCAGTTAGATCTTGTTCTGGTACCTGATGGATTTTATTTGTCTTTGTACATCTTTGTCCAATACTACATGCCGAACAACACCGCCTCAGTTTACCTCTAAGCTCAACCTTGTTGTTCTCTCGCTCAAGTGCAAGCACCATGGGGTCCTGTGGGGGTACCATTCCACAGCCCCTTTACCACTCCGGATGGTTTCAGAGGGTGAAAAACATGTCTGCATACGAAACCTCATCCCATTTTCCTTCTCTCCTTAAAAACAGCATTAGTTGTAATAGAATATTATAATCTAGTGATCCATTAAGTGGCCACTTAACATCACTTTCTAACTTATACAACGGCCACCATTGATTGCAGTATTTAATAAGGTTCTTTTTACTTTCCATACCTCCGGTCCCAACAATATCTTTCCAGTGGGCAATTACACAACCCAGAGGACTTTTCCTCAATACTCCTCCTTGATTGTTTCCCATTTTATAACTCCTCCTAATGATTCTTAAGTTTGATCTTGGCTTCTCCTTTTAATAAGCTTCCATGCCAATTGTTTCTTACACTTCTTTTACAGTCTTCCCCAGTTTTCCTCCCACACGTCCCAAATTTCTGGAATTAAATTTTCCTTTACACACCAATCTCAGTATTTTGGATTCTTAGTGAGCTCTTTCCCAATCATAAAAGTGTGGAATTTGGAGAAAACACTCAAGGCAGTCTGGTTTTTGTCTGCTAGATGTACAGTACCAGCTTCTCCCACAAGATTTACACTTCAACAAAACCCAAGCCGGACGCTAATTATTATATAGTCCAGTTGCAAGCCCACATACAAAGCAAGAAATCACCCCTATTAATACGTAAAGACATTCACACATTAACAAACATACATACACCTATAAATTTCAACATATCATTTCCACACACCCACACAAAATCTTTAACATAAATTTCCAAACATTCACATCATACAATCATCGCTCCAGTTGACAACCTTCAGCAGCTGCAAAAATAAACCAAGCGCAATTGTGAGGGGGTCCACTTACCCCATAAACCAAGCGCAATTGCGAGGGGGTGCGCTTACCCTTCTCCTGCCTCTTATATACCAGTCATCGACAGGTCCATCCTGGCTCCCAATACTGGGATGCAGCAGTCACCCCAGATTTGCTCGATCTACCCCCAAGATCGCTAGCAGCCGCTCTATCGGTCAGCAAATCCCCCCATACAGGGTACCCTCCTCCCATACGGGGACTACGCTGCACGCCAGATGTCTCTGTGCGATTTACCAGCTGCCCAGGCCCGTACTTTTACAGGCTCCCCTTGTAAAACATACCGTTTGGTCCGCGACTTCAGGAGGTTGTTGTCTGCTCCCGCGGTGAGCGGCTGGCAGCGGAGGCTCCTCCGAGAAAAGTGCTCGGGGCGCGCCGAAGGGCGTCCGCTCCACAGTCGGTCCCGCAGCCGAGCAGAGAGTCTCCTGGCTGGCTCGCCAAACTGACGTGCGGAAATCAGACTCCACAATCAGTGAGATTGTAAAGTAGGTATGTTCATTCAGCGCTGGGCCGCACGGGGGGGTAGTCCCACCAAAGTCGTGCGCACCGTCGGGTCTAATTGTGCAGGTTAAGTACATGTTCTACATACATATTCACTAGATTTCCGAGAAATGTTATACATATTCATTAGTTTTCCGGGAAACTATTAGCATATACAAATGTCCTTTACGCAGGCGCATTGAAGGTCTCTGGTGGTCTTCAGGAGTCCTCTGGTGGTCTTCCATAGTCTTCCTCACTTGTCCGCTATTTGACCCTCCTCAGGTGATTCTGCACAGTATGGTCTTTTACGTGTTTTGATACATCAGTGCTCGTTAGTGCTCTTATTATCTAAGTTCTCATTAGTGGTGTAAAACCATATGGTTAGTTTAAGCTAAATTATCTACAAGGACTAGAACAAAGGCAGGAGTTCTTATCTTTTCTGGCCCTATCTATTAAAGCAAGGCCTCTACTTGTGCCTTCTCGACAAGATCGTAAATTTATCAAACATTTAATTAAGTTTTGTGATTGTTCATGGTTCCTTCTTGCTCATCACTCCCAAGTACCAGTCTCTGACAGGCTTAATCCTTGACGAGCACCAGTCTTTGGTATGTAAAGTTACAGAGAGACAATCATTAAGCAATTAGCAGTTCGTTCTCTATATCAATATGTATTAGATAGGCGTGGTGTTTTAACTATAGTGTATAAGTATGGACTGAAAACCTCAGTAGGTGTGCTTGATTTGTGGAAATCTTCCACTTTGCACCCTGCGCAGAATAAAGCAATGTCTCCTCTCTAAACATATTTTGTGTGTTTCGGGAGTTACTTTCTGATCAGGTAACACCATGGTGGGGAGCACGGGTACTACTACTGCCGCCGACGGCTGTGGTACCTCAGGAGCCGCGATAGCGGGAGGACCCTAGCAGCCGCCATGTCAGGGGGCGAGCGGCGGCGGCTCGAGGTGTAGCAGCGGGAGTGCGTCAGCGGCGAGGGGGGGAGGAGGGGAGGCTGCTGGGGGAGATGATATCAGGCGCCGGACAGCAGGTCTGAGGGAAACCGGAAGTGAGCTGGAGAGCGCTGTGAACGCTGCTAGGGAGCCCGGTTTCCTCCTCTCTCCAATCCTGCCACCACCGCGGGACACTGTCTGGCCGGCTGAGGTGAGGCGCGGCGGGGATGTGAGGGGTAACCTACCGGGGCGTCCCGCTTCTCCGTGTAGCGTAGCCGGGCCTGGCTAGGCAAGCGGAAGGACCCGGCGGCCACTTGCTGCAGCCGTGGTAAGGGAGGCAGATCCGGCCCGCTGTGCCGGTCGGCGCTGGGCGTGCTTCCCCCTGGGAGGCAGGTAGTCGGGCCGGAGCGGCCGCTGCCCCGCGGCCGCGCTCTCCGCCGCGGCAAGCCCTGGCAGGCTCCGACGCCAGGTGTCCGCCTGCGCCCCCGCCGCTATCTCCCGCGGGTGCCGCGCTCTCTCCCTGGCGGCAGTGCCCGGTCTTCGCCGCCCTTCGCGGCCATCGTAGGGCAGGCTGGCGTGGCCGCGCCGAGCCCGCTGTCGTGGGGACTGCCGAGGCCGCGGAGGGGGACAGATGCGGCTCCGTCAGGACTCGGGCGGGCGGTGGGGACAGCTAGGCCCTCCCGCGGCGGGGGGCGGCCCGGTCTGGCCTCTCCTCAGCCGGGCCCGCCGTCCCTCGCCTCGTCTGGCTTCCGTCCGACGCGGAGCCGGGACGCCGTGGGGTGCGGGCCTGGGCTTGCGTGGTGCCAAGTTTTGTGTGAGTTTTCAGGAAAACGACCACGTTTTGGCCCAGGCCACTCCGTGGTGGGTAGGGCCAGCTATATTTTGTGGAGATATCTAATGTAGCATTGCAATTTATGTATTATAGCCGCATACATATATAAGATCTATTTTATATATTTTTACGCATATATATGAAAATAAAAATTGCAATGCTGCAATAGATGCCTCCCACAAAAAATGGCTCTGTGTGTGCATATGTGTGAAAATACACGTGGACACATACATTCTCACATACACGCTCTCCTGTTTTCCTATATGATGTGTGGGGTTTTTAAAATTTTATTTTGAGGTAGGGTTGATTCTTTCCTCTTAAAACAAGGGGAAGCTTTTTGGCTAAGATATCCGTTGACGTAGCATTGCTATCCTGCTTATGGAGTGTTAAATCTAGCCTGAGTAAGTGGGTTATTTTGGGAGTTAGAGGAAAAGGTTTTACTAGCATTAATGGAAAACAAAATATACTAACTCACTGGTTTTAGATATATATTAATGTCCTATTTAGAGGAAACAATTAAAGAGTGATCTTTAAGCTGTTTTGGGCTGTGGTGTTTTCAGTATTAATAATGAGAAATTTGGAAAACTACCCTTTGATGTGGAGACACTGTCCAGCTGATACTTGGTTTTGTGTGTGTGCATGCAAGAGAGAGGGAACTTTTTCTCCTTCCTGCTTAAGTTCAGATACTTGTTTTGTGTGTTGGGCCATGCCATTGGTCATAGTCTGGTGTATAACCCACCAGTTTTTAAGGGGAATAAGTATTGTGGAAGAGCGATCAGTATAACAAAAATCAGTACCGTTTCACTGGAGGACCTATAAAAGGTTGCTGCAGATCAGACTGATTGTGGTCTCTCCTCTCAAAACTTCCTATGGGAACTGAATGCATCTTCTCTCTGTTTCTTTAACCACACCAGCACCTTTCTTGTTGTTTAATTGACCTCTGCTTGATTTAAATATTGAAGAACTTCTCACTTCTTGTCTTAAGGGTGGCTAGTAAGAAAACATTTTAGCACCTATTTCATAGAGGACAACATCAGGGCAGAGAGATGTTTATACTATAAACGTTTAAATTCAGGTGTTATTAACCTCAGTGATTATCTCAATTTAATGCTATTTTATGAATGAAAAGCTGCTGGGGACTCTGATATAGCAGACTGGTGTTTTAAGTTGCTTCCCCATTCCCCTTTCCCCAATCTGATCTTAGTATCTGCTCTGTGCGGAAGCACATGTTTTACAGTGCCTTTCTTTACTGTTGTGGAAGATGAGTAATTAATATGGGATTCTACTGTACTTTTCCAATGAACCATCTCCA
This sequence comes from Haliaeetus albicilla, assembly GCF_947461875.1. Classification (NCBI taxonomy): domain Eukaryota; kingdom Metazoa; phylum Chordata; class Aves; order Accipitriformes; family Accipitridae; genus Haliaeetus; species Haliaeetus albicilla. The sequence goes on along the minus strand of NC_091515.1, from coordinate 33,541,554 downwards.
GCAATGCATGATCAAGACACACAGTACCAAGTCTTTTTGGAGTGTTTCATAACCTAGCTCCTTTACAAAGAGGCATTACTCTGACAAATGACTTGTAAAATACTCTTAATTTCTTTTGTATGCATATTAAGATAGATAATGTCTCTTCACTTTAATTATTAAAAATAGATTTATTTATTTTTTACTCTTATTAGTATTGCAAAAATAACACAACTCAGAACAAACTTAAAACTCTCCTTACTTATCCAAATATCCTATCTGTGCAGGTTGGTTTAAATAGTTGTAATTGCACACCTATTACAGTGCAGAACCTTTGCCAGTGAAAGATGGATGGAGTTCAGTGTTAAGGCTGACATTTAATAATGTTTTGTTTTTATTTTTAAATGTGAAAAATGGAAATGTCTGATATGAAATCACTAAGAGAAGAACATGGAATTCGGTGGTATTAGAGAAACAAATCAGAGTAGAATAGCCCTTTACTTGCTTATGTTCTTAGGTATAATAAGGCTTTGTTTATCAATATCTCATACCAATCAATGAATATCAAGTAGTAGTAATCATTTAAAGGTGTTACCAATTACATTTATAAACTTCAAATACAAATAGTATTATTACAGCTGAAGTGTACTTATGCTTATTTTCACATTGCTATTCCTTAAATATTTCTGTATTCAAGTTACTAGCTTCTTATTTCCTCACAGATAAATACCTTCCTCCAGCCCCACAAGCTTGTAACCTAGTCATCAAATTGTATCAGCTATACATTCCAGAAAGCCTTAGTTATCCTTTGATCTGTGAAACGTAAAGTTTGGGGCAGCTATTGATACCGAAAAGCTGGTCGAAGAAACTCTAAGACTCGTTTTGGAGTTTTAGAAAGCAGGCATTCTTTATTGCAGCACTGGATGCACGGGGGATAGTCCCACCTAGCGTGCATACCACAGCTTTAGCACTAACAGGTTATATAGAATAACTAATTGCATATTAATCAGATTAGTATACATATACATAAAAATAATTGCAACTGATTATCTTAGTACTGCCTACATCCGATCATGCGCAATGAAGGATCCATTTGAGTCGAAGGGCTGCTTTTGTGACCACCGACCCATTTGAAGTTCTTGCTGGCTGTCCTTGAAGTCTTTATTCTTGTCCTTGAAGTCTTTATTCTTGTCCTTGAAGTCTTTATTCTTGTCCTTGAAGTCTTTATTCTTGTCCTTGTTCTTTGATCTTGAAGCTTAATGCAGCTTCAATCACATGTGGTCAGTTTCAACATTGTTCTCATCTGGTGTACAGGAACATCTAGTCATAAGAGCCAAGAACTGCAAAACTTGGGAATAACTACCTCTACTAGTTAATTGCTTGGCTATACTTTTGTCTATTGTTTCAATCATAGTGTGTCGTGGTTTCAGCCCAGCCGGTAACAAAGGACCACGCGGCCGCTCGCTCACTCCTCCCGCCCCCCTCCGGTGGGATGGGGGGAAGACGGAGGAGAGGAAAAAAAAACAAACCTGGAACCTCGAGGGTTGAGATAAAGGCAGTTTACTGGAACAACACAAAGAAATTGCAACAACAACAACGGTACTAATGAAAAGGTATACAAAAAGAGTGATGCACAGTGCAACTGCTCACCACCTGGGACCTGACGCTCTGCCACTTCCCCCACCGAAAAGAAGCGCCCACCCCCCGGCCTGCTCCCCCTTTATATACTGAGCATGATGTCACATGGTATGGAATAGCTCCTTGGCCAGTTCAGGTCAGCTGCCCCGGCTATGCCCCCCACCTCCCAGGTTCCTGTAAAAAAATTAACTCTATCCCAGCTGAACCCAGGACATTATCCACCCCTTATTCTATACCATCTACATCATGCCCAGATCTTACATTTTCCAATCGACCACTACCACTTCCTTGTCTTATATATATAAGTATATGGACTTGCGTCCGTCCCCATCGCCCCTCCGCGCACACACACACACACGCAAATGGTATTCCTTTAGCGTATGGGCTATCCCTCTAATGTGTCCATTGATTTTATTTAGTCCATGACTTTGGGGCTCCATCTGTTGTAACAGTTCTTCAGGATAAGAGAGATGGTGTGAGATGTTGGGTTGTTGTATGCTGCCTCTGGAACTTGTGGCTAGTACATTTGGTGCAACTCACGCCCTTGGTCTGCAGGTCAAAGATGTTGATCTTGAGGAAATTGCTGGGTGTCAGTTCAAGTTCTGTCGCTGTTGTACTTGGCTTAGTTTCAAAGTCCATCCTGCAGTCATTTGGGTAATTCTTACAGTAATACCCTTGATATGGCATATAGACACTATAGATACAATGACATGCATTGGCAGGGTATTTAGCAGTTAGGTATCATACAGCCCAATTCATTGGCTATTCTCTCCCAAAATCAAATCTCCCTGAGGTACACATCGAACTTCCCCATCCTTCTGCATCACCCACCAGGTGTACCCAGGTCCCTGAGCAAAAACAACCCCTTGAATGGGTTTGCCTCTGCTTGAGGGAGGACTAACCCAGACTGTCTTTCCTAACATACTCCTCATGCGCACTACAGGGACTTTATCGCCTTCTACAGTATGTGGAAGTCTTGGTTGGGCGGGGCCAGCCCGATTGGCGGATCCTCTAGTATTAACTAACCAGGTGGCTTTTGTTAAATGTGTATCCCAATGTTTGAAAGTCCCACCCCCCATCGCTCTCAATGTAGTTTTCAGCAGTCCATTGTATCGTTCGATTTTTCCGGAGGCCGGTGCGTGATAAGGGATGTGATATACCCACTCAATGCCGTGTTCTTTGGCCCAGGTGTCTACGAGGTTGTTTCGGAAGTGAGTCCCGTTGTCCGACTCGATTCTTTCTGGGGTGCCGTGTTGCCATAAAATTTTCTCTTCAAGGCCCAGGATAGTGTTCTGGGCAGTGGCGTGGGACACAGGGTATGTTTCCAGCCATCCAGTGGTTGCTTCCACCATTGTAAGCACATGGCACTTGCCTTGGCGTGTTCGTGGGAGTGTGATATAGTCAATCTGCCAGGCCTCCCACTGTTTATATTTCAGCCATCGCCCCCCATGCGACAGGGGTTTTTGCCGCTTGGCTTGCTTAATTGCGGCACATGTTTCACATTCATGGATGACCTGTGCGATAGTGTCCATGGTCAAGTCCACCCCTCGATCTCGAGCCCATCTATATGTTGCATCTCTCCCCTGATGGCCTGAGGTATCGTGGGCCCACTGAGCCATAAATAGCTCACCCTTATGTTGCCAGTCCAGGTCCACCTGAGACACTTCAATCTTGGCGGCCTGATCTGCCTGCTGGTTGTTTTGATGTTCTTCAGTGGCCCGACTCTTGGGTACATGAGCATCTACGTGACGTACTTTTACCACTAGCTTCTCTATCCGAACAGCGATATCTTGCCACAGTGCGGCAGCCCAAATGGGTTTACCTCTGCGTTGCCAGTTGCCCTTCTTCCATTGCTGTAGCCACCCCCATAGGGCATTTGCCACCATCCATGAGTCAGTATAGAGATAGAGCACTGGCCACTTTTCTCTTTCAGCAATATCTAATGCTAGCTGGATGGCTTTCACCTCTGCAAACTGACTCGATTCACCTTCTCCTTCAGCAGTTTCTGCGACTAGTCGTGTAGGACTCCATACAGCAGCCTTCCACCTCCGATGTTTTCCCACGATGCGACAGGACCCATCAGTGAACAGGGCATATTGCCTCTCATTTTCTGGCAGTTTATTATACAGCGGGGCCTCTTCAGCCCGTGTCACCTCCTCCTCTGGCAAAATTCCAAAGTCTTTGTCTTCTGGCCAGTCCGTGATCACTTCTAAAATTCCTGGGCGACTGGGGTTTCCTATGCGAGCTCGTTGTGTGATCAGTGCAATCCACTTACTCCACGTGGCATCAGTCGCGTGATGTGTAGAGGAAACTTTCCCTTTGAACATCCAGCCCAGCACTGGCAGTCGGGGTGCTAAGAAGAGCTGTGTTTCAGTACCAACCACTTCTGAAGCGGCTCGAACTCCTTCATATGCTGCCAATATCTCTTTTTCAGTTGGAGTATAGCGAGCCTCGGATCCTCGATATCCCCGACTCCAAAACCCCAGGGGTCAGCCTCGGGTCTCTCCAGGTGCTTTCTGCCAAAGGCTCCAGGTAGGGCCATTCTCCCCAGCTGCAGTGTAGAGCACATTTTTAACATCTGGTCCTGTCCGGACTGGCCCAAGAGCTACTGCATGAACAATCTCCCGCTTAATTTGCTCAAAGGCTTGTCGTTGCTCAGGCCCCCATTTAAAATCGTTCTTCTTCCGGGTAACTTGGTAGAGAGGGCTTACAATCAGACTGTAATTGGGAATATGCATTCTCCAAAAGCCCACAACACCTAAGAAAGCCTGTGTTTCCTTTTTATTAGTCGGTGAGGACATAGCTGCTATTTTGTTGATCACGTCCGCAGGGATCTGACGACGCCCGTCTTGCCATTTTACTCCTAAGAACTGGATCTCCTGCGCAGGTCCCTTGACCTTACTTTCTTTTATGGCAAAACCAGCCTTCAAAAGGATTTGGATTATTTTCTTCCCTTTCTCAAAAACTTCTTCTGCCGTGCTGCCCCATATGATGATGTCATCAATATATTGCAGGTGCTCTGGAGCTTCACCTTTTTCTAGTGCAGTCTGGATCAGTCCATGGCAAATAGTGGGGCTGTGTTTCCAGCCCTGGGGCAGTCGATTCCAGGTGTACTGGACACCCCTCCAAGTGAAAGCAAACTGTGGCCTGCACTCCACTGCCAAAGGAATGGAGAAAAATGCATTAGCAATGTCCATTGTGGCATACCACTTAGCTGCCTTTGATTCCAGTTCATATTGAAGCTCTAACATATCTGGCACAGCAGCGGTCAGCGGTGGCGTGACTTCAGCCCACGATAATCTACTGTTAGTCTCCATTCCCCATTAGATTTCCGCACGGGCCATATGGGACTATTAAAGGGTGAGTGAGTCTTGCTGATCACTCCTTGGCTCTCCAATTGGCAAATCAGCTTATGGATGGGGATCAGGGAGTCTCGGTTGGTGCGATATTGCCGCCGGTGCACCGTCGTGGTAGCAATTGGCACCTGTTGTTCTTCAACCTTCAGCAACCCCACAACCGAAGGGTCCTGGGAGAGACCAGGCAGGGTAGACAGGTGTTCAATCTCCTCCGTCTCCAATGCAGCTATACCAAAGGCCCAACGGTACCCTTTTGGGTCCTTGAAATACCCCCTTCTGAGATAATCTATACCAAGGATGCACGGGGCCTCTGGGCCAGTTGCAATGGGGTGTTTATGCCACTCATTCCCGGTTAGACTCATTTCGGCTTCCAATACGGTTAGCTCTTGGGATCCCCCTGTCACACCAGAGATACAGATGGGTTCTGCCCCTTTATAACTTGATGGCATTAGGGTACATTGTGCACCAGTGTCTACTAGAGCCTTATATTCCTGTGGGTCTGACGTGCCAGGCCATCGAATCCACACTGTCCAGTAGACTCGGTTGTCCCTCTCCTCCACCTGGCTGGAGGCAGGGCCCCTCTAATCCTGGTTAGAATATCTGTTACCCACTTTTTGCACATGTGAATCAGAAGTCCCTTCAAGAGGATCAGAAATGAGATCGGCCCATCTACTGCGCCCGGGGGACTGCTCACGGGAAACTGGAGCAGCAGTTTTCCAAGAGGAATCCTCTTTTCTGGTTGCTTTTTCTCGCAACTCCCGTACCCGTGAATCCAAGACTGAGGTAGGTTTTCCATCCCACTTCCTCATGTCCTCTCCATGGTCACGCAGGTAAAACCACAGGTTAGCCCGTCGTGTGTACTTTCTCTCTCCTCTCTCTTGGGCAGAGGAACGCTTACTCCCAATAACTGCAATGCGGGCCTGTACAGGTGAGGAGGAGGACATATCCACTTTGAATTGCTGGAACTCTCGGGACAATTCCTCTACAGCTGAGACACAGGCCCGTAGGGAGGAAGAGAGACTTCCTTCATATTGCCGGAGTTGGACAGCCAATTCATCCACCATTTGTCCATAGCCTTCTTTCCAGGACATTACTGCCAATGAGTTGGCATAGGTTGGTGGTGCACTTCGTAGAAACTTCCGCCACATCGGTTGTGTGCATTGGACTTCATCTGGATCTGTGGGTGACTGCCCATTTTCCGGATCATTATAAATCACCTCCAGCACGGCTAATTCCCTCAGGTACTGGATACCTCTCTCCATGGTGGTCCACTTGCCTTGGTGACATGTAACTTCATCCCTGAAGGGGTATCTTTCCTTTACACCTAACAGAAGTCGCCTCCAGAGGCTGAGGACTTGTGTTTTTCTCCCAATCGCCTTGTCGATACCCCCTTCTCTAGACAGAGATCCCAACTGCTTGGCTTCCTTACCCTCTAATTCCACACTACTAGCCCCATTATCCCAGCATCGGAGCAGCCAGGTAACAATGTGCTCACCTGGGTGGCGGCTAAAATCTTTTCGCATGTCACGCAACTCACTCAGGGATAGAGATCGGGTAATTATTTCAGGTTCTGCCTCTTCCTCCTGTTCTCGCGATGACCCTGGTTCATCTTCATCTCTCACTGAGCGAACTGATTTCTTTGTGTGTTTCTTTTTCTGTACAGGGGCGACTGATACTGGCACAGGCTGGTTCTCTGGTTTAGTGGCAGTATCTGTCACTGGGGTAGGGTTAGCCACGGTACCTGTTGTCATGGTAGGGGCAGCCACGGTGCTTGTCATCGGGGTAGGGGCAGCCACGGTGCATGTTGTCTTGTTTTCCATCTTTTCCCCCTTTTCCCCCTGGGGGTGCTGCATAGTATCAAGCAGGGTTTGGTAGATACCAGCCAGGGCCCAGCACAGTGTAGTGAGTTGTGTGTCTCTGGGATAGCCACAGCATTTTCCTTTCAAAAATTCTATCACTTCATGAGGGTTCTGCAGTTGTTCGGGAGTGAACTTCCAAGTCACTGGAGGTGAGAAGTTCTCTAGATACCTGCCCACATCCTCCCACACGCCGTGCCACCCATGAATATCCAGCTTTGGGACAGATCTCTGGGTGGTACTCTTAAAGAGCCTTTTTGTAGCCCTAGACAAGACCTGAAACATAGTCAGGAGGCATAGCACTAACAGCACACAGGCTTGCGCATCCCAAGGATATTCAAAATTCTCGAAAACTGTTGTAATTAGTTGGAAAGAGAAAAGGGAGGGGAACGGATGGGGGGAAGTATCCCCCCCTGACTTCCCCATGGGTTGGGTGTAATTACCAATAAAATCCGACAGAAGGTGCCCAAAGTGTGGGAATGATATCACTGCCTCATACAGATACCAGCTTAACCTCATGACCAGTGATGTAATCATTTCACAAGTCGACATTGCCCAGTACAGCAAAATGATAATCCCAATCACTCTCCCAGAGATGAGATACGCAACTACAGGCAATACATAAAGCATATAAGAACTTACAAAACGCCACCATGTAAACAGCTGAATCAACATTGTGACTAACATCTATTTATCTAGTATAAGAAATGCGTATGACAAATTTGTTTCAACACGCTCTGGCCAGATCTGTCGTTATCTCAACCCTTCGTGCCCCTGTTCAGGCGCCAAAAAGGACTGTCGTGGTTTCAGCCCAGCCGGTAACAAAGGACCACGCGGCCGCTCGCTCACTCCTCCCGCCCCCCTCCGGTGGGATGGGGGGAAGACGGAGGAGAGGAAAAAAAACCAAACCTGGAACCTCGAGGGTTGAGATAAAGGCAGTTTACTGGAACAACACAAAGAAATTGCAACAACAACAACGGTACTAATGAAAAGGTATACAAAAAGAGTGATGCACAGTGCAACTGCTCACCACCTGGGACCTGACGCTCTGCCACTTCCCCCACCGAAAAGAAGCGCCCACCCCCCCGGCCCGCTCCCCATTTATATACTGAGCATGATGTCACATGGTATGGAATAGCTCCTTGGCCAGTTCAGGTCAGCTGCCCCGGCTATGCCCCCCACCTCCCAGGTTCCTGTAAAAAAATTAACTCTATCCCAGCTGAACCCAGGACATAGTGTTAGTATAAGATTTCTAATAATTATTTACCAAATCTCACTTTTACAGTCACCTAGCAGCAAACCAGTTTCCACAGCTGGTACAAAATATTAAAACCATAAAAGTTTGAACAAACCACATGAAATGTATGGACATATGCTATCACTATGGTAGAGATGCATGCTTTTCTTTGGAACTGTTTTCATCAGTGAATGACTCTTGGATAGTCATTTTGTAAACTGTTTAAAAACAAACAAAAAATCTTTTTCATACAATAGAAATGGGTTTAAAAAAAAATAAGCAAAATTCAACCCTCCTCCCAAACTTCTGCTTCCAGCTGTTTTGGTATGGATTAAACAATACTGAGCGAAAAAGCCTGCTTTAATGCGTTTCCCCTACTGCATTGTTTTAGATAGGACCAAAGTGGCATATGCAGTGTCTTGATAGCTCTTCTCTGGCACCCTTGCAGTTTTGTTTGCTATTGCTGACTTTTTTTGTTTTGAATAATGGGATGTGACAGCATGTATTTATTTAGTCATTATAAATTTAGATGGTGTTCTCTAGTGAGCCTGAGATTTCAAAGAAGCTTTTAAATATCTCCCTAAAATATGTAAAAGGATCCTTCCTCAAAAGAGTGATGAGTTTTCAAATCTTCCCTAAAATCTCACTAAAATTAGTGAGAGTAGTCAGGACTAACATATGTCTGTCTTTGTTTTCAAAGTCAACTGGAAAAATCTACCAATGTTCTAAATGATATATCTATATATACTTAAATGATTCCTTGAGTTGCAGATCTAGCAAGATGGATTTGTCTGAGTTGTGTACTTGTCCTGGTTTCAGCTGGGATAGAGTTAATTTTCTTTCTAGTAGCTGGTATGGTGCTATGTTTTGAGTTCAGTATGAGAAGAATGTTGATAACACACTGATGTTTTCAGTTGTTGCTAAGTAGTGTTTCCACTAAGTCAAGGGTTTTTCAGCTTCTCATGCCCAGCCAGCAAGAAGGCTGGAGGGGCACAAGAAGTTGGGAGGGGACACAGCCAGGACAGCTGACTGAAACTGGCCAAAGGGGTATTCCATACCATGTGACGTCACATCTAGTATATAAACTGGGGGGAGTTGGCCTGGGGGGCGGATTGCTGCTTGGGAACTAACTGGGCATTGGTCGGCAAGTGGTAAGCAATTGCATTGTGCATCACTTGTTTTGTATATTCCAATTCTTTTATTATTATTGTCATGTTTTTATTATTTTCTTCCTCTCTGTCCTATTAAACTGTCTTTATCTCAACCCATGAGTTTTACTTTTTTTCTATTCTCTCCCCCATCCCACTGGGTGTGGGGGGAGTGAGCAAGCAGCTGTGTGGTGCTTAGTTGCTGGCTGTGGTTAAACCACGACAGTACTGAACTGTTTGTTGTACAGCTATTAAAAAATAGCATTTTAGTTTTTTGATTTGTTTTCAAATATGGGTTGTTCCTTTCTTGGTCCTGTACTTTATTTTTGTAGTAAAATACTATCCTATGATTTTATTTTTACTGTTGAACAGGGGACCTGCATATTTACAGTGGCAGTGTCTCTCTCTTCTGCTTATGGTTAGAGATTGTTTATGGGCCCGGGTGAATTGAATTCACTGTTACCCTTTCTTCTAGGCTTCATCAAAACATGTAAAGTACGGGCGGTTAAATAGGTTTCTTTAATTCTGTGGAATCACTGAAGAGGAAGAATAATCAGTAAAGGTGTGATTTCTGTCGAATCAGTAGCCCCTGAGGCAGTGCTAGAAGAATACACCTTGTTCAGAAGTTCTAGCATAGTGGTGGCTGTGAGCCTGCTGCTGCACTGGCCTTTCCCAAGCACTGAATATCGATGAACTTTGAATGGTATGGAATGCTGCATTAACCATAACTGATTTTATACTTCTCATACACCAGATGTAAAAATGTGAAACGTGTTTAGGTTAGCAAATGTATTGCTAGAAGACCAATCTTTTATCTAGCTCTTTTGCAGGTAGCAAATCCTGCAAATATAAAGGCTTTCTAGCCTGAATAGCATTTCTCACAGCTGTTGTAAAATTAACCAGGAAAATTCATCATTTTGGGGAATTTGAATGATTTGTGAGTTGATAATAATAAAATAGTTGGGGATGTTAACAATAACAATGTAAATGTTATTACAGTGCAGCACAGATGACTTAAAGGATTTTATAATGTTGGGGTATTTTATTTCTTTTGATACTGTAGCATTGAGATTTTATGCTGTCAACCTTTACTCTGAAGCTGCGGAAATGAGTTTTCTGAAGAAGTAGGAGTTAACAACCTGATTCCTGCAACTGAGGCTTAAAGCTGAACACTAATTTAGGATTAATATGAGTTAGCAGTGCTGATACCATTCCAGTAATTTATACAGTACAGTACGGTGATATATTCAGAGGTATGATTAACTTGCTTATCTTTGTTCTAAACCCACCCCTAACAAGCAAGTAACATCTGTATTTCTAGAGAAAATAAGTTATTGAAGCTTTTAAGGCATTTTTTCAAAAATTCAAGTACATCCAGGACAGGATAGCTTGGGTACTAAGAGGTACTTCTAAGAGGCTTAAAAGTTTGAAGCGCACAAACATGTATTGCAGTGCGAAGCAGGAGAAATGCAGTATATTCACAGAAGCATGTAAGTTCTTGGATGGATGTCAGGATGGTTGATGATGGAGATAAGGACAGGATGACACCAGGGAGGAGGTTGTATGTGAATTCCTTTCCGCTATTAGAGATGTTCTTGCTAACATTCTCAGACATAGAACTTCAGTCCTGTGGTAACATGTTCACTGATAGCTAGGGAATGCATGTTAACGAATGTTTTTTATAATGAAGCTGTGATAGGTTGAACTAAACCAGCAGTGGTTATACCCAGACAGTTGTGGGGAACAAAAATGAACCATCTGCAAGTACGAGACTGCTGAAAGCAAAGGCAAACACAGAGCTGCTCAGCAATGTGCTCTGTCTGCTGAGGAGTTTGCTAAATATTGGTTTTGATGGCAATAGGTATGGACAGCAGAGAGAAGTGATTAATTTTGGGGAAGACTGCCCTGAGATGCTGCCTGTTTGTGTGGTCTCATTGGAAAGCTTAGAGAAGAGTTGTGTTTTATACCAGGAGTGGAGAGTTGGATCCTTTTATGTGGATTTCATAATTTTGTGTTATACAAGTAAATGAAAATAAATCGTGGTGGCTAACTAATAAATGGAAAGGACTGATTATTTTTGTTTGTTTATTTGCATTCAAACCAACAGCTTTGATTTGTGTCTCTGATAGAAAACCAGAGCTGCCTAAACTGCTTCAAGCAGATTATGGATAATGTGGTTGGTATATTAATCCAGAGCTCTTGGTGGCTGTTGACAAGAATTTCTAGATCACTGTACTGTGTTTCCTTAACTTTCTATTTGGGATTTTATAGGGTATGAGTAGATGTTATTTGGGGATTTATATTCCTATTTAAAAAAAAAAGGGGGTGTGTGTATTTTTCCTTTTGGGAAATAACAAAGCCATAAACCAGAGCAAATTCATCTGAGTTGGCAAGAACTTGTATTTAAGATTGATGTGTCTATATTCTCTAAAAATGTGAACAAAAGCCACGCTGCAGGAAATAGTATTTATATGTCTTAGCGGTATGGTGCAGATAATGGTTTGAACCCTACTTAGGAATATACAAAACCAAGCTTTTTGAATTAAACCCCAAGAAAACCTACCCTTAAATATGTAGTTATTTGAGTGGGGAGGGTTTGAGTTGTCTATTAAATGTGGCAGATCAAATACTGTATTATTGTTGCTTCTTCAAGCCTGTATGGTTTTCAAGAAATCCTAATATATACTCTATTGTTTAAAAAAACAACTTCTCTTTTCTAAAATATCTTCCTCTTCCCTCAGTCTACATACATTACATTATAAATTAAAAGAAATAGTTTTAAAAGAGATGGGGATGTTTATAAAACATAACAGTTTTTTTTACAGTAGTGATTTAAATTGTTAATTATGGGACAGGTTTTCTCTATGTATTTCAAACTACAAGACATAATAAACCAGATAGGTACTCTCTATAGGTATTTAAATGATTAATTATCTTAGCATAAGTTTTAAAATTTACTTGTTTATCCTTTTCTAATATAAAAATAACTTTTTTACTTATTTGCTTCAGACTGTATTTGGATAGAAACAAGAAAAAAATGCAAATGCACAATATATCTAAAAACACACACCCCGCCCTCCCATTTAAAGTATTTGATGTTGAATAAAGAAGAAACAAAAGCGATGAAAATGTTTTGTGTATATGACAGCTGGTAGTCTAAGCAAAGGAACATTTATGTAAGTTAGTTAGCTGTTAATAGAATTAGTGTTAGTGGAACTTCACAATTTTAGAAGTGGCAGATGTCATGTTGAAGCTTAGTTGAAGCTAGAAAGCTAAAAATACTACTTTAAAAAAAAAATTATTTTTCTTCCAACTTCTATGTGGTTTCACAGCTTTCACCAAACCAGCAATTGGATGTTGCAAGGTGGGAAACTAACAGAGCAAAACAGAAATTATGTTCCCACTGCTCTAATTGAGAAGATGACTGCTGGTTCAATGCGTTGTCAGATCTGTTTCTGGAGCATAGCTTGGGACTTCCATAGTCCTGTGGCTTGGTTTTCTCTGTAACATCAGCAGCTAGGGTATATATGGAGATATATACTTAATTTGTAATTTAAGTCTCTTCTTACAATGCTACCCCAAGTGTAGGTAGTCTGGGAGATCATGGTAGGATTGTAATTTTAAGATAGAATTTGGTTCAAGGTGCATGATGATTCATAAGAAATGCATTGCAGTCCTTGAGGAATTCTGTGATCCAGTACTTCAGCACTTGTTTAAATAGATTAAACCTTAGGTCAGGCACTACTATGGTTTACTTCTTGTCAGAGCAGGCCAGTGCTTCATCACAGGACAGGACATGCTGTGTATGTCCTGAGGGCTGGGGCTGGATTAGTTGTCCCTGGTTTAGCAGAAATGTTCTGCAGGTTGTAGCTTGAGCACCCTGGTGTCTGTTCTCATAACTTCAAATGTTAATGAAAACTACTTAAATTTATTTTTATTTATTTTTAAACACAAATTTAAATGTGAAGATTGATTGCCTGCTATGTAGCTGTTGATTTAGTTTTGCATGTATTTGTTATACCATGCATGTTTATCTGTGCCAGTTATGTTGAAAGGTCCTTGGTGGATTGTTTGTGATTTGTAAAGGAAAATGAGCTGTGCAATTAAGTTGTGCTGTGTAAGTAATTGTCTACTTCCGCTACTTGTAAAGTTGTGATACAATTTATGTTCAAGTATCTCATGATCTTGGTAAAGTATTTCTCATACTGATCTCTCTGAGGTAATGATTATTCCCATTTTCTAGATGAGGAGTTCAAGCAAATCAAGTAATGTGTCTGTGTTGTGCGATTTGGTATACTACTTATATAGAACTTGCTTAGCATAACTTGCTTAGCATTAGTAGCTAAATTTGCTGAAACCTTAGGCTACAGGCTGTGAACTTTCACCCAGATATGCTGAACTTTTACCTAGTTAAGTAAAAGAAGGCCCCAGAGCCTGTTTGAGCTGGAAGACAAGGAACGCCGTTACAATTGGCAGCTGACTCGGCAACCTTAGAGATAAGAGAAGAAATGGCCTGCCTAGAGACAACGAAGGGACCCAATGAAGAATGGGAAGACCCCAGACCCTAATATTACTATTGGTCCAAATTGTCACGTGAGGGGTGGGGAACTGTCGTGGTTTAACCCCAGCTGGCAACTAAGCACCACATAGCTGCTCGCCCGCTCCCCTCAGTGGGATGGGGGAGAGAATCAGAAGGGTAAAAGCAAGAAAACTCGTGAGTTGAGATAAAGACAGTTTAATAGGTAAAGCAGAAGCTGCGCACGCAAGCAAAGCAAAACAAGGAATTCATTCACTACTTCCCATCAGCAGGCAGGTGTTCAGCCATCTCCAGGAAAGTAGGGCTCCATCATGTGTAACCGTTACTTGGGAAGACATGCCATTTCTCCAAACGTCCCCCCTTCCTTTCTTCTTCCCTGTGTCCCCTCCCAACTTCTTGTGCACCCCCAGCCTACTTGCTGATGGGGTGGTGTGAGAAGCAGAAACGGCCTTGACTCTGTGTAAGCACTGCTCAGCAATAATGAAAACATCCCTGCATTGTCAACACTGTTTTCAGCACAAATCCAAAACGTAGCCCCATACTAGCTACTATGAAGAAAACTAACTCTATCCCAGCCACAACCAGCACAGGAACTTGGATTATAAGGGTATAATTGCCCAGGGATTTCTTTGTTCAGGGTCTCTCTTTGGAGGCACCCAGCTCGAGCTGCTCTGCATGTTGGATAAATAAACCACTTATTTACTCAGCGGATTGGCAAGTCATCTTCTTCAAACAGGAACCTAGGGCTGAGCCCTGTTGACAGTGGCATAATTCCTGGCAGGTGGTGTAATTTCCTCAACAGTCTGTGCTAGAGCTAGAAATTCATCCTGATGCTTCTAAATCCTTGGCTGGCAGCCTAACCACTTAGGCTTCAGTTCTCCTAAGATAAAGGCACCCCAAACTGTGTTTAAGCCCTGTGACATGCTCTAAGAAACAATATAGCTTTTGGCTTCTTATCTTTCTGTTATTTCATGGCACTCAGTATTGAGGGTTTACAGGGGGGCAACCAGATCTCTCGATTCTAAGAGCCTGCTGAAATCCTTGTGTAGCCTGGAAGCTGCATGGGCTGTGCATCTCTCCTTCATGTGCTTCTAAGATGAAATAGGGGTTGCAAGTATAATTTATAATTAAATCAATTTCCAACATTGCCCATTTATTCTCTATTAAAAAAATAGTTTTTCTATCTTAATGCTTACAGTAATGAAGATTTTGTGAATAAGGAACTGCCTCAGTTGCACAGGAATGTGTTCATTCATCCTGTTAAATGTGGGTTTTGTTGGTGTTTCTTGAATTGATCTCTCTTATCCTCTGGTGCTGTAGCTGTTCCTAAAAGAATATGCTATTTCTCACATAGTAGCTTGCATAATGTTGAAAAGGAGGAAAGTGATAAAATTCTACATTAAAGCAACTGTTGCTCATGTGAGTTTGTTACATGCAATCTTTAATCCTATTATGTGAAATGATATGGTTATGAAGAGTGTAAGATTTATTTTCTTTCAGTTAAAACATGAAAAGCATATTTGCCTCTTTTAAAAAAAAATAAAATAAATTTAATTTTAAATTTATAAAATAAATTTAATTTCCCTCCCTCACTTAAAGTTTAATTTCCCCTCCACACTTCTAATATGTTTTTTGTACAAATGGTCATGATGAGCGTGGTTGCTTAAGGCTGTTACATGTGCTCAGTCAGCGTGACTGTTAGCTAACCAATTGGAGTGGTACCCCATAAGCAGAGCACAGTCCTGCAGTGTGTGACAAGGATTTGACCTGACAGTTTTACAGTTGTGCAACACATGGAGGCTTAGAGCAACCAAAAAGGGCCATGATGGGCTGCATGGCAGAGATCTGTGCTGTTCCTGTTGCCTCTATGGAGAAAAATGTGTAATGCTCTTGTCAAGGAAAACTGAAAAGCTATTTTCTCTCTCCCTTTTTTTCTCTCATGCATTACTGAAGAGACTGTCTAGATGTGGAGCCATTTGTATTTTTAATTTAAAGATACTGACAAACTAGTTGTGTTTTTATGAGGGGAATGTATTAATTTATTACCATTGGCAGCCATTTGATTTGTCTTTGCTAGGTTACTGTGCCTTTCAAAATGAGGATGCTTGTATTTTCAACTGTTAGACTAGTCTCATGTTCTGCTGTAGATTGGAATGGGACTTTTCCAACCTAAAGAGATCTCAGTGTTCCTCCAGAACAGATTAAACTCATGAACTTGTGGTAGCTCATGCTTATGAGTGGGCTGTAGCTTGAGAGGAGTTGAGGGGTCTGTATCTGTATAGTTCTATAGATCTGGAAGAGCCTTATCTGAAGAGCACTCAGTGAATTCCAGGAGCTCTTGTTCATCTTAACTTGACACTGCTTTGACAAGGAGAATTTGAATCAAAGAGCTTTCAAGGAGCTATTGCCACTATGGTTGGTCTTCAGTGCTTTAGTTTTTGTCTTGTCACCTCCTTAAAGTGCCTCTTTAGTCTGATGTGGGCTCTTGTTTTTAATGAGCTTGTAGCATCTCCTGTTCACAGTTGAAATGCTTTTGGAAACAACCAGCTGGTAGGCACACTAACTGGTCAGTTATAGAGAGAAATTCTGAACAAGGCTTCTGTTCCTTCAGAGATGGATTTCAATGCTAAGTCTCCAAAATAAATGAACTCCTCCTCCTTGTTGTTATCTTTTGGGCTGTTTACTTTTTATTTGTTTAATCTGTGGCTTCAAAAACATCAGCTGGGAGGGAGATAACTGAGCCTGTCACCTCAAGGCAGCATGTGGTCTATTGTAAATGTGCTGCAAACGGGTTGGGGGGTGTGAGTTGGAAATCTGCCACGTTTGGGTCTAGAGGGATCTATGGGCTGAACCCTTCCTTTTCTGCTTATAAACACAGATTGGGTTCATGTATCATTTTACAGACTGGGTGTTAATAGGCACCATCCTAATTAAATGCCTGGAGCATTTCTCCTTTCTGGCATGGACATAGAGGGCTCTAGAGAGCAGCAGAGGGGGGTGTTCAACAGTCTTAGTTATATGTTTAGTAGGAATATGTGATAAACTGTGCATCATCTCTCTCAAACTTCATGCAGTAATAATGTTGCTTATTTCTCAAGATGATGGCATTCCCTGTGGATATGTTGAACAGCTACAGTCATGAGGACTTGGAGAACTCTGCAGAGGACTACTTGTCTAACCTTCGGCGTGGGGATCCAAATTGTCCTGAATTCTTGTCCCTACCAGACCACGGCAAAGTAAGAACCAGCAAATACCTTAGTCCCAGTTTTCTTGATATACTTGTGGATTTCAAATATTTAAAATATCCAGTCCATAACTATTGAATTACATCATTATTTTAGCAAAGGTTTTATATTTTCCAAATTCCTGCTTGTGTCTTAAGCTCTACTTTTTTTTCATTCTGTAATTGGGTTTAAATTTGGGCATCAGTGACTATTTGCTGCTTCTAGGCAATGGATCTGTATGCATTAAGTAATTTTTTAAAAAACCCTTAAAATCTCAACTGATGAGTCAAACTTTTGTAAAAACACTAACTCACATAGTCACAAAAATCTGTCATCATAACTAAGGGGTTCATGATTTACTGAAGCTAACTGGCTCTCTTTGTACCTCAGTCCTTCAGTGATCTTCATGGTTGGGTTCAATTCTTGATCAGCAAGTTTCACTAATTTTAGAAGCGAATCTTTTCTTTTTATCTGAAATATTCCCTGCTGTTGTTGGGAGTTCTAGTAGAGGCTGGCTGTGACACTTCATGTTTTAAACACTTATCCCTTGAGTGATAAGTTAGTCAATGTTGGTTCTGTCTAGATGAGCATTTCTTATAGAACTAGTACCAATAAAAGCAATGGTGTGTAACTGATGAAAATTAAGTGAGCTGAGAGGATTCTCTGTGGGAACAAAAGGTCAGTGCTGCAGATTCCTTGGCAGAAGCAGAGTCTGGAGTACTTTCCTGCATTTCTGCAGGTGCTGTATACCTAAATATTTGTTTATATTAACATCATTGTTTGTGGCATAGCATATCATAATCTTCTTAAATTGGGTAAGCAAGTCTATTTAACACACCATTAATGCCTGTCTAGTTTTAATGCATTGATTAATTATTGAAAATGTGCAAATTTAAATATCAAAATGCATTTTCACAAAGGTCCTCAACTCCTGAAAGGTGGATTAATTTGACCCTTCTCATGTTGTTCCTGAGGGAAAGTCAAGCAGACAAATTTGGAATTTCTAAAATGTGTGCAATTTAAGGGAAGAAAACCCTTTTGAATCCAACTTTCCCAGCTTGGCATGTTAGGGCTCATGTTAACAAACAGCAATTTTGCTGTGCCTGTTTGTTTCTGTGCCTGCCTGCCTCATTCTTCTGTCAGCTTTGATAGCTTGCATAGCTGGGGCAGTTGAAGTGAATGTACTGCTGGCTCTTTGCACACTGTACTTCAGTTGTGCACATAAATGCAAACTGCTGACAGCAGAGAGCTGTAACAGTATAAATTGCTGTAGCTAAATCTGCCAAAGCTTGAGAGTCAGAGCTCTCTATAATGTAGTCTGTCTTTAGGAAGAAAATGTCTAAAGTAAGGGCCAAGGTCTGATACTTGTCTTTTACAGTTAACTGTTAAGCACTCGCTTTTCAACATTTGTCTTGCTTACCCTGCTAAACATTCTCTGTATATCTTACTAATGTTGTATTAGCAAAAGTCTATTGAAGTATTGTACATTCTTGTTTCAGGTTCCTATTAGCTTGTCAACTGTGGGCTTCGTTCCTCTTTATGGTGAAGAGCAGACACACAAAGTTCTTGCTTTGTTTGCACCAGAGGACTTGTTCACAGGTTTCATTTTAAGATTCTAATCTCAGTGTGTGTTGCTGGTTCTTTTTCTGTGACAAATACACGTAATCAGGCTCTTGCTCATTCCATGCTAGTGTAGCTCATAACTTTGACACTTTTGCATTTGTTGTTCACTGCCTTCTTGTTCTCATACTATGCTTGTTGTGGATTCATATACACAAGTGATAAAACATTGCTTGCTAATCAGAGTAGAACTGGACCCACTGAATTCAGAAGATATGTAGCAAAATAACATGGTGCTCATCTGAATCCAAGTACATGTGTGTCTTGCTTTATGTACACCTTGCTTCTCCAAAAGGAATTAATTGAGCATTCATAGAATCTATTTATTTGCCCATTAATTTAGATGCTCTTTATTAGCAGTGATTAATCAGCATCAAGTGTAAATTTGTCTTTACCTTCAGGTCCTACCATAGCTCTGGCCAAGGTGACATCTCACTGGTTTTTGGTTTTTTTTGTTTTTTTTTTTTCCCCTTTCTCCCTTCCTTTCTAGTCCTTCATGTTTCCTTCTCTTTCCATATAATGCCATGTATATGATTGCTAAGTTTGCCACAAATACCTGTGGATCAAACTCTTCCTGATTGCTAATCACATGGCCATCAGCCTTTTTACATTCATCTGGCTCCCTAAAACTTGCACAGTTTAAATATCAATATCCATTAACAACCCAAAACTAAAATACATGTATGAATGAGACTCTTCTTGGCAGGCCCAGTTTTTAATAGAAGGAGGTGTTAGAGCACAGTGACACAATTCCTGTATGTCATGCTGCACAAAAATCTGTATTTGGTTTTATTGTTCTCAGTTTTCAAACAAGTTTTGCACCAGGGAGCATTTGTGGTGGATCGATCTTGGCTGGCTGCCAGGTGTCCACCAAGCCGCTCTATCACTCCTCCTCCTCAACTGGACAGGGGGAGAAAAATATGACAAAAGGCTTGTGGGTCGAGATAAGGACAGGGAGATCACTCAACAATTACCATCATGAACAAAAAACAGACTCGACTTGGGGAAATTAATTTATTACCAATCAAATCAGAGTAGGATAATGAGAAATAAAACCAAATCTCAGAACACCTTCCCTCCACCCTTCCCTTCTTTCTGGGCTCAACTTCATTCCCAATTTCTCTTCCCCCTGAGTGTCTCAGGGGGATGGGGAATGGGGGTTGCAGTCAGTTCATCACATGTTCTCTGCTGCTCCTTCCTCCTCACTCTCTTCCACTGATCCAGCATGGGGTCTCACCCACGGGAGACAGTCCTCCACGAACTTCTCTAACATGGGTCCTTCCCATGGGCTGCAGTTCTTCACGAACTGCTCCAGCATGGGTCCCTTCCACAGGGTGCAGTCCTTCAGGAATGGACTGCTCCAGCGTGGGTCCCCTGCAGGGTCACAAGTCCTGCCAGAAAACCTGCTCCAGCATGGGCTCCTCTCCATGGGTCCGCAGGTCCTGCCAGGAGCCTGCTCTAGCACGGGGTCTCTACTGGGTCACAGGTTCCTTCAGGGCACATCCACCTGCTCTGGCATGGGGTTCTCCATGGGCTGCAGGTGGATATCTGCTCTACTGTGGACCTTCATAGGCTGCAGGGGGACAACCTGCCTCACCATGGTCTTCACCACGGGCTGCAGGGGAATCTCTGCTCCGGTGCCTGGAACACTTCCTCCCCCTCCTTCTTCACTGACCTTAATGTCTGCAGAGTTGTTTCTCTCACATATTCTCACTCCTCTCTCTCCCAGCTGCTGTTGCACAGCAGTTTTTTTTCCTTCTTAAATATGTTATCCCAGAGGCACTACCACTGTTGCCGATTGGCTCAGCTTTGGCCAATGGTGGGTCTGTCTTGGAGCCAGCTGGCATTGGCTCTGTTGGACATAGGGGAAGCTTCTAGCAGCTTCTCACAGAAGCCACTGCTGTATTCCCCCCCCCCCCGCTACCAAAACCTTGTCATGCAAACCCAATACAGCATTGCATATGGGAGGGGCTGCATAGCACCACATATGTTGTGCTAAGATAGTAAGAGCTGCGTTAATATAGTGCCAACTAGAAGATGCTTAACCTGGTTACTGCAGTGTTATTCCTAATTGTTTAGCAGCTTTAATGAATGGGGTTTTTTTGAATGTTAAGAATCTCTAACTTTTTATTTCCCATTGTTTCTTTCAAGCTGTAGCCCTGCATCTTGCTGACCGGTGGTGGTCAATTGATGACATCTTGAGAACATCTGTCCCTTCTAGAGAGGGGCTTCAGCAGGTAAAGTGCTCCAGTATTCACCTAGCAATTATTCTTATCCTTCAAGATAATGGCAAGTAATGGCAAATAGCTAGTGTGTGAGATGTTACATGTTTTCATTTCATTCAGAAATGAGTTAGCTGTCTCATGTCAAAAGCAAGGTCAATGGGAATAGAGGAAATAGGTACTAGAGGGAAGGGTTGTGAAGACAGTGTCTAGAGAAAGAGGGACTCTTGTACAGTAGCTTCATATGCAAGCTATTTAGATGTTAATGATGTTAAGAATAGTTTTTTCCTTAGTCTTTAGAACATAGTATGTCTGATTGTATTGAAATGTCTTAGTAGAGTGGTGCATTCTATCATAGCAGTACTTATTGGTTTTATCAGGAGACTAGTAAGCTAAAAATATTTAAAGAAACCTGTTTGATAGAGGCAAGTTGGAGCTGGTGGCCTGCAGTGGCGATACATGAGGCTTAGGAAAGTAAGTTGCCTGGTATCTGCTTTATTGGTCATCATTGAGCTGTGTTACCATTACTGACACCTATTTAGTATGGAGTTTTGTTTTCTTCCAAAACTGGAAACCTGTTTTTTTTTCCAGGAGTGTAATTCATATCTGGGCACTCATCTTTGATTTTTGTATTTAAATTTACTCTAGAGAATTTGGCATGTAGCCTTGTTTTCCTTGTGCTTCATAATGGTAGGATGGTGAGTAAATCAGGAAAGCTGAATCTTTTACAGGTAGGGTGTCGTGGTTTAACCCCAGCCAGCAACTAAGCACCACGCAGCTGCTCACTCACTCACCCCCATCCAGTGGGATGGGGGAGAAAATTGGGGAAAAAAAGAAGTAAAACTCGTGGGTTGAAATAAGAACGGTTTAATAGAACAGAAAAGAAGAAACTAATAATGATAACACTAATAAAATGACAACAGTAGTAATAAAAGGATTGGAATGTACAAATGATGCGCAGGGCAATTGCTCACCACCCGCCAATCGACACCCAGCCAGTCCCCGAGCGGCGATTCCCTGCCCCCACTTCCCAGTTCCTCTACTAGATGGGACGTCACATGGTGTGGAATACCCCTTTGGCCAGTTTGGGTCAGGTGCCCTGGCTGTGTCCTGTGCCAACTTCTTGTGCCCCTCCAGCTTTCTCGCTGGCTGGGCATGAGAAGCTGAAAAATCCTTGACTGTAGTCTAAACACTACTGAGCAACAACTGAAAACATCAGTGTTATCAACATTCTTTGCATACTGAACTCAAAACATAGCACTGTACCAGCTACTAGGAAGACAGTTAACTCTATCCCAGCTGAAACCAGGACATAGGGTAGCTGAGACTGGGTGTTGGGAAGGGAACATGGTTTCTCCATTCTTCCTTCATAGTGGATAGGATAGTGGTGAACTTGAATTTTCATATGTAAAAGGAACCCTGCAGAACAGAGAAAAGGATATTGAATTCCTTGTTTCATGTCACAGAAACTGTTGTAACTAGTTCTTCCACTGCATCATGTCCTGTTCTCTTGCCACTCTATCAGCAGTGTTTGAGTGTGCCAAGTCCCGCTACCCTGTGATGCTCATAATTTCTTCTTTGTAGGACTCTGATTACCTGCTAGCTTGGTGTGGTGGGTTGACCCTGGCAGGATGCCAGGTACCCACCAAAGCCATTCTATCACTCCCCCCTCCTTAGCTGGACAGGGGAGAGAAAATATAACAAAGGGCTTGTGGGTCGAGATAAGGACAGGGAGAGATCACTCACCAATTACCATCACAGGCAAAACAGACTCAGCTTGGGGAAAATTAACTCAATTTATTACAAATCAACCAGAGTAGGGTAATGAGAAATAAAACCAAATCTCAGAACACCTTCCCTCCACCCCTCCCTTCTTCCCGGGCACAACTTCACTCCTGGATTCTCTACCAAGCCCCCACAGCGGCGCAGGGGGACGAGGAATGGGGTTTACGGTCAGTTCATCACACGTTATTTCTGCCGCTTCATCCTCCTCAGGGGCAGGACTCCTCACACTCTTCCCCTGCTCCAGCATGGGGTCCCTCCCACGGGAGACAGTCCTCCACGAACTTCTCCAACATGGGTCCTTCCCATGGGCTGCAGTTCTTCACGAACTGCTCCAGCATGGGTCCCTTCCACGGTGTGCAGTCCTTCAGGAGCACACTGCTCCAGCGTGGGTCCCCTGCAGGGTCACAAGTCCTGCCAGAAAACCTGCTCCAACGTGGGCTCCTCTCTCCACAGATCCGCAGGTCCTGTCAGGAGCCTGCTCCAGCATGGGCTTCCCACGGGGTCACAGCCTCCTTCGGGCACCCACCTGCTCTGGCATGGGGTTCTCCATGGGCTGCAGGTGGATATCTGCTCCACCGTGGACCTCCATGGGCTGCAGAGGGACAGCCTGCCTCACCATGGTCTTCACCACAGGCTGCAGGGGAATCTCTGCTCTGGCGCCTGGAGCATCTTCTCCCCCTCCTTCTTCTCTGACCTTGGTGTCTGCAGGGTTGTTTCTCTTACATGTTCTCACTCCTCTCTCCAGCTGCCGTTTCTGTGTCTGTCCCGCAACTTTTTTTTCCTTCTTAAAAATGTTATCACAGAGGCGTTATCACAGAGGCGTTACCACTATTGCTGATTGGCTCCGCCTTGGCCGGTGGTGGGTCCATCTTAGAGCCGGCTGGTATTGGCTCTGTCGGACACAGGGGAAGCTTCCAGCAGCTTCTTACAGAAGCCACCCCTGTAACCCCCCCACTACCAAAATCTTGCCACACAAAGCTAATACACCTGGGAAATCTGAGGCTGGCATACTGCTATTGTATGTGGTGAATGTTTCCTAAATCCAAAAATAGTTCTGAGTTAATTTCAAAACATTCCCCCCACTACCCCACTCCCAGCACACCACGTCTCTCAGTTTTTACCCGTTGGATTGGGAGTGACATTGAAGTCGTGAAATATCCTGTATGGTAGTGCTTTATACTTAACCTATTGTTATGGCTTCAGAGCATCTCCTAGGCCTCAAACAAACCCCAGAGCTTCATCCTGCTTTAGCATTTACAGCTTCTCTTGACTCCATCTGCAGCTGTGTTAGCTGGCGACCTTGAAAAATAAGGTCCCTGATGTGTGAGTATCAACTAAACTGACCACTCTTCCAAAATGTTTTTCTGTGTTTCCTTAGGTGAAGTCTGTTGGAGAGAGGGTGGTTCTCTATGTTCTGAATCGAATTATCTATCGGAAACAAGAAATAGAAAGAAATGAGATCCCATTTCTTTGTCATGGTAGCAACGACTATGCTAAGATCATGTGGACAAAAGGAGAGGCTGTTGGGTTCTATTCTGTTAAACCTACAGGTAAAACGTGTGTATTGTGGGATTTGAGGGGGGTAGAAGAGGGGAGATAGGGAGCTTATTTGAAGAATATTGTTTAGTAGACTTTACAAGCCTTGCAGGCCTAGTGAGTTGGTGTTTTCTTAAATTGATAAGAAGTCAGATTGCAGTTAAAATTCCTGGTTTAAATGCTTATGTCCTTTAGTAATCTAAGAAAGTTTTTAGGTTTCTTCATATTCTACAAAATTGATTTAAAATTGTAGAAATGAGGTATACCTGAAAGCTTTTTTTTTTTCTTTTTTTTTTTTTCTTTTGTAGAACAATTGTCTACTGTTAGATTGGGCTATGCTTTGGTTTTGGGTTTTGTGTGTGTGTTTTTTGTTTGTTTGGGTTTTTTGGGGGGTTTTTTTGTTTTGTTTTTTTAACCTAGCTCCAGAATGCAGAGATTCTGTTTATCTGAAATGATTGTAGAATCAGATGTCATTATCACTTAAACATTTTATAGCATTACAACATAGAAACTTTGTTCACAGGCACAAGTGGTGGAGCTTGACTGGTATCCCAAAGGGTACCCATGTAATGTAACCTCTCTGCCCACATTTTCCTTGCTTGAAAAATGAAGATAAGTATGTTCATTGGTCTCAAAAGTACAAGGTTGCGAAGACAAAATATGTTGTATAGACGACTGTATGCCTCTCTTTGGCCTCGTTAGAGGAAAGGGCTATTTTTTTTTAACACATTATTCACACTGACTGGCAAAATGAGGGCCTGAAAATGGATTGGATAGTTGACATGCTATCTTAATGCCATTATATGGCATCACTTTGTCACCATTGAGTCCATAGCTACCCTTTGAATCCTCTGATGCTGAAGTACATATGTGTTGTGACAGTGTTTCATCTTCATTTAATTATGGATAATGTATTATTTATGGGAGAATTTCGATGTAAAGCATCCTAAGATTTTTTTGTGGTTTCATTTAAAAAAAAAATGGAATTATTGTTTCAGTCCTTAAACAAGAGCTGAATTGTAGTCTTCATATTTGTCCTGAGGAGTTATATAATCTACATAAAAGTGCAATTCAAGGATTTTATTGTCTCCTTTTCCCTCCTCCCTTTTTCAGCTTCATTTTTAGTATGGTTTTCCTATGGAATTGTATAGTGAGATTTCAAAGCGAGCCTTTCCTCTCTATCTCTGCTATTCTTTTCTGGTACTACCGGACTGCTTTAGCAGACTCTTTCTAACATATAAATCTATGATATATCTTGGCAACATTATGAAGCCTGCCCAACGAGCCAATAAATGTCTGATAGCAATTTTTAATTTTTATAACTTTATATATTTATATGACTTATTATACAGTTTGATATAATTTTTATAAATTATAAAGGTCTTTATTTGAATATGCTAAAATCCATGTGGCAACATGTCAATGCTGAAGTACTGATGGACACCCCCCCTATTATTTCAGGAAGTATTTGTAGCTCTTCTCTTACTCAGAGTTATCAGCTGCCAGTGCTAGACACAATGTTTGTAAGAAAGAAACATCGTGGGAAAGACTTTGGGCTAATCATGTTGGAAGACTTTGCGGGTTCCTTTACTGAAGACACTCTTGGCCTACGATACCCACTGTCATCCTTCACGTACATAGGCAAGCTCTTTGATTTATTCTTCTGATCTTCTTTGTGCTTTCTTTACATGTCCAAATGAGTGCTGCTGTTCAAGCTCCATGTTTGTGGCTGCATCCTCAGTTTTTGTATGAAATGTCCTGCTCTTCAGTGAAGGTTAAAAATCCTGATTCGTTGAAGATGGTGAAGTATTTCCTGATTAGATTTTAATTCTCTGTGTGAGGTTAGATTATTGGATCTGTGTTGGCTTTCTGCTACTGTGCAGTTTACTGCTATATTCCCCCCCCCCAGTCTCCAGAGTGGGCTGAGGTGTTTTTGTGTATGATCTCCTAATGTATATCTTCATTGTAGCACCTTTTTGTTGCTCACTCCTAAGCCTCACAAGGTCATTTAATTTGTGCTTTCTCAGAACTTCTGGTCAAGTGGACATACCAGGCTATGTTTTAACTTGGGTATAAGAAAGCACAGTTCTAATGTACAAGGAAAACACTTATGGCTCTTCTGTTAACAACCCAAGAGGGTTATGTCAGCTAGGAAATGACACACATTTTGGAAAAGATGTTGCTTGGGATTGTGTTTAGGCAAGAAGCATTTCCTTTGTCCAGTTTCTCAAGGCTTACTCTTGGGCCATCTGTCAGGCTTCCTTCTGATAACATTTTCATCTGTCCTTCTTAGGCACTGGGAATTTTCTTCTTTTCCAAGTACCACTGTCTGCTGTTGGATCTGTCTAGACCTGGTTTGTTAGGCTTCAAACAGCAAACTGTCTTGAGCAGAATTTAATGACTAATCCATTTCCCTGCCCAAGGAATGATATGGCAGGGATCTTGTCCACTGAGATTATGCATCAGTAGTGAATCAGGTGAAAAATGGTAGCTTTCCTGGTAGCTACTACAGAATAATGTAAAAACATTCCTCTCCATGTGGATGTTTAGTATGTGTATTGAGAGGAAAGAGATGGATGGACAGCAGAGAAGAAAATATTCCGAAAGTGAACAGTGAGTGGATGATAAACCATGCAATGGCAACGTGTTCATGTTCCCAAAGAGTGCTTTTCACAAGTGCCTATAATAACACGAGGTGATGAAAAACACTTGACTACATCCTCTAAGACCCTTTCCATTCTGGTTGGGTCTTGTGATTGGCAGGGACAGTGACCAGTGAAGTTGTAAAACTCCAAAGTGGGTGCTTAGAGAAGAAGAAAAAAAATCCCATCTATCTTTGTTTGCAGTTTAAGATAATAATGGAAAGTGCTTAAACTTGAAGAAGGAATTTATTGAGAAGGATAACTAGGTAGGGTAAAGCAATATTATGTTTATTTCAGACTGAACTGTTTTGTTGAACGGTTCTTTCTGTGGTGGTTTATGTGTATGATGGAAGATTGCAAATGAATTTGATTTCATATAAACTTTAAAAACTGAGGTACAGACAAGTATATAGTGTATATATAGTAGTGTGGTTTTTCTTATGTTTGTTCAGCTTGTAAGCACTATCTTGAGAAGTACCCTGGGGATCGTGACCTTCTTTGGGAAGTGGAGGGAGCAGGATGTTGGTTCCAGAGAACACCTATTACCACTGTATTGCAAAGAGAAAAGCTCAAAATTGCAGGTATGGATGCTTTGTTTTGTTTTCTGATGCTTTGTAAAAGTTGTACTGTAGAGTGTTTGTTCAGCAGTGACTTCTGTGAACATTGCCCGTGGAAACTAGCAGAAAGATTTTTATTTGTCCCGAGATCAGTGAGATCATATTTGGAATGGTTAATTGTTATATAAAGGTACTATAATTTTCCTTTTCCCTGTTTCCTCTTTTAAATCTTAATAGCAGAAGTCTCTCAGAAAGAAAATACAAGTTTCCAAGCAGAGGATTATTTTCAACAGTCTGCAGCAGAATCTGAAGCAAGTGGACAAAAGACTGAGCTAGAAACACAGCTAAGAGTAGGTATACAGACTGTTTTCCATATATTAAAAAGGCTTGAGAGCTTTTAAGAGTTTTCTATAATAAAATAATGTATCTTGTCCTATTCTTCTGACTTTAATTACCTGTTCTTTATACTTGGTAAATATTTTTAATTTCTACAGAAGAATATGTTTCTGAAATTTAAAAATGTAGGTTTTCAGCAGATTAGTATTTTTGATCAACTGTATGTTATGCTTGCTTGATATTTCTATTTCAGGTTCTCAAAGAACAGTCCTGGGTTATGCAGAGAGCTTGTACTTCCTGTATCTCTTCACTTTGTCTAAGTGGCAGCCAGTCTGACAGAACCCATGATTCTATCAGAAGTATCACCAGAAAGTGATATCTCTTTTTTTTGATTGCTTTGTTACTAAAAAAAAACCCATAAAAATATAAGAAATGCCTTTTGTCCATCTCATTATAATTGAATCGGCTCAAGTCTGCACTATATATAAAAGACAAATGCCTTTGTTACTTTTTGGGTGGTGGTTATGCTTCCCACTGATGTAACGCTGATGACTAAGCTGGGGTTAAAAAATACACTTTGGGGGGGGGGGGTGTCCCATGAATGTAGAGGGGTCTGTCACACCTGTCAGGGTCTAGTAATTTGAGCTGTTTGCTAGCAGCTTAGAGAAGGAGAGTTTTTCAACTGGCTCTGAGATTAAACTGTCTAGAAAGGTTGTTGAACAGTAGAGTCATCATAAGAGTGGAGAGAATGAGGAAAAGTGTTTATAGAAGTGCACATTCACATCACAGTTCAATACAATGGAAAGTGTTTAGTTTGCATTCAGAATTATACATTGACCGTATAGGAGGACTGCAGCTTTCTTTGTACATAGTTGAAATATCAACCAGACTTCAGCTACATATGGATATGTGGTCATGAATATATTTCTGTCTTGGAATATTATGGAGCTGTTCCTCTATCTCATTTGTGTTCTGAGGCCACACAGAATGTGCTTGAGAAAAACTTGTAGCTCCAAATACAGTGAGGATGGATACGTGTGCTTCAGGACTGTCTGTAGTATTGACATGACCATGCTCTCATAGAAGTCAATGCTTTAATTAAAAGTAGGAAATAATGGTTGAATCAGTACTCTCAGCTCTTTGTATCTAAACTTCAGATTTGAAATGTAAATCAAATGTCCCTTTTCCCGGTTAAGAAAATTAGCATTTCCCAAAGCAAAACTGTCAGCAAAGTAGTGATGTTTTTAGTCTCTAAATGATCAGAAGCAACAACTCTTAATTATCTTTAATTTGTAACAGTGTCTTAAGCATCATCACTGAGTTCTAGATTCAGATTCCAATAATGATAATATCAGCAAAACGATCTCAAAAATGCATGTTTTTGGATGTAGAGCTACATGGATATACTTGGAGAAAATAGCAGAGGGATATTAGTAGTTGTTAAAATTTTTGTGACTGTGAGTTAAGAACTCAAGCCCTATCTCTTGCCTTCTTCCAGAAGAGATGATAGATACCAAAGTGCTCCAACTCCTCGTAGCTTGGTAGAATTGCTGGGAGGTCTCTTGGCACCTGCGCTATCTGTAACGAGTTCTGCAACACTTTGAAAATTGTTGGACCACTAAACAAAAACAAAACACCTCACCTTCCCCCAAACCAGAAAAAAAAAACATTCCCCAAATTACATTTTCACCTTTTACTTAGTGTTCCCTATTTTTGTGTGTTTTGATGCTAGAATGATTTATCATTAGCCTACAAATTCTTATGTATTTGAAGCTTACTTGAAACTATTTCAGGCACCAGAATGTAGATATGGCCACTTGTTTCTGGCCGCCTTGGGTAGTACTGGAAGTGAGGCTGAAAAGGTGGCAAAACACCTGGATGCTGGTTATTGCCAGTTCTAGATTACTTACAGCAGCTAAGAAAGAGCAATGTGCATATTTCTATTTTAATGCGTATAGCTTGCACCCACTTCAGAGTACCAAGTACCTGACCACTGAGTCCTCAGCTAACTTGCAGGAAAAAAAATGGAAATAATGTGGTGGTAGGGAAGAACAAGAGGCAAAAAAGCTCTAGGGAGAGGGAGCTCTGACATAAGCAGCCATTTGTGCTGACTGTGCATGTAACCTGCATTACTGCTGAATCACTAAGTTCTGGGGTTTTTTTCTTGTCCGATTTCTCTTTTTTTTTTTTTTTTTTTTTTTTTTTTTAAGATAACCCATGGGCTGCCATATTTTATTGCATGTCACAATAAAAAGTAAGACTATTTCCTGGTTTTGGCTGGGATAGAGTTAATTTTCTTCCTAGTAGCTGGTATAGTGCTGTGTTATGGATTTAGGACTAGAATATTGTTGATAACACACTGATGTTTTAGTTGTTGCCAAGCAGTGTTTATGCTAAGTCAAGGACTTTTTAGCTTCTCACACCACCCCACCAGCAAATAGGCTGGGGGGCACAAGGAGCTGTGAGGAGACACAGCCAAGATAGCTGACCCAAACCAGCTAAAGGGATATTCCATACCATATGACGTCATGCTCAGTTTATAAACTAGAGGGAAAGCTGGCCGGGGGCTGCTGCTCAGGAACTGGCTGGGCATTGGTTGGCAGGTGGTGAGCAATTGCATTGTGCATCACTTGTTTTGTATATTCTAAATCTTTTATTACTATTATTATCATTATTATTATTGTTTTTCCTTTTTTTTCTGTCCTATTAAACTGTCTTTATCTCAACCCATGAATTGTACTTTTTTTTCTTTTTTTTTTTTCTTTTCTAATTCTCTCCCCCATCCCACTTGGGGAGGGGGGTGAATGAGCGGCTTTTTAATTACAATTTATTATTATTTTATTTCAATTATTAAACTGTCTTTATATCAACCCACAAATTTTCTCACATTTACCCTTCCAATTCTCTCCCCCCATCCCGCTTGGGGGGAGTGAGTGAGCAGCTGTGTGGTGTTTAGCTGCCTGCCGGGTTAAACCATGACAGACTACAAAATAGAATACAACTATAAATATAAAAATGTCCTGATAAATTTTGTCAACTACTGTAGTACAGTCCCTTGGGCTTACACAAAAAGAAAAAAGAAAAAAAAAAGAAAAAAAATACTTCTAGCATTTAATTCTGTGGATACCTGTTATAAACTGAATGGTTAGGAAAAACTTGGTAGTGTTGTTTATAACGTCAGGTTACTTTCAAGTCTTATCTTCTATGTTGAGGCCAGAAGTAAAATGCAGAAAAAATATTCATGCTTGTAGTAAAGATGATAAAATATTTAATCTGTTGAGAGATAAGATACATATGTATAAGTGTCGTAAATTAAGAATGGATATAGCTGCTCTTCCATAGGATCATTACTATGAAATAGTGCTTTAGAAAGATGCAACCACAGGTAGGGAGATGAAGGTATTTCAGTCAATTCAGAAGTTTTTGGAATAATGTTAGCCTTGCTTTTACTTCACAGGCTAACTCTCAAAAAGGTAAAGAATCAATAGATGTCCATGCAAGCACATCTGAAGGTAAAAATAACCTTGATTATTAGTATTGTGATTACTGTGGATTAGTAGACTAGCAGGCTCTTTTACTGCTTTCAAGCTTAGCGTATTCATCTGCAAAGCGTATAAAAAAAACATGCCTTCCTTTAAGGTGCTGAGGCTCAATTCATAAACATTTTGAGTTTTTTGGATGAAATTGTTGAGTCTTGGTAAAGAGACCATGCATCTATATTCAGAAAATAAGTACCACAGGGAAATGTTTTACTTGCACTCAGTCACTTTAATGAAATTGGGGGGGGGGGGGGGGGAAGGGGGGAATATGTGCAGATCTTACAGACTGCATTTGTTCACTTGCATTTATTTTGTTTGTTGTGTTTTTTTTTGTTTGTTTTGTTTTGTTTTTTTTTCTAAGACCCTGACATAACTCCCATTTCCATTCAGACACAAAGCAGTCATTTAAAACGTCCCAGGATAGGAAAAAATAGCCAGGAATCTGAACCTGAAACTTCCCAAGGAAATGAGGAAAATGTTCTTCATGTGTCAGAAAGCAGGTAAAGGAGCCCATATTTCATTGATTATTTCTTATTTTGTTGTTTGGGCAGTCACAAACTGTCTCCCAGTGTGCTAATTGGTATTTATTCTCCTTTTTTCCTGCTCTGAGTGCTTGATTTTAAAATTACTGAAAATAAAGCCTGGTGTGAGAAAGGAAATTGAGACATCACCTGAAGAGTGATGTGTATGTACAAGGGGATGTGTTCTAACTGAGTCTGCATTAAGGTAAAACCATCTGTATTCATACAGCATGGTTTCTTGCAATAATATAACTGGACATGTATCCACAAATACTACGTGTGATCTTTGGAGAGAGGTCCCTTCCTGACCTCTTGTTATGGTGGCATATTGCAGTAAAATAAAGCCTGACTGTTTAGTTTGGGAGCTGGTTACTGCTTGTCACTTACTAACGAATGAGTTACAGGGAGCCACCTGTCTTCAAAGTAAACCCCTTTGTTTAGACAAATTCTGATTTAAACCCATCATATCTGAACTTACATCCTTAAAAAAAAGTAATCTCTAGTTTAAAGAATGTTATCCTGTGTAATAACTGTCAAGTGGGGATGTGAAGAATTGTACCACTTGTGTTCTATAACAGTTCATACAAGACAGGACCTGAAGTACTAATTTGCACTGGCTTTCATCCAGAAAGCAGAGCTGTGCCTATTTAAAATAAATAAATAGCTCCTTCCTCCCCCTTCCTGTGTGTGGGGTATATGTATGCTCAGACACACACTGCTTCTCTCTCTCTCTCAATCTGTCTCATTCTGTTAAACAAATAAACCCAAAATAACCCTCACCCCCAACAAACAAACAAAAAACCACAAACCTTCTTTTTGGGAACTGAAGATGACATGATTATTTTCTAGGAAATCCCTCAAACTTGTTCCATTAGCTTTTTTCAAACAGATAAAATTATTATTTTTTTTTTTCCCCTGTGAGGCTGAGTTCTTCAGCTAGCTACAGCCTATTTTTTTGCATTTTAAATTGCTCTGTAGAACTACAGAGATACAGAATTGCTGTCCTGCACTGTCAGTGTGCTGCCCTAAGCTGGTTCAGAACAGGCCAAATGGTATGGTTTGCCACAGGTTGAGAAATTCTTTGCTGTTACTACTAATTGGCTAGTTGGTATACGAGATGACTAGCCTGTTCTTGAACATCAGTATTTTGGGCCTTGCAAGATGGAGTCAACAAGGTGCCACTACTCTGAACAAGATGTTTAACATAGTGCTCATGAGCAGAGCTACAGTGAATCCTGATGGCAACAGGGCAGGATATCAGCTTGGTTCTTCCCTTCCATGCACATTAGCAAATGCAGCAGGGTCTTCTGTTAGGGACTTTCTCCTCTGGATTGCCTTCATCTCAAGGCTGGCACCTGGGATAAAACCCTCCAGTACTGCCTTTATTATGAGATTGTGAAGCAGCCTCCTGCAAAACTATTGTGTGTACTTTTTTCTTTGCTTGTATATAATACTTCCAGTGCATCTAAGTTTTATCATCTCAAAAATGAGAACTGAATGTTTGAGATGGTGTTATTACCTATCAGGTGCATCAGAGCTTCATCTTTAGCTTTTTGTTAATTTAATCTCTAGCTGATTGAATCTTCTTCAGCCTTGATGTGTTTATCACCTTGAATTCTTTTCCAGTCATGGTCTTTGTAATATATGTATATTCAATGATGATACGAGCATATTTGCTTATATAGCTCCATAATTTTAAACTGTTTCTTCAGTGAGGCTGGGAGAAGTTGCTTTCTTTCTCACCCCTTTGTGGCTTCCAAATATGTAATTGATTGCTGCTTTCTAAATTTAAAATAACAAACTTAAACACATTTCTGATTCTTATTCATATAAAATGGAAGTGGGATAGATGTTTTCATTTTATAATTGTCACAGCAATTTTGTTTAGCTAATCTATTTTTCTGAATTAGGAGTTAGCTGGTTTTAGATGTATTTAGTTTTCTGGATTCATATTTCCTATGGCAAATATGTGATATAGCAGTTTAAAATTGGTCATGAAAGAATTTCTCTGCTGCTGAGATCACCAAAATTATGTATTAATCTAAAAGACTTAAAGGATATATCTTAATACCTGCTGCAGGCTGGAACTTCCTGCCGACACATTTGAAAGCTCTGAAGACTTAGTAGAAGAACCTGAGGAGAATGCTGTTGAGAATGATGAGGAAATGATTGTTGAAAATGAGGACCGATCTGTATCAGAAATGGAGTTACATGCATCACCCCCTGAGAAATGGAGTGAGAAGGAGGTGAGCTGGATGTGATAGCGATAGCAAATAAGA
Organism: Haliaeetus albicilla; assembly: GCF_947461875.1. Taxonomy (NCBI): domain Eukaryota; kingdom Metazoa; phylum Chordata; class Aves; order Accipitriformes; family Accipitridae; genus Haliaeetus; species Haliaeetus albicilla. The sequence continues at coordinate 33,507,542 of NC_091515.1, read as the reverse complement.
AGTTTGGAATACAAATACAGTTTGTTAAGTATGGTCCTTGCTGCCTTGATCCATGTGACTATCAACTCTTTGATTTTTGTACCGATGCTTTGTTGAGAAGTATATCTGAGAAGCTAAAGCTAGTATAGAATTAGTATTGGGGAATATTCCTTTACTTATTTTGAATGATAGAGTTCATAGGATCTTTGGTAAGGTGAATTTCTAGCTTGTCTATCAAACCTAACTTTCTTAATTGATTTGTCCTACTCAAATATTGTGGAGAACTGAAGTAGGGTCAAGATCTGATCCAGTATCTCTAATTTAAAAAAAAAAAAAAAAAAAAAAAATTCTTTGAAGAAGCTAATAGCTGGTATGCTTCAGTGACTACTGTTGACTCGTTTTATTTCTCCCCTTAATGCTTGCCTGCTTTGATTTTTAAATCTAACTTTTTATCTACAAATACTTGTTACCAGGTTGAATTAAAATCTGGGAGTACCCTCTGTACCTAGCGATACCTCCAGGGTTTTATGTTCTTACTGATTGGTGAGAAAGTGGATCTTATATTATGTTGGGTTCATTAACATATGGTTTCAAGGAAGGACTGCAGCATGTATGCTTGTGGGATGCATAAAAACTACTTGGCTCCTAACAGTGTAAGCCATGGTCAGAAACTTAGTGCAGGTGATGATACTAAGCTAATATGCTGGTTAAGTAGTTCGATAGCTACTCTATGCTAAGCTATACCTTCTTAGTAATTTTTAGGTACCTGAGCTAGCTGCTTCTCAGATTAAGCTGCAAATTTAGATCACAGATACACCCACTAGTGCTTGGGAACAATAGTTGGGCATAATATTGACTTAGAAATGTGATTTTTAGGAAACTCCATCTGAACCTCTTAATGATGAGGTAACAGAAGAAATTGGTAAGACCTCACTTATGGCTGAAGAGGAAACGGCAAATGAATTTCTAGGTGGTGAATCAAAATTGCAGTCTGAGAGTCAAGGAGAAGAACCCTTAACACTGTTTGTTCCATTAATCCTTGAGTCTCCAGCAAAACCTTCAGAAGATTCTGTATCAGAGGTGAGAGAATTGAAACAAAATCTTAAGTTGTCTTTCCTTCAGAGCGTACATACCTTGCTGTTTTTTCTTTTGTTAAGTAACAGATAGAAAGTAGCTCCTACCATCATATGAAATTCTTGGGAGAAGCAATTATTAGGCCAGATGATGTAAATCCATAAACAGAATATACTAATATTTCTGTTTTAATATGCAGAAGTGGACATATAAGTATGTGATACCAAAAAGAAAAATATGTTGCTCCAGTTTGCCTTGGCAGTAATGAAACAGCTATTTCTCACTAAAATATTAGTTGGATATGAGTGAAAAGCCACATCTTACCTTGTCTAGTAATTCTGCCCTGGTGAAATGTACAAGCAATTAATTAATGGTAAATACCCTTCTAGAACACAGATTTTACTGGGTTTTGTTTATAGTGCATAAGCAGATTGTTATATGCTAGCAAAATTATAATTGTATCTGTCTCAAATAAAACACCTTTATTTTTTTTCCCTGGGATTAATTTCAGAATGTTTTTACTGTACCCAAGTAATCCATTGAATAATTTGAATTTGAAAATAGAGCAACTGTGGATATCAAATGCAGTTCACAAAATGGTCTTGTGCAAAAAGGAGGAGAGGACTGGTTTGTTGACTGTGCACGTAGTAGTGCTGAATGCCAAAATAGCCTCTGAGGTTGCTAGCTAGGGGCAGTAGTTGTTCAGCCTCTTGTATCATCAATTAATTGTCCCTTTGATTGCTTTGGCACCCTTCCCCTCCCCCTGCAGGTTTTAAATGCAAATGATTCAGAAGCGCTGACTGAAGAAAGCACATCAGTAGAGAAGGGCACTGAAGACCACCACCAAGAATCTGAAAAGAAGTTGTCATCCACTGAAAATGCAGCTGCTTCAGCACCCAAGGAAGAATCCTCTGACAATGGCCTGCCCAACTCTATGGTAATTGAAGTAGCAGAAGAATCTGTTTCTGAAAATATATTGCCCAAAACAGCTTCCTCAGTGGAAGATCAAAATGAGGAAGCAGGGCACAACTCTCAGGAGGCCCCTGTTGCTTTGAGTCGGAGCTCTTTGTTAGTGGTTGAACTCGAGGGTGTTTCTTTTCAGCAGCCTTCTGGTCAGGAAGTACAGAAGAACCAGTTAGAAGAACACATGGAAGAGTCTGCTGAGCAGATGGATCAGTACACACAGACAATGGCAGAGCGGGCTGCTGACAGCAGCTCTGAGGAAGCAGAAATTGAGGTACCCATTGTAGATCGGAGAAACTTGCGAAGAAAAGCCAAAGGTTACAAAGGTCCACCCAAGAAAAAAGGAAAGCCGGTTTAAAAATGAAATATTGAAAAGCCAAAGGTTACAAAGGTCCACCCAAGAAAAAAGGAAAGCCGGTTTAAAAATGAAATATTGATTGTTAATTCATCTATTTGTAAAGAAGTTATTATTTTGTGTAAAACACTAGGGTATAACTAAACCATATGGGACACGGGACACACGTTTAAAATACTGGGTTGGACTTCCTCTTGGGATTCATCACCTTTCTTTAAGTTTTCTTGAATTTTTAACCACTAGATGTTGAGCTTCATCAGAGTATGAAAGTAAACAGCCAGTCTCCTTTTATAAAGGATACATGCTGATTAAATAGTTGTGCTAGTAAAGGGAACAGTTTGTATGTTTGAGGTGGCAGTCTTGGAAGAAAAATGAAGCGTGAAATCCTGGCACTACTAAGATCCCTTAAATTACCATAGACTTCCATGAGGCTAGACATCACTCTAGCATTTGTTTAATAACCTTGTGTTCTCTGCTGTGGGGAGAAGTAGAACAAGAAAAATTCTTCCTTGCTTCTTGTTCCCTCCCCATAGACTTTCTCAGATGAGATTAAAAGAATGTAAGATTCTGTAATTCTAGGTCTCAATATATAAGAAGGTATAACTCGGGAGATCAAAACAATGTAAGCAGCATCTGTCTTTCATGAGAATCAGACTGGAGAGAATTGACTCCACTTCTGATTCCCAACTACTATTTGCTAATCACTTCAAACAGCTGAGTCAGCAGAAACACCATCAATGCAGTATCTACCATAGCGCACTCTGATAATTAAGTTCTTTATGTGAAGATTAAGAAACATCTACACTGTACTGTAGCTTCCAAAGCAAGCGTCTCGCTAAGTGTAAGTTTTCCCAGAATGTATGGAGTGTAGACTCCAGTACATGTATGGAATTGTTTGAACTGCCTTCCTAACTACTTGCATGTGTTGAGTGGATACTTGATTACTTGTTACATTACAGGAAAAGGATATGACAACTTTTGATCTAGTTTTGGTCTGAATGAAAGTGGTGCTTTGTGTTTTCCAAATACTCAGCTGGTGCTGTGGGGTAACTATTAAAATGTTTTATCTGCCAGGTGTACGACTCCTGTGAGCTCTGGCCTTTCAGGTGGTTGAGACATTCATTAGTGTGAATATTAGTGGGTGTTTCAGCAAATACTTGTTTGCCAAACTTCTATGCCTTTACGAGTTAGCAAGTGAGTGCTGCAAATACTTGTGATTCCCACTTTCTTTTTCTAACTTGGGTGTAATTCCTGGGATAGTAGCTTCCCAGTTCATAGCTTTTCTTAAAAGCAGCAACCAAACTTTGCTGTATGCAAACAGAAATAAACAGGCTCTTCATGTATGTTTTCCTTCAGAGGTTCTCCTGGCAAACAATATATTGTATGTATGACAAATTAAGTTAAATAAGTTACTCCTTAGTTTGCATGTGTTTCTTTCAATAAATGAAGCTCCTCTTGTAATGGGTTAAAAACTCAGGAATAAGAAAGAACAATGGTTCTAAGAACAGGAAATCACACAACTATTTGTCCTGCTATATACCTTTTCTAAGATGAATGAACTAGTTACCTCTATTTTTGAGACACTGTAGGAAAATAGAAATTGCTGTTCAGGACTTCTGAGTATGAGGTTGTGAGAGACTGAAAGAGTTAATGTCTCAAACATTGTGGTGGGGCAAGTTCTGCATAACAACGAACCCTGCACTGAGGGTGGGGAGGGCATGCAGGAGGGTGCACAGGCAGTTCATGTTCTGATATGCTGTGCAGGGCAGCTCACCATATATGGCCAAAGATCAAACAATGGTCATATCTGCAGGGAGGGAGAAGTTACTCCCCAAACGACCCCCAAGCCCACCGACCCATTTCCCAAAGGTTCTGGAAGCACAAACCGTGCGTGACACCTAATTAGCCTAATGAGTTCGAGTGCCCACCTGAAGGAGGGGCAAGGATGATAAAAGGACACAAACTGAAGCCCTGTGTGCATGCACCCTCCAGACCTGGACCTCTAGGCTGGCTGGACCAACACTGGACCCAGGACTGGTGAAATCTTTCTCTTTTATCTCTCTCTCTCTTTCCCCCTGTAATTCCTATGCCTCATCCCTTTAGATATAAACTTTTGACCAAGTCTGGGACTAGGAGTGGATCTAGCTGTCCCTAGGCTCCTTCTCTCTGAGAAGGAGTCTAGAAAGCAAGGGGGTCTACTCTGAACCTCGTGACTCAATGGAAGGGCTCTCCTTATTGTCTTCCCTGAACTGATCCCCAAATAAGTAAGGCTTGTAGCATATGTTTGGTGACGTATGGTTAGCATGTTACACAGTTTACTGATGTAGTTTCATGCCAATTCTTGTTGTGAGTGAATAAAAGTTGAGTTTTGTGAGTTAAAGGATCCCTGGTGTTGTTTCAACTTAATCCTGACCTGAGAATCAGCGAACCCGAGTCATCGTCCTGAGAAATTTGGACGTGACATTTTAATTGGCATCATGGACAGGATTCCCTGAGTTGAGGAGGATCTGACGGGACTACCAACAATCCACACGATTTATGGGTGGGGAGAGTTGGGAAGTGATTTCTCAGCTATTGGCTGGGAGTGGTCCAAGCAGCAGCAAATCATGGCTGTCTGGGAAATGCCAGAGCTTGACTGCTTTCCCCCTTTCTGAAAAATTGGAAGAATATAAAGCGTGTCCCACCCCACCGGGGATTATATGGGCTCACAGTAGTTGGCATGATCCTAAATCAGTGGTGGAAAGGATTACAGTATTAGCGAAAGAGCAAAAATTGGAGACTGGGAAAAGGAAAGGCAACGGTATGTAGATTGTTGGGAGCCGCTCTAATGGCAGCCCAACAGTATAAAAGTGTAAGCAAATCTGCTGAGGAAGAAAGCATGAAATCTCTCCAAGACTTGGTGAGGGAGCTGTAAAATCAATTGGTGGAAGAAGGGGCTAGAAGGGAAAGAACAAGAGACCCTGTTAGATGTGGAACGCAAGGCGAATCATCAACTTTGTACCAACCTGTTTGACTTGCGAGATAGGGAGAAAATACTGTGTGAGGCACTTAAGGACTGGAGTGGAGCTAGCAACTCTGATTATGAAAGCGAGGATGGTTTTCCATCCCTAGCAAAGAGAGATGAATGAGAGTCCTGAAAACCCAAACCACTTTACCCTTTAAAAGATTTGGAAGATTGTAGGAAAACCTTATCTCTAAGGATGGTGAAGTGGTATTATGCCCTTTGATAAAGACTGAGATAACAGAAGCTGGGGAGGAAGATGAAGAGACTGTGGTAAAACAGATACTGTACTCAGACTTGGACTTGTCTAAGTTCCAGGAAAAGTTTAGCCACTTAGCAAAGGAGGCTGAGACTGAATATGTGTGGAGAGTGTTGCTGACAGGGGGCGACCGAATCATGCTATCAGAGGACGAAGCCCAAGGATATTGGGGGCCGGGGGTGTTTCTCACGGTAGACGACCCTAGAGAACCCTGGTTGCTGACCCAAAGGGCGGCTTATTGGGTGGGAGGTTTAGACCCTCTAGAAAGAGGAGATCTGATCAATATTGATACCCCCAATATTGATCACTTAACTGAAAGCATCCAAAAAACCACCTGCCTCCAACTTATGCATCATAGACAACTAATCCTGAGGCAACCATCCCTGATGCTATTGGTAGCCAATCCTGACTGAATGACCCTGCTTACAAGGGGCTTGCCAGATTCCCTAAAACTATATTCAATTCAGTTGCAAGACTGATTAAAGGATGCCCTGACTCCGCAAGCAGGAAATCCTGCCAGGCTGAGAATGGGCAGAGCCCTAACCTGGGGGGAGGTTGCCCAGGAATTAATTAATTATGGAAGGAGAATGGGAGTCAGGAGGGATTTATTATGGGCCGAAGGAATTGAGAGGGGAATTCCCCGAGATTTAATGGATGGGATGCCTGCCATGGCACTGGAGAAGCTTGTCCATGTGTGGAAGGAAAAGGGGGAAATACCCCCAAAAGGACCACCTACTTGAGATATTACTAGGGCAGAACCTAAAGTGATCCTGCAGAAAAACACTCCCTCAGCCCCAGAGGGAGATCTAATCAACTTGAAGTCGGGAAACAAGACGTGCTGTCCCCAGTAAGTGAGCTGGGGGATGGTGGGTGGGTCTATGTAAGGAGGCTCACAGAGAACAACCAAGGAGGGGATTTAATGATTACTTTCCCCCTTGGTCCCCTTAAAACTCCCGTCACCTTCTTAGTAGATACCGGGGCTCAAATGTCAGCACTTTGACAAGATGTTGCCGACCGCAATGGGATAGTTGCTGACAAGAAACAAATATGGGTAACTGATGTATTTGGAAACTCTTGGCCCCAGGCAACTGTTCAAGTTAAGTGCTGGTTGCCAGGAGATGAGACTGTGATTGATAGAAATTATAACGATATTGGGACCACTACCAACTAACATTTTGGGACTAGATTTGCTGAAAGGATGAGCCTGGGTGGACTCGAGAGGAAGAGAATGGGTGTTTGGTCTCCCCACCGTGTCTGTATGACTATTACAGCCTGCACCTGAACTACCCCCTTCTAAGATTGTTAATGTCAAACCTTACCCATTCCCCCTACGGGCAAGAGAAGGGATCACTTTGGTGATAGCTGAATTATGGGAGCAAGGGATAGTTGTTCCCACACACTCACCTTATAATTCCCCAGTATGGCCAGTCCGTAAACCCAACAGAAAGTGGCGATTGACCATTGACTATTGGCGCCTGAATGCCAACACAGGCCCCCTCAACAGCTGCGGTGCCTAACATAGTTGAGCTAATTGCAACCATACAAGAACAAGCCCATCAAATTTTAGCAACTATCAATGTAAAAGATCTGTTCTTTATGGTCCCTTTGCAGAAAGCAGATAGAGATCGCTTCGCTTTTACTTGGGAAGGCATACAATTCACTTTTACATGTCTCCCCCAGGGATATCGGCACTCACCGACAATTACTCATTATGCATTGGCTCAAGAGCTCACCAAAATCACTTCTGCAAAAGGAGTTAAGGTATACCAGTATATTGATGATGTATTGATTGGCGGCCCTGATACCAAAGTAGTGGGACAGACCCAAGCAGAGATAATTACTCACCTAGAAAAATTAGGACTCCAAATTCCAGGTGAAAAGATACAACTCCTATCTTCTGAAGTGAAGTTCCTGGGTATCTGGTGGAGGGGTGGGACAGTGTGCATTCCCCCTGAAACCTTAACTACCCTCAAACAGGTTAAAATGCCTAGAAATAAGAGGGAACTCCAACATGCCCTAGGTTTGCTAGTATTCTGGAGGAAACATATTCCCAATTTCTCTATCATAGCCTGGCCCCTCTATAACTTAACATGCAAAAGAGCTGCTTGGGACTGGACCCCCATTCATGAGGAAGCTCTGAAGCTGTTAATCTTTGAGGCTGGGGTATATCAGGCCTTAGGGCCAATTCACCCAACAGATCCACTCCACGTCAAGTGGTGTTTTACAATTCACAGACTGTCCATACATATAATATCTTCCTTGAAGGGGTACCTTTCCTTCATGCTTGACAGGAGTCACCTCCAGAGGCTGAGGGCTTGTGTCTATTTTCCAATTGCCTTGTCAATGCCACCTTCCCTGGCAAGCGATCCCAGCTGCTTGGCTTCCCTACCTTCTAATTCCAGGCTACTAGCCCCATTGTCCCAGCATCCGAGCAGCCAGGTGATAATGTGCTCACCCGGACGAGGGCTGAAATCTTTTCGCATATCCCGCAGCTCACTCAGGGATAGGGATTGGGTGATTGCCTCTGGTTCTGCCTCTTCCTCCTGTTCCCATGATGACCCTGGTTCATCTTCATCATTTGCTAAGTGAACTGATTTTTTTGTATATTTCTTCTTCTGTATGGGGGCAACTGATACTGGTACGGGTTGGTTTGCTGGTTCAGTTGTAGTGCCTGAGAAATTGGGACGTGACAAAGGTTCACTTGAATAATTGTAATGCTGTCTTAATTTTTATCCCTCTATGAAGCTAATGTAAGAATCTGGTTTGGGGGTTTATGCTTATGCAGTTTAACTGTATTTATATGATATTTTAACTGTATAAGATATATTCTTACTATTTATTTCAGTTGATGAAGTAGCATGCTCCTTTTTAATCCGTTAAGAGAAGCTTATGGAAAAAAGGCAGTTTTTAAGAAACATGTATTACCTAAACTTTAGATTTAGGGTGTATGGGATTAACTAGTTAAATCTGGGTTTCTTCCACCATTTTACGTAGCTATAACTTCCTATCAATGTACATACAGGTACTCCTTATGAACCCTGTGACTGATAAATGTTCACTATCTTTCATGATTGTAAACATATTCAAGCTAACCATAAGCATTTCTAAAACTAATCAAACATTTTTTTTTTAAGCACATGAGACAAAACTTGTTATCTTCTGTATGGCTTCTCTTTTAGTGCTAATATTTATTGTGTTAAAAAAAGTGGCTAGAAAACACATCTATTGCATTGCTAAGAATTTGGGATTTGTGAGGGCTGATGGCTTAAGGGTGGCTGTATGCAGTATATTGTGACTCATCTTCTATTTGTTAGAGCAAGCTTTACTAAACAGTAATCTGCTGAATACTTCAATTGAAACAATTGAATCCACTTTCAATAAGTTAAGGATTTTTTTGTTTATGAAAAGTGAGTCCCAGTTATTTCAATTACTTCTAGGTGGATTTTTGATACATATGTTTATCACTTGTATTCCCTGTGAGGTTGGAAAACAGTGTTTGTGAGAAGGTAATTATTTCACTCATCTGGCTTTTACTTTTCATGGCTAAGTTGGAACTGATTTCAATTAATATCATACTTTTAAGACATTTGTATGTTGAATGCATAAATATTACGACAGGATTATTAGATTAGGTCAATCTTGGTTTCTGCTGAGAACAATCAGGTTTCTGATCTAATTTCAGTGAGTCAGTTTTAAATACTGAACTTAAGAGTACACTTAAAAATATGAATTTGAGTAGATACCTCTAAATCTGGGGTACCTGAGATAGTACCTGATGGCCAGATTGTTATGTACAGAATGTGGGCAGTTAGGGTGCGATTAGCAATTCTGATAACCAGTATGGTCTTGAAAACTGGACATGGTTCTAATTGTGATTGCAGCAGTACTTTGAACTAAAGGGCAGTTTATTTCTGTAACAACTTCTTTGGCATCAATCATCTTGCAGTAAATATGGAGTAGCAAAATCAAAATACTGACTTTAAATAATAGTTTTTATTGCTGTACTGATTGTCCCATTGGAATAGTAGTTTAATAGTCTATACCTTCTGTTACATTAATGCAAAGGAACATATCTGACAGCTGTATTGACTGAAGTGTTTTACCTTGGGAAAACCAGCATTTTCTAGGCTTGGATGATTTTGTTTTTGGTGCCTGTTAACTGTCTTATTACCATTGAACTCTTAAAGATCTTAAAAATTCTTATCTCACCAGCAACCAATGATTAAAACATCAACTTTATACAAGTTTGTACCAAATGCTATTACATGTGGAACTACATGTGTACAGTGAAAGCAAGCAGTATTATTTTTGAGCTTTAGACTAGGAATAGAGTTTAAAGAACATTAAATTGGTGACTTCAGCTTTGGACTTAAATGGTAAATGGTTTTGTATTTGAATCCAACATTTGTCCAAACATCTCTCTTTGTACTGCTTGTTCACCTTTAACAGGATTTGCTTTGCTTCTCCCACATTCTCTTTTGGTCTCTCTCCATTTCATGCAGAATTCTTGTTTGCTGTTCTCATGTTTCATAGTCCTTTACATGAAAATGTATACATGTCTTATTTCAAAAGTGCTTTTAACTTATTTTAAATGATGTCTGACCTTGGTTTGTTGCTTTTTTAATACCATTTCATTTGTAGATGTCAGTAATTAAATTGATCATTTACAATGTCATCAACACTACTAAGTTAAACATAGCAATAAATAAGCCTGTTTCAGCTTCTCTGACCTGTGACCGTTCTAAAATTTTATTTCCAAGAGGATACATGTCTAAATTTATTTTCATAAATGTGGTGTTAGATGTTTTCTAAACTAGTGATACCCTGTTTATAAATCTTATGAAAGATGTGTTGCTATTCTATAGTATTGTACTTAAGTCTTGTTACAGTGTGGTTTTAGTCTTTTCCTTTTTTAGTATTGTCTTGACTGCTTTTGAAATGTTTTGAAGTAGTAATTAAACTTATATTTTGTGATTATTTTTTTTCTTGGTTTTTAGTATTTGAGTCCTTTGTGCTATCCAGGAGGCATGTTTTAAAGTGGTTCATTTCACTAGAACTAGCATCATTTCACAATCCGTCTGCTACCAAGGAGCTTTAAAAGCTCAAAGATTATTAATTGAAAAATCTTTTGCCTATTAAAATAATTTCCTGTACTTAATTAGCTTATGCATCAGACTTTTATAAAAAAGCTGTAGAATAGGCTGTTTACATCATCTTGCATAGTTGTGTAGGGTTTAGGGATTATTCCGTGCGGGGCCCGGACGATAGAACACCAATATGATGATTAAAGTCGTCACTTTATTGAGCTTAGCTGATCATTTTTATACAATTCTCTAAGTTGTTTAAAAACTCTGATTGGTTGCTGCATGCAAGCATTTGGTGTCCACGCGCACAAGCATAAACGGTGATTGGTTACATCGATACTGTCCACGCGCACAAACGTAAGATAAAGTTAGTTATACCCGCTCTGTACATGCGCATAAACATAGGACATAATTGGCTGTATTAATTAGAGCATGCAGGACTTGTCTTAGTCCAATTGGTCGAGATAAGCCCCTGAATTGAGGTTGTTTGTGCCAAGTTCCCTTTATCATGGAATGTGCACCTGTGTTTTTCTAATGGGGATCTTTCTTTTTCTATCTTCTTGTTTATTCTGTTCAAGGCCTTCTAAAAGCGTCTGGAACGCTCCTGTGACCATGAGCTACTTTTAGGCCCAATAACTAAATTCCCTATAACTGAACCCTACATCTCCCCCTCTTTTTTTTTTTTTTTTTTTTTTTGAAACATATTGCTGTCTTGCTCCGCAAACTCAGCCCAGCAATCAGTAGGTGTCAGCTTTATGTGGGCATCCCCACGGAGGCAACGATGGCCTTGCCGTACACCAGCCCGATGCTCTTTGGAAAATCCCGGTATTTATACATTTGCAGAGAAACGGGTTTCAGCACACGTGGCCAGCGGGTGCCAAAATCCGCCTCAGTTGCAACCTATGACGCATGTGCTCGCTGGCCAGGCGCGCTGCACGAGTCATAGTTATCTTGTCTATTGGTTCATGGGCTTTGTGATGCGGTTGCAATGCACTGAGAATTTTGACCTGTTATGTTTAGCCAAGATGACCTACACATTAGTTTTTGGCTGAGGTGGTATTCATATTGCTGCACCATCTATGATGCTCCGGATGATGATGATCGTGTAAATTGAACGGAAGTCCATTGTGGGCTTGCACCTGTGAAAACACAAGCATAATCTTGCCCCAGGTTATTAATGAAAAAGTGGACTTTCCCATTGCTCTGTTTCTAGATTCTTAACTAAGTCAATGACCTTACCTCTAATTTTAGTTTTAAGTAACTCTTTTTTTTTTTTTTTTTGGATGATTAAATGACTACATATCAGGGTATCTTAAAACTACTTCCACATTCGGCTCTTAAGAGTAATGTTTCACCGAGTGCTGATCAATATTAAATCATATATATATATATATATCTCTGCTATAATAACTCTAAACTGCTTATTCTCTATACGATTAGTTATAGGTTAGTAGGTTAGTTGGTTAGTTAAATTTCTATTACAATGGTTACACACAAACTTTTTTTTTTGTTTTTGATGATTAACTATCCTTTCTACCCACTCGCACTAAGCTACATATCCGAGGCCAGCATCGTACTCTGTGTTTTTCACATGCGTTCTTAATTTCCGCATTGACTGCCGGTCTCCGTCGTGATTTGTCTAGGCAGTCTATCTAGGGCTTCGGGACCTGCTGAAGTCTCTACTGCCTCTTGTTCCCTATCTTCTGAGTTGTTTGTGACATCTGGTCGCTCAATCCATGGCTTGACCCATTTCGCCAGTATCCAATGGGGCTGTTCGTTACCTGTGGAAACACAAGCATACCCTCTTCCCCACGTAAATAATTTGCAAGGTCCCTGCCATTGCTGTAAAACTGGAACGACTTTGGATTTCCAGGATCCACCCTGAAGATATACAAATCCCGCTTTACCTGTTCTGCTGCTAGCATCAGTAAAAACGGTAATCGCCTCCAGCGGCTTTTCACTGCAAATAGAGTGTGGTTCCATTGTTAACATTGTTTTAAACAATGGGTGAGGGGGGTAGTGATTATCCACTTCCCCCTTAAAGCCCATCAGAGCTACTGTAAGGCAGTCATTTTTCATCATGGCATTATTCACAATATAAAGTGACATAGGTAAAATAATTTTGTCCATTTGCTTCCCTGAAATTTGTGTCGCCTTTGCCCCTGCTTTTTGAATGCACATTCCCAGAGCTTCAATTCTAATGACTACCGTTTTTAACATGCTAGCAGGCAAGAATATCCATTCTAGTATTACCAATGGGTTTTGTTCCCGCCGCTCATCCCACTGACCCAAATTTCCCACAACTTCCTTAACTGAATTATATACATATAAATTTATAGGCAAATCAGGGATGTATCTGCCAGACATGGATGATGTGATTTTTTGCTCAATTGCTGTCAAGGCTTGCCACCCCGATGCACTTAGTTGTATTACAGAAGTCAAGCTATTGCTGCCCCGCAATAAATCCAGCAGCGGCTGTAAGTCTGTATTTGTAATACCACAATAAGGCTGAATCCACTGTAGGTCTCCGACAAGTTTTTGTACATCATGTATATTTCGTGTGTCTTTGTGTAGCGACAGCTTTTGTGGACAAACAGAGGCTTCCACAACTTGCAAACCCAGATATAGTGTTAACGGCGTTCCATCTTTTTTAAACCTTGATCGACAGTCGCTGGCTTTGTGTCCGAACTTGTCGCACTTGTTACAGACCCCAGGAAAGTTTGACCGGCTGCCGTTAGTTAGTGCTGGCACAGATCGAGGCTGCGTTGCTATGCGTTGGGGGCACGCGTGTCTCAAATGCCCCGGTTGACCACACCAATGACACGCGGAGGGGTCTTTGTGTGGGCTGCAGTCTCCTTTTCCCTGTTGCACCATCGGTCGTAATGCTACCGCGAGCGCTGCAGCGTGAGCTTCAGCATGTATTTTAGCTTTCTCTTGTTCTTGTATTATAGTAGCCAAATCCTCGTTTGCATTATTTGAATCAGGGTATATGCTAGGTATAATTTGTTCATGTTGAACGGTGGTATCTGGGGGCTGTTTTCTCATAGGCGGATTTTTACTCACTCCCTGATTCTGTAGGGTTTCCTTTAATCGTACGGTTAGGGAGGCTTGGGAACTGTCAGATGGCTGATTAATATCGGCAGTCCCAGGGAGTGGAGCAGAAGTCAAGGGCACAGGAGCAGGCGGACAAGCTCCAAAAAGTCTCTCTCGCTGCATTATGTTTTTCTCCCCGCTTTTCCTTTTCGCTTGCGGTTGGAGAGAGAGAGCAGCAAAAGCAGACACAGACGCTTTACGATCTGCTTTCATTTCTTGCAGAGTTGTCTTAATCAATTTCCATAAAGTTGCAAGACCTTTAACTTCTTTAGACCCGTCACTAATTTCATCCCATAGGGAGGTTCCAATAGCTTTCCAGGTACTAAGCTCAAAAGCTGTACCCACACTAATTAAAAGGTTTCTGTCCTTGCTCCATTGTAGAAGCCGCTTTAAATAAGCTTTATCATATTTTATGCCTCTCTCAGAGAGTATATGTTGAGGGAGCTTAACTACCGCTTCTTCTTCTTTGGAAAGCGTAGACCTCATCTCCTCCCCTGACCGCTCACCTCCTTTACGAGCGAGTCCTTTTTAATATCCATCTCTGTTTTTTCAACCAGCCTCATATATATCTTTACGGCTGCTTTTTCCTTCGCAGATGCTGCGAAACCCTTGCCGCCCTTTTTATCAACGTAAGCTTACGATTTTACCTGCTTCTCCCGAGCAGTGTCCTGCCTCTCTCGAGCAGTGTCCGGCGCTGTCTTTCAAGCCACCGTGGTCCACGGCAATTCCCCCGCCTTTTCAGTAGCGTTGCCTCTTGTTCCTCTTCGGATCACGTCGGAGGTTGCCAAATGTAGGGTTTAGGGATTATTCCGTGCGGGGCCCGGACGATAGAACACCAATATGATGATTAAAGTCGTCACTTTATTGAGCTTAGCTGATCATTTTTATACAATTCTCTAAGTTGTTTAAAAACTCTGATTGGTTGCTGCATGCAAGCATTTGGTGTCCACGCGCACAAGCATAAACGGTGATTGGTTACATCGGTACTGTCCACGCGCACAAACGTAAGATAAAGTTAGTTATACCCGCTCTGTACATGCGCATAAACATAGGACATAATTGGCTGTATTAATTAGAGCATGCAGGACTTGTCTTAGTCCAATTGGTCGAGATAAGCCCCTGAATTGAGGTTGTTTGTGCCAAGTTCCCTTTATCGTGGAATGTGCACCTGTGTTTTTCTAATGGGGATCTTTCTTTTTCTATCTTCTTGTTTATTCTGTTCAAGGCCTTCTAAAAGCGTCTGGAACGCTCCTGTGACCATGAGCTACTTTTAGGCCCAATAACTAAATTCCCTATAACTGAACCCTACATAGTTGGTATAAACTTAGCAGTTATTAATGTAGTTTGTTATAGACAAGCCAACTAGAAATGCTGTAACGTACTCCCTATAGTGCGGTACATTAAAATGTCTTAAGTGTAACAATTGTTATTCAGTCAATAAGTCATGTATTTTATAACACAAAATGTAGTAATGTTCTTAAGACAGCTGTACTTTATGGGAGGGGGGCACTGTGTAATAGAAAATTAAAGTATTCTGTTCATGTTATTTGTTAACATGCAGTAAAGGGTAAAGCAACAAGGACTTAAACGGAGGCTTATCTGTTTTGACAAAATGCCCTCTCTCCAAGCAAATGCCTTACTGTCTTGTCTACTGACCCTCTCTTAGTTTCAAATCACTTATCACTACACAAATAAGTAAAAATCATAGTAAGTTACTAAGTCTAGACTAGGGCAATGTGTTGAACTAACAAAATAGCCTGTAAGTGGAGAAAATTTTGGTATAGTTAAAGTACTGCCTCTATCAGACAGTGTAAGAGAAGTTACAAAGCTGGTACAAAAGCAGTTAGCTTGACTTCTGGCCAGAGTTCCAGATCTGGAAGTACTGTTACAGTCATGAAGATGATTAAGGGATTGGAGCATCTGTCATGCAAGAGGCTGAGAGTTGCAGTTGTTCAACCTGGAGAAGAGAAGGCTCAGGAGGGATCTTACCCTTGTATACAAATATCTAGTGGGAGGGTATAAAGAAGATGGAGCAAGCCTTTTCTCAGTGGTGCCCAGTGACAGGACACAAGAGGCAGTGGGCACAAATTGGAATATAGGAAATTCTATTTAAACATAAAACATTTTAAACTGTAAGAGTGGTCAAACACTGGATCAGGTTGCCCAGAGAGGTGGTGGTCTCCATCCTTGGAGATGTTCAAAACCTGACTGGACACAGCCCTCAGACACCTACTGTAGTTGACTCTGCTTTAAGTAGGGGGCTTGGACTAGACAATCTCAAGAGGTCCCTTCCAACCTTAACTATTCTGTGATTCTATAATCACCTGCCTATATAACCTGCCTGTCCCTGTGGCTTACTGCATGTGTGACCACCTCTAGTCTTAAACTTTAATCTATGTTAATGCAAAAAAACCTCAAAACCTATTCACATCCTGGCTTCTGAAATATCTTAAAGTTTTGTTTGAAAGTTTACCTTTTACAATGTTGAGGGGTAAGAGTGCCTTCATAAACTGGATTTGACTTGGAATTTGTGTTAAAAGTTCCTTGGCTTGAAGCAAAGTACTATTTAAGAGTAGGAATATAAAATGGTGTGTGTATTTGTAGTGGTAGATTGTGCTAAGTTTGTTACCACCAAATTCTCAACTAGAAGATTACTGATGCAGTTATTATACAGCATCACTGAAAACTTCCAGTTTAGAAGCAGCTTTTGTTTCTTGTATTTTGAGGATGTAAGCTAAATATACATTGATCACTTGATGCTTGGGACTTTAGTTTTTCTTGAATGTTTCTTAAAGCAACCAAGATAGCTACAAGTAGTTGTAGGTATCACAGTTGTCATGCCATTCTCAAATTTCACATTGTAAAACCCCTACAACTTCATAAACTTAAACTTCTGAAACTTCTTCTCTTGCCTGGAACCACAATGCCACACCCCCCAGCCCTTATTCTTTCCATTAATGCAGTCACAGAGGCAAAGGGGAGAAAGGAGGTAACAGGAAAAAATAAATAGCTGCTCTTCTAGTCTCTTCTAGTTACCTTCCCCACTGCACTCCCACACTGCTGATATGATCTTAAGCCTGTGTTCCTGTAGGGGTGAGTACTAAACTGAGTGTTTAATTTCTGATACAAGTCTGCAGTAAGATTATAGCTGCATTCTTCCAATTCTATTGCTTTCCCAGAAGCAGAATGCAAGTTAATTTGTTCCTCTGTACCTTTAGCTATTACAGTAGGCCATCATGGGAGACAGTGGCTGTATTTCCCATCGCTAGGAATGTGAGCTGAATAAGTATTTATACAATATATTTACTGTAAAAACACCAAGAATGTTTAGATCAAATCCATACTACATTAGCAAAACATGAAAATTGAATCACTTCATTTGGACAGTGTTCAGCTGAGCAAACATAATAAATATAAAAATCTGAGCAGTCAGTTTCTGGCACGTTTAAAAGTTCCTCACCACCTTGTGGGGTCAGGTCAATGTTCTTGAATGGTTGAAGGTTCCAGAGATCTTGCAAACTTGCTGAAACTGCACTGATTTTGCAGGAGCCCATGTCTAATGCTTAGTATCAAACACAACTTAGACAAGTAGAACTGCATTAATACAGCCATAATTTTCTGGACTGTTTGTTACTTGTGCATATTTCCCTAAAGAGAATAGGGAATTAAATGTCTACAAAAGCTTGAAGTAGTTTCTTTTTCTGTCTTCTTGTTTATTCTGTTCAAGGCCTTCTAAAGGCATCTGGAATGCTCTTGCAACCATGAGCTACTTTCAGACCCAGTAACTAAGTTCCATATAATTGACTCCTACATCTCCCCCTTTTTTGTTTTTTTTCCAATTAACACAGCCTTACTTGATCTATCAATTAATTTTTGAACACATTGCAACATACAAGGACGGACCATCTGTACATTCTTGTGCCGTCTTGCTCCACAAACTCAGCCCAGCAATCGGTAGGTGCCAGCTTTCCATGGGCGTCCCCACGGAGGCAACGATGGCCTTGCCATACACCAGCCCGATGCTCTTTGGAAAATCCCGGTATTTATACATTTGCAGAGGAACGGGTTTCAGCACACGTGGCCAGCAGGTGCCAAAATCCGCCTCAGTTGCAACCTATGACGCATGTGCTCGCTGGCCAGGCGCACTGCACAAGTCATAGCCATCCTGTCTATTGGTTCATGGGCTTTGTGATGCGGTTGCAATGCACAGAGAATCTTGACCTATTATGTTTAGCCAAGGTGACCTACACGTTAGTTTTTGGCTGAGGTGGTATTCATATTGCCGCACCATCTAGGATGTTCTAGATGATGATGGTCGTACAAATCGAACGGGAGTCCATTGTGGGCCTGCATCTGTGGAAACACAAGCATAATCTCACCCCCAGGTTATTAATGAAAATGGACCTTCCCATTGCCCTGTTTCTAGATTCTTAACTAAAACCATGACCTTACCTCTAATTTTGGCTTTAGCTAACTTTTCTTGTGGAGATTCCCTACTCCTCTTTTTTTTTTTTTTGAGAGAGCATTAACAGATCTAGTCATCATCATTCACGAGCATCGAATCATACATGGGATAATAGCTAAGAGTATGAATATAGGAGCCACCAAGAAAATCGACCGCTTTAATGTTTGCCGTATCCAAGGCCCAAACCCCAATGATTCTAACCAGTCACTAAACGGGTCAGTATAGTATCCGATCTTGTTTAGGTTCTCTTGTAATTGACTTAACTGTTTGTGAATGCTTATAGAATGGTCCGACAGGTTCATGCAACACATTCCTTCAAACTCTTCACACCCATGTCCTATCTCCACAAATCAAAAACACTCCTGGGGGCAACAACTTTCCCCCCGCGGTATTTACTTCCAAACTTGCGGTATCAATGTCAGGCCATAAAGGTAACCCTGTTATGTTCTGCCATCCTATAAAGTCTGACCCTGATCGCTCTTTCTCCTTCTTTACCAAAACGGTGTCCCCCCAAAAAATATCACTCCTATACCCTTATATGGTTGTAATTGTGATTGGAGATATCGACAATCTTCTAAATGGGAAATATGGGTTACCTCAGCTGGGGGTAAAGAAAACATTAGATCCAATTCCTGAAGGGGCAAGCTCGCACTAATCAGAAGGTTTTCCACAAACAATTGTTGCTGTTTAGCTCCTATCAAAGAGGGCCACCACTTTTCGCCAATCTTTATGCACATCACCACATCGCTTGTTGTCATCATGTTGAATTTCTCAAATTCTATATTGTAATTAGTCTGGTTGTACCATGAGCTGTAAAATTTAGGGTTAAAGTCTGGATACCCAATTAGACATATGTGAAAAGGATCCCCTGGTGTAGCTAAGGACAGACAAAAATCAGTCAATTTTAAATACAGATCCCGTGACTAAGGTCATCGCAATCATTATCACTACCATTTGCTTTTCCAAATCCTTTTTTTTTCTTTTTTTTTTGGTCTTTATCATAAATGACTACATATCGGGGTATCTTAATACTACTTCCACACTCGGCTCTTATGAGTAATGTTTCGCCAGATGCCGATCAACATTAAATCATATATATTTGCTGCAATAGCTCTAAGCTGCTTATTCTCTATACGAATAGTTATACACAAAGCCAAAATCAGTAAGCGATCTATTGAAAAATCCTCTGCCCGCTCACACAAGGTTAGTTGGTTAGTTAAATTTCTATCACAATGATCACACAAAAAATTTTCTATCCCTTTCACCCACTCGCACTAAGATGCATATCCAGGGCCGGCACCGTACTCTGTGTTTTTCACATGCGTTCTTAATTTCCGCACTGACTGCTGGTCTCCGTCGTGATTTGTCTAGGCAGTCTATCTAGGGCTTCGGGACCTGCTGAAGTCTCTACTGCCTCTTGTTCCCTATCTTCTGAGTTGTTTGTGACATCTGATTGCTCAATCCATGGCTTGACCCATTTCGCCAGTATCCAATGGGGCTGTTCGTTACCTGTGGAAATACAAGCATACCCTCTTCCCCACGTGAATAACTTGCAAGGTCCCTGCCATTGCTGTAAAACTGGATCGAATGTTGAAACTTGTGGCTGGTTTTTATCAACATTTTTGCTCCCACACATATGCCTAGTAATTGGGATCTGATCCTCAGTACCATGTGGCTGTAGCCAATTCAAAACATATAGTGCTTTGCTTATTAACTCTTGGGGGGTACAGTGCCGCATGTCTTCCCCCATTTTTAAAATGTTTAAACGATCCTTTAAGGTCCGATGTGCACGTTCAACGATAGCTTGACCAGTAGAATTATGGGGTACGCCAAAATTATGAGTTACCCACCATAGCTGTAAAAATGTTTCTAATGACTGCGCGCGATATCCCGGGCCATTGTCTGTTTTAATTACTGTTGGCACTCCCATGGCAGCAAATGCTGCCAAAAGGTGCTTAATTACGGATCTGGCATTAGTTGATACATGAAGAGTAGCCCACATAAGGTTCGAATATGTGTCAATAGATACATGAACGTATTTATATTTCCCAAAACTGGGATACTCCGTAATATCTGTTTGCCAAATTTGCAATGGTGATAGTCCCCGGGGGTTCACCCCTTGTGGTTGTAAGTTTGGAATGTTCGCACAGTCAGGGCAAGCAGCAATAATAGTTCTGGCTTGCTGCAATGGGAGATCAAATTGCTTACTCAGCGCTTTTGCCGACTGATGATAAAATTTATGGGATATCAGTGCTTGTCCAAACAAATCAGGTTTGGGTGTATTAAAACAGATGTTTGCATTGGCTACTACCAGTCGATCTGCGCACGCATTACCTTCCACAATAAATCCCGGCAACATTGTATGGCTACGAATATGATTGATAAAAAATAAGTCTGTCCGTCTTTCTAATAACATCCATAATTTCAAAAGTGCCATAAACAGCTGCTTATTACTTACAGTTTTTAGCAAGGATCTATGCATATGTTTGACTATCCCAACGACATATTGAGAATCCGAAACAATGTTGACAGGTGGTTTATCCCATTTTTGAAAACAGAGCATACGGCTAATAGCTCAAGCACCTGTACTGACCCCTCTGACAGAACGACTTCAGATTTCCAGGATCCATCCTGAAGATATACAAATCCCGCTTTTTTGGTTTTGTCAATTAATACCTGGTGTATTGCCCTTTGCAAAGATCTATGAACACAATTAATTAAACACAGTAAAAGCAACATTATACCTAATAAAATACACAAGAATAAAAGACTGTTCAGGTAATGCCAATGACACACAAAAAGAGGTTTGATTAATAGCTTTAGCTAGTGACACCCAAACATTCTTACTGTCCCATGGCGTTAAACGATGTGGATCAATCACCGGTGTCACTATCATGCTGCTTACTACAGTCAGTGTGTTCCATATCAATCTCAGCATAAGGTTTCAAATTTATGGGTAAATCAGGAACGTATCTGCCAGACATGGATGATGTGATTTTTTGTCCAATTGCTGTCAAGGCTTGCCGTCCCAGTGCACTTAGTTGTCTTGTAGAAGTTAAGCTATCGCTGCCCCGCAATAAATCCAGCAGCGGCTGTAAGTCTGTATTTGTAATACCACAATAAGGCCGAATCCACTGTAGGTCTCTGACAAGTTTTTGTACATCATGTATATTTCGTATGTCTTTGTGTAGCGACAGCTTTTGTGGACAAACAGAGGCTTCCACAACTTGCAAACCCAGATATAGTGTTAACGGCGTTCTGTCTTTTTTAAACCTTGATCGACAGTTGCTGGCTTTGTGTCTGAACTTGTCGCACTTGTTACAGACCCCAGGAAAGTTTGACCGGCTGCTGTTAGTTAGTGCTGGCACAGATCGAGGCTGCGTTGCTATGCGTTGGGGGCACGCGTGTCTCAAATGCCCCGGTTGACCACACCAATGACACGCGGAGGGGTCTTTGTGTGGGCTGCAGTCTCCTTTTCCCTGTTGCACCATCGGTCGTAATGCTACCGCGAGCGCTGCAGCGTGAGCTTCAGCATGTATTTTAGCTTTCTCTTGTTCTTGTATTATAGTAGCCAAATCCTCGTTTGCATTATTTGAATCAGGGTATATGCTAGGTATAATTTGTTCATGTTGAACGGTGGTATCTGGGGGCTGTTTTCTCGTAGGCAGATTTTTACTCACTCCCTGATTCTGTAGGGTTTCCTTTAATCGTATGGTTAGGGAGGCTTGGGAACTGTCAGATGGCTGATTAATATCGGCAGTCCCAGGGAGTGGAGCAGAAGTCAAGGGCACAGGAGCAGGCGGACAAGCTCCAAAAAGTCTCTCTCGCTGCATTATGTTTTTCTCCCCGCTTTTCCTTTTTGCTTGCGGTTGGAGAGAGAGAGCAGCAAAAGCAGACACAGACGCTTTACGATCTGCTTTCATTTCTTGCAGAGTTGTCTTAATCAATTTCCATAAAGTTGCAAGACCTTTAACTTCTTTAGACCCGTCACTAATTTCATCCCATAGGGAGGTTCCGATAGCTTTCCAGGTACTAAGCTCAAAAGCTGTACCCACACTAATTAAAAGGTTTCTGTCCTTGCTCCATTGTAGAAGCCGCTTTAAACAAGCTTTATCATATTTTATGCCTCTCTCAGAGAGTATATGTTGGGGGAGCTTAACTACCGCTTCTTCTTCTTTGGAAAGCGTAGACCTCATCTCCTCCCCTGACCGCTCACCTCCTTTACGGGCGAGTCCTTTTTAATATCCATCTCTGTTTTTTCAACCAGCCCCATAAATGTCTTTACGGCTGCCTTTTCCCTCGCAGATGCTGCGAAACCCATGCTGCCTTTTATCACGTAAGCTTACGATTCCTGCTTCTCTCGAGCAGCCCGGCGCTTTATTCTAAGCCCACCGGCATCCGCGGCAATTTTCCCCGCCTTTTCAGTCGCGTTCCCCTCTTGTTCCTTACCGGATCACGTCGGAGGTCGCCAGATGTAGGGTTATTCCATGCGGGACCGGACGACAGGACACCAATATGATGATTAAAGTCGCCACTTTATTGAGCCTAGCTGATCATTCTTATACAATTCTCTAAGTTGCTTAGAAGCTTTGATTGGCTGCTGCATGCAAGCATTTGGTGTCCACGCGCACAAGCATAAAATGTGATTGGTTATATCGACACTGTACACGCATATAAACATAAGATACAGTTAGTTATACTCACTCTGTACATGCGCATAAATACAGGACATAATTGGCTATATTAACTAGAGCATGCGAAACTTGTCTCAGTCTAATTGGTCAAGATAAACTGCCGAATTGAGGTTGTTTGTGCCAAGTTCCCTTTATCATGGAATGTGCACCTGTGTTTTTCTAATTGGGATCTTTCTTTTTCTATCTTCTTGTTTATTCTGTTCAAGGTCTTCTAAAGGCGTCTGGAATGCTCTTGCGACCATGAGCTACTTTCAGGCCCAGTAACTAATTTCCATATAATTGACCCCTACAAACCACAACAAGTAGTTTATATAATAAATTAGAATTTTTTATGTTTGCAAGTTCAATCCACAAGTCGCTTTAGAAGTGTAGGAAATTCCTGTTCCAAAACTGAAATGCATTTTGAAATCTAAATGTACTTGCTGCTGAGCTGCAAACTTAGGTTCTCAAAATATTTTATTCAGACTGTTTTTATAAATGTATCATTTAGATTTATGGGTACATTAAAAAAAAAAAAATCATAGAACAGTTTGGGTTGGAAGGGACCTTTAAAGGTCATCTAGTCCAACCCCCCTGCAATGAGCAGGGACATTTTTCACTAGATCAGGTTGCTCAGAGCCCCATCCAACCTGACCTTGAATGTTTCCAGGGATGGGGTATCTACCACGTCTTTGGGCAACCTGTTCCAGTGTTTCACCACCCTCACTGTAAAAAAATTCTTCCTTATATCTAGTCATAGGTTCTGCTATAGTTCAAGTCAACCTCGCTGTTAAAAGAAGTCCATCTCATCCTATGAATATACTTCTATACAGAACTTTCACTGAAAACATAATACGAGTGTTCATAGTTCACATAGTTAGGTCTTTATAGACTTGTAGCACTACTTAATGCGAGACATAAGCAAGCAAGTTAGGTCTTTTTTTCTGAACTTCAACTAATTTGATGTTGAAAGTGTGAACTGAAAGCCTAAGATTAAAACTTAAAACTTGCATGTATAGAGCTGCCTAGGAGTTGCTTGTACTACAGCCCAAACCTAACATTTAACAATGGATCAATTATGACAATTTATAGGATGTGGTCTTGACAATACATCAGACAATAAAGACTTAAAACTTTTTAAAGTAGTTCTGCAGTAGAGCTAGTTTAACTACTTACTTACCCCAGATAACTTTGCCCCCTTCTGTCGCAGGGCCAAGCTCACTCATGTTCACCTCGATGATGGTACCTTTGGTAATTACACCCAGTGTTGTATACAAAGGAAAAGGATTCTTTTTTACACCAAGGATAGGTAGGCAAAAAGTAGCTTTAAATTCAGGATGTGTCATGCGTGCCTTCTTGAAACGTAAGCCTTGTTGCATAAGGAGCATTAGAACAAATTAATATTTGCTTTAAGCCCTCACGACTAATCTAGCTTAACACTTTTAGCATTGTGTCCTCAGCTTTATATGTTTTAAGAGACTGGGAAGAATGAAACACCTAGAATACAGAATGCTATCTGCCTACTACAGAATGCCAGATTTGTTTAAAAACCTGATTAATGACAAGATAAAGCTTTCTATGTATATTTTCAGGATGCCAATTTTTAATAGTAGTACAAGAAGAATACCTGCTACCTCAGATGGCTTCTGTTCCATGAAGAAATTAGGAGTTTATGGTAAAGCATTTAATAGCGCTGCTGTTTTTTAAGACTAGAAATTTTTCCTTTATTCTTGTAAAACTGAAAAACCTCTCACATACTGTAAAATATTAAATACCCATCTCTTATAACACTTTCTATCTAGTGACCTGTGCTTTATAAAGGGGACTTTACCACTAAGTACCAAAACCTTTTCTGCGTCAATAAAAATCTATCCAAGGCTTCTGTGTAAGATGACTGTCAAAATAGTAATGAGGTACAATCCAACAGGCAGCCTGTATAGTGATTCTGTTGATTCTTCTAAGGAAACAGGAACAGGTATTTATAGAAAAAATACACTATCTTAGTGAATCTAATTTTTCCTCCTGTGCACTGCCAGGCAGCTAGAGCCCACATGCTGTTCCTGCAGCCGTGTAAGAAAAGGCCAGGCTGGAGGCATAGCATTTCCCTTGCATACGGTCACCTCTGTGCTTCAAGCTTACTTAACAAGCCACAAGGAGGGAGTTCTGGAGTCCTAGAACAGAGTCGACTTCTGCAGCTGACAGAATCACAGCATCTTGAAAAAGACAGAAGCCTCCAATTTGAAAAGCTATTCAAAGTACCTCTGCTAAAGACCTTCCCATGCTAATTTGACAGCTGGTAGCTTTAACTCACTGGCATCGTCTGAATTATGGTAGTAAGAGTTGAGATATTTCAATGCAGATTGTGACTGCAGGGGCATCTCCCCACCCTCAGGCTATTCTAAGTTTAGATTTCTGCAAGGAAACTAATAAGAATGTTCTACATCAGTAATAATCAAGTGCATTATCATAGAATACAGTTTCCTTACCACAGGAACTCAAAGTGGTAAGTCAAAAGAATTATTACTTAAATGTTCTTTAAGTCTCAAGAACATTACCATTGGTTGAATGAATCATTTGTATTTAGGAGGCTTCCTAGTAAAGCCATCTCCAATAAAACAAACTTTTGTAACCGTTCTCTTCCAGGCCTCCTTCTTTCTCTTTCCTGTACGAATCACTTTTAAAACTTCTGTTTCTCCTTGTGCATGGACCTTTGGCACAGGAACCTCCCATTTCCCCTGGAGGGGAGGGGAAAAATAAGAAAAAGTCAATAGTCTTACATGCAGCGCTGCTACATGAAAGGGGACAACCAAAGCATAAAATAAAATTTCCCTAAAGTGTAGTGGTAGACCATACTTTTTATACAACTCATAGCTACTTATTTTAACTAGCATTAAAGTTAGGAAAGATCAAGATATTGCATATGCTTACTTTGTCCTAGATTATTCAATAATTCAAGGTTTCAGATTTTGTACAATATCAATATTTAGACTTTGCTTATAGGCTGCAAGTCACCTGAGCATCAGCAACACAAAGTGGTCATTGTCACAAGTAATAGTAAGTATCTGAATTTTATTACAGTTACTTACAGCTTTTTCTTTTCTGTTTAATAATGTTAGAACCTTAGCCCAGGACTGGCCCTCTCTGTCCAGCAGGTATGCTGGTACAGCTCCTTTAGGTGTTTTTTCATCATTCTTTTCCTTTGTATTTCTCTCTTCATACATTTTAATGCTGCAAGGAAAGAAAACCAGTATTTTTAAAACCCACTCAGTATTAAGAGTAGGGAAAAAAAGTACATTTTTAGATACAATATCCTTTTAACTTAGCTTGTATCTGCTCAAAATTTTCTTTTAAAAGAGATATTTGTAAACAAGTACATGTTTATACTTAAGGAAAAATCCTAAATACTTTTCAAGGTAAACTAGTAATTTCACTTAATATAACAATTGACGGACTACACAGTGCATAAAAGCTTGTCAATTCCTGTCAAGATAGGGACACGAGACATTCATCTTACTGAGGAATTTCTGAATGGCTTAGAACAAGCAGCCTAACTCTCAAAGCCAAGCACTTTGAGAGATAGTAGCCTTCCTCTCTGAAAAAAAACCAACATAATACTACTCTTCTGAGATTTTATATCAATGCTTACAGATCTGAGGAACATGTGTGTATGTGTGTAAAAGGGGTCATATTTCATTAATTTGGGGGGGGGGGGGAGACCAACAAACTAGTTAACAAACCCAATACCTTTACAAGTAGCAGAAAAAAACAACTGTCTACTCTTGAAAAACAACAAAAACAACAGGGTGGATAGATATTAAGTTCATTAGCAATAAATGAATATTGTTAATAGCTTTGATTCCAAGTTCTAAACAACAGAGAACATTCTCAGAAAAATGCTTCTTTTTATCTGTGCTTGATATTGTAATTTATCCTGGAAGACAAGCCTCATGTTCTGCTCAAACACTGTGTATGTTACTGTACTTTTTCCATTAACACCGTTTAAAAAATGCCTGCTGTCTCTTACTACACTAATACAGCTGTTGCTGTAAAAACCTTAAGTAAATGTATTCATATTTTTTGGTCATAATTACATCAGTCATCGCTACTACTAATTAACACTTATCTTAAGAAACGCTTTTAGGAGCAAAATCGTTAACTGCTAATGGTAAACATCCATTAAGAGAGGAAGCCAGAAATGTCTTCGTTGTGGCAAAACCCACTTTCTCCTACAAATGAGCACTATTAAAAGTATAATGTATGAATCAAGTAATAAGTAGTTCTTTTTAAATATATTAACGTCTAATCTCACCCTTCAAATGTAAGGATGACTGGACAGCGTCAGAGATGAGGCAGGTACTCACGTCTTCTTCATCTGAATCTTCTCAGCATGCCGCTGCTTGTGGTAGATCTTGGCCTTCCTTCTCCTCCTCTCATGGTAGTCCAGGCGGTACCCGTAGCGCTTACGGTGCAGCTCGATGTACTCGTTCTGCGGCTGTGTGCACAAGGAAGCGCGGTGAGCAGGTAATGGCGGCTGAGGACCGGACAGCTGGGGCCGGCGCTGCCCCACACCGCGGGAGCCTGAGCAGACCACAGCGCGACGGCGGCACCCTTAATGTAGGACAACAGGGTCAGCTCAGCCACCATCGCCCCCACCATGACAGCAACCCCGCACTCCGCAGACCCAGCGGCCTCCTCCGCAGCGAAAAGGGCGGGTCGACCGAGAAGCGGCCCCGGCTGGAAACGCTCCCTCGTGGTGCTTTGGTTCCTCTTGGCGGAGAGGCGGTGGTCCACGTACCCCGAGGGCTTCGCGCCCGACTTGGCGGGGCCGGAAAGAAGAAAAAGCGGAACGGGAGAGGCCGGGACGGCGCTTTTTGCCGCCTGGGTCTGTCAGGTCAGGTCGGGAGGACGGAACCCGGGGCGGTTAGGTGGTGGGGCCGGTGGGGAAAGGAAGAAGGAGCGCGCCTTCCGGCAGCGTGTAGTACCGCGACTGTTCGGGCTGGGGCTGGGCTAGTGTTCGTCACAGCCCCGGGTGTCGTTCTGCTCTGTAAGTCGAGGTTTGGCCTTTTTAAAGTTCTTCATCTAGAGACAGAAGATAATGTAGGGGACAGCTGAGTAACGTGCAAGTGGTTCGTAATACGTCAGGTAGGGGAATGTCAGTTTGCGAGGCGCCGTTTGTGTAACCGGGAAACGGCTGTCTGGGCCGCTCGTGGAGCTCGGTGAGGTGGACTTAAAATTGATAGTATAAAGGCACTACTTCTTTCCCTGCTTTCCTGTTCAGCAAACTGTAGCGGTGACTGTAGAAAACGGATATTTGTCTCATAAGATGAGGAGGTGGAAGTGAGCCGTGTGCAAGTTTCCTTTATCGTGAAACTCCACCATGAAGCATAAAATCACTAGAGCTGTATACTGCTGGCTCTTTAAATAAACAGTAATTAGCTAGGAATATTTTTGGAGCTTCTGCACTTGGGCATTGTGTCGCAGTGGTTTTGGCGATGCTTAAAAGCTCATAGTATTTAATATTTTCTTTTATTTCTGTTCTAAAAATGTACTTTTCCCTGACCCACCTCCTTTAAGATCAGAAGAGCTATTTATGCTTCACTGATTGGTAATCAGGACTCTAGAGCTTATTTGAGCGTGAGTGTAAACTGATGTTAACTTTTTTGCTTTACTGGTTGTAAATTTCTTTGAGAAATATATTTAGTGTTTTGTGGGCATACAGTTATACTGTATTTTTAAGGCTTAATAATGTTATTTTTACAGATCTGACACTGATTTAACCTGCAAAGCAGTAACCTGAAAAACAGTAACCTGATCTAACTTGAAATAAGTTTCATGATTGATTTACGTGGAAGTAGTATAGTTACCTGCTTTCTGTCATAAACATTTTGTAAAATGTTTACTTATCTTGGCAGAGAACAGCTTTAGAGACAGGAGCCAGAATGTTGAGAATTATGAGGAAATCTTCAGTGAACGCATTGAAGTTATCAAGTTGTGCAATGAGATAAACTTTTTCTCAAATTTTGGTACTTTGTCTGTGAGCAAAAGAAATACTTAGGTTACTCTGAGTAAACTTTTTTTTCTTTAGTTTAAAAATTGGTATCCAAACAGAACACGTAATTTCACATTGGAATTGGGCTTCATGTAAGTCAGAACGTGGAACTTGGGTTTGTAATTTTTCTGTAAACTTTTTTAGTTACCTGTGATTTTGATTGCCTAACATTTTTCATTGTTACATTTATATTATTTACACAAAAATTTAGATGCATTTAAAATATTATGGTTACTGACAACTTGTTTTGATGCTATCATAGATTTTTACTGGACTTCCTAAATAATATTGGGGTTTGACTTGCTTTAAACCTTGTCATGCTTCTGCTTCCAAATAGCTGGTATTTTGAGCTTATATAAATATCTGGCAACAGTATCGGTTCCTGCAGATATTTTTTGAGTTTATTTTTCTGTAATTGGCAAAAATATACCTACAAAGTAATTATTTATAATGATAACTTTTCTATATGATTTTTTTTTTTTTTCCTTTTAAGCATGTGCGTTTCAGGAAGACAAAAATGAGAGTCATAAGTGTGACACAGCAAAACTGCAGTCTAAGAAACTACAATTCTCCACCAGGTATAAGTTTAAATTATTTTCTTAATAGTAGGGATTACTCTAAAAATGAGTAAGAATAATTTCTGAATTGTGTATTATTGTATTCTTTTGGTCGTTATTTATAGAATTTGGTGTATGAAGTGCAAACAGAGCAGTTAAAAGGTTCAAGGACTGAAAAGAAGTGTTTTGTATTGCTGCTGTTTTCTCAGTAGATGTATGGTATAAAGCCTTTAGGAAATAAAAAGAAAATATATAGATGTATAAGAAGTCGGGTCAGCTGTGAAGTGTGCTGGAACCCCTGTCCAGTTGCCTGAAATATTAATTGGTTATCAAGTAACTGATGATAACCAGCACGTTGGACAAGGGAAAAAAGACAGGAATCTGATTAAATAGAAAGAAGTTTTAAGTTACCATTAGTGTATTTTCTTTGCAGACTCAGGATAAAAGAGAATAAGAAGAATAAGATACTTGGAAAACAAAATTTCAATTAAAAAGAATTTTTGCTTGTTTTTGAGTAGCTGCACTGAGATTAAATAGAAATCGATTGACATAAGGTAGTGATGGGAGTCAGGGCTGCTTTTTCCATGATGTTTTCAATCAAGATGGAGATAGGAAGAAAATATTGGTAATTGGTGGGTAACCAACTTCCTTAAAAAAAAAAAAAAAATTAATGGGATTCAGCACTATGTATGTTAGCAGAAGTCTTTAACCTGCAGTCATGTACCTGAGAAGACTTACTCTTCTTAGTTGCTAATGTCAACACAGTCTGTGTTGCTATGTATTACTGTTTCTATGTAGTTGTCTATGCAATGTCACTGCTGCCTACTGTATTTATCCCCAGTTTTGTTGTGCTGAATACCTCAGTGTGTCACGTGGAGGCAGAGGTTCATTCCATACACAAGAAGATATCAGGACTCAGACAAGCAAGAAATCTCAAACATACTAATGTGTTATTTTAGAAACTGGAGGGAAAAAGGCAGTGTGTGTTGGAGTTTTTATCAGGGGGATGTTGGTGAATTTCCAGCCTGCTACCTTGCTTCTGGTAATATCAGTCTTTCTCCTTATCAAGATGTTAACCTATAACATGCCTCTTTAATGCCTTTCTGATGAAAGAGATCATATGTAGATGGTGAAGGAATGTTAGTTTAAATATTGTTGAATTCTGTTTGGCCTATCAAAGATAAACTAAAGTACTAGGAAAGTGAGTTCCTGAAACACAATTTAAATGGCTTGAGTAACTAAATTATAGATTAATTTCATAAAAATTTAGCTTGGCAGCTTATTTTCCAACTAAATAGGGTGTGAGAGGAAATATCTTTCAAGAAAATAAGAATTTAAAACTACTCAGTCCCATGTTTTCTTAACCTAGGTCAGTTTACATTTTCTACCCAAGAATTATGCTGTCTAGCTTCAGTACTTAAAGGAGAAATGACTTTTGAAATTTGTTATTTAACAGCCAGTTCAGATGAATGTCAGCATCACAGTTGTATTGAACTGTGGTATGTTTTGTTATTGCTTCTGCAGAGTAAGATTTTACTGTGCTGATGATACTTTTCTGTAATGGCTTTTTCCTATTGTTTCTAAATTACAGCTGTTTTGAAGAGTTTCTCTTTTTTGAGAGAGAGAGAGAGATTTGTTGAAAATGAAGTACATATCTTTAGAAATTTGAGGTGGTAGGGATTACAGATTGTCATGAGTTGTGGCTCTGAATCTTTTTTTGGATAAGCTTTTTAGGAGCTTTCTTAAATATATTTAATTTTGTTAAAATCTATCATTTCTACATTGGGATCAGTCTGACAAATTATTTTTTTGTTTTGTTTGTCTCCAGGACATGTTAAGTCTCTGCGTTCTGTCATTAATCCTCATATATCCAGGTACGTCATGCTAGCTTATTTTTCAGATGTAACTGCCAGTCAGAGTATGTGATAAAAAGTCATGGGTTGTTACTATGCCTATCATGTGCATAGTTTATGTGCGTGTTCTAAATTAAAGTTACTACTTCCTTACTTTTACCCTTCTGACATTTCAGTATAGAACAGTTGTTGGTGTTGTCGTGGTTTAAGCCCAGCCGGTAACAAAGCACCACGAAGCTGCTCGCTCACTCCTCCCCCCCCCCCCCCCCCAGCCCCGGTGGGATGAGGAGAAAATATAAAGAAAAGCTTGTGGGTTGAGATAAGGACAGGGAGGGATCACTCACCACTTATGGTCATGGGCAAAAGACAGACTCAACTTGGGGAAGAAGCAAAATCAATTTACTTTACTACAAATAAAATCAAAACAAGGATAATGAGAAGTAAAACCAAACCTTAGAACACCTTCCCCCCACCCCTCCCTCCTTCCTGGCTCAACTCCACTCCTGGTTTTTCTCTACCTCCTCCCCCTGGCAGTGCAGGGGGATGGGATGGGGATTGGGGTCAGCTAGCCACACATCGTCTCTGCTGCTCCTTCCTCCTCAGGGGGAGGACTCCTCACACTCTTCCCCTGCTCCAGCATGGGGTCCCTCCCACAGGAGACAGTCCTTCATGAATTTCTCCAATGTAAGTCCTTCCCACAGGCTGCAGTTCTTCACGAACTGCTCCAGCATGGGTCCTTTCTGCAGGCCGATCTTCAGTCACAGACTGCTCCAGCACAGGCTTTCCCATGGAGTCACAGCCATCTTTGGGGGGCATCCGACTGCTCTGGTGTGGGGTCCTCCACAGGCTGCAGGTGGGCATCTACTCCACCATTAACCTCCATGTGCTGCAGGGGGTCAGCCTGCCGTCTCACCATGGGCTGCAGGGGCATCACCTCCTCCGGTGCACCTGCTCCCCCTCCTTCTTCACTGATCTTGGTATCTGCATAGGTGTTTATCTTGCATTCCAATCTCCTCCCCCACTGTAGGTTTCCCTTCTTAAATATGTTCTCTCAGAGGCGCTACCACTGTCGCTGATTGGGTTGGCCTTGGCCAGAGGTGGGTCCGACTTGGAGTCGGGGAAGCTTCTAGCAGCTTCTCACAGGAGCCACCCCTGCAGCCCCTTCCCCGCTACCAAAAACCCCACCACACAAACCCAAAGCAGTGTCAAGAGAGGTATTGGACTGATAAAACGCGATTCTCTTGTTTACATCAGCAGAACCAAAATTGGCCTCTTAGGGAAGCTCCAAATCCATGGTGGTTGCTGGGAGCTGAGCAAGGGGGAAGGAATGTCTTGGCAACTAGACCACCACCTTGGGCAGGGCTGTATACTTTGTGTTCATGGGAGCACTCAGCCATGTTAGATGAGGGCCTTAGTAACAAGGGGAAGGTAATTAGGGGCTGAGCTGCCAAAGGAATGGCATGGGGGTGAAGTTCCCTTGGAACACTACCTCTGTCCTTAGGGCAAATTCAGCTAGCATTAATGGTGAATATGGGGGCTGATCACAAGCCTGT
The DNA here is from genome assembly GCF_947461875.1 of Haliaeetus albicilla. Classification (NCBI taxonomy): domain Eukaryota; kingdom Metazoa; phylum Chordata; class Aves; order Accipitriformes; family Accipitridae; genus Haliaeetus; species Haliaeetus albicilla. Next base: position 33,474,584 of record NC_091515.1, on the reverse strand, counting down.
GTTGCGCAGAGCCAGTGAAGCAGTTTTGGAAGCCTCTGGGTGAGGTCCTTCAGAAAGGAAGATTTGGCTGAACAGAATCAAGGACAACTTTGTGGGAACTTGGATGCTAGATTTGGGGCATAAAGGGTATATGTGTAATGGATTGTTTCAGGCACCAGGGGTTAGGGATTGGGATGGACGAGAGGGTGGAGGGGCTGTTTCTGTCTGTGGGGAGGGCAGGTGGGTGCAGAATGAGGCCAAGAAGTGGCCTTCCCCAGAAGTGAAGCATGGAAACCTCTTCCAAAACTTTTGAGTACTACCTATCTGAAAAAAATCCACCATTTCAGTACTAACATAATTCAGTATCAGAATGTATGCTGTATCAGTTATGCAACAGAGGAAAAATGTTATTCATCTGGTGTGCTATTCTCAGTGAATATTAATTGTTTATGCAAATAACAACATCACTGAATAAAAAAATTACTGCAGTAAAGGTAATGTTTTCACTTTATGCAGAATCCGTAACATTGGCATTATGGCTCACGTTGATGTAAGGAAAACTATGATGACAGAGAAAATGCTGTATTATTCTGGATACATAAGAACACTTGGCGGTGGTTTTGTATTTCAGTAGCTTTGAGAGACTTAATAGTATACAGTAATATGCAATGTAGTTAGAGGTTGTTGGTAGAATACTTAGCGTAGAAGCCAGTTGTTTCAAAGTTGTGCTGCAATATGAAATTCTAATGCACTTTATATTCTAAGGCAGTTGTACTCTGAGAGATCATAGATTAATATTTTTCTTTTACTTTTAGTGCATTATGATTTATTTAACATTTAATTAGAGGTTCTTGTTTTACATACTGTTCACTGGCTGTTCTGGTAAAGCTGTTTCTTCAGTTCTCTTTTGACCTGTAAAGAAACCAGATTAACAAAAAGTAACCATTTCTTTTGAAAGCCATAACACAGGAAGAATTCCTTGCTTCAACAACTCTCACAAAAATCTTAAAGATTGAAAGGGTCACAGCAGCCTCCATTTGTGCTACCTTTTGACCTTTTAAATTTAATTCCCTGTTCTCTACTGTGTATGAGAATGTTAGAAGATGTTAGGTTTGTGGAGCAGTTGAACTTGGTGGCCTGTTTATTTGAAAATGTGGAAGTGCTTCTCTTTTTATTAAAAAATTTTTTAAAAACCCACAAAACCACAAACAAAACAAAACCTCTTACTTGTTTGTGGTTTTTTTTAACTTAAGTTTAGTTTTAACTTAATTAACTTTTAATTACTAAATTTTAAAGTGTCAGTCAGATTCCATACAATGAGTGAAGCCAGATTTTTTAAAACTGTAGTTTGTTCATGATTTTGGACTTTGCTTTAATTTTTAAGTTTCTCACAGTGTTACCTAGGATTAAGAACAACAAAAAAGGCTGTTGGAATTACTTGTCTTTGATTTACAGAGCATTTGTTCCCTAGAAAGGGAGCCTGAGTAAATTAGCTGACATTATAATTTTCTGAAAAAAGCTAGTTTTCATAGCTTATACAAAAGAGACAGTATTTGCAAATCTCTCTCCATCTTTATTCTAAGACAACTTCAGCTTTTTAATTATTTACATACCCAACTGTAATTCTGCTTCCTGTTCACAGATGTTGATGATGGGGACACAGTGACAGATTTTATGGTACAAGAGCGAGAACATGGTATTACCATTCAGTCTGCTGCTGTTATGTTTGACTGGAAAGACTACAGAATCAGTCTGATTGACACCCCAGGTACTACGCTTTAGCAGTACTCACATTATTAGAAGAGAGTAGATGACGTGGGGTGTCATAGAACTTAAGACTTAGTTTTAAATATGGTGCGATATTTAATTGGTTGAATTGATGCAGTAAAAAGTCCTATACTGAGCTCTGTTCAGCTTTGGCCAATTATTGTTTGATGGTGCCTAATCCAGCTTGTTTAAAGTGAGCTCAGATATTTCCACACTAAATTGCTCTCAGTTCTGGGATTGCAATGTAAGTCTTGTGTGTTTCAAGGACTGATGGGTGTATTTCTCTGAAAGTGAAGACAAGGTTGTTTTGATACAATTTAATAAAAAAAAATGAAAAAATAAAATAATTGTAATGATCTGTTGATGTTGCCTGTTTGAATTATGATGGTATAAAATGAAGATTGTTTTTTAGATTATGTGGACTTTACAGTGGAAGTTGAATATTACTTGAGAGTCCTGGATGAAGCAGTAGCAGTGTTTGATGCTTCAGCTGGTGTTGAGGTAAAAATAACTGGTAGGCTTTTTCTGTCTGTCATGGTTTAACCCCAGCCAGCAACTAAGCACCATGCAGCCACTTGCTCACTCACCCCCCCACCCAGTGGGATGGGGGAGAGAATTGGAAGGAAAAAGGTAAAACTCATGGGTTGAGATAAGAACAGTTTAATAGAACAGAAAGGAAAAAACTAATAATGATAATAATAACAATAATAAAATGACAATAATAATAATAAAAGGATTGGGATATACAAAACAAGTGACACACAATGCAATTGCTCACTACTCGCTGACCAATGCCCGGATAGTTCCCAAGCAGCAATCTGCCCCCCAGGCCAACTCCCCCCAGTTTATATACTAGGCATGACATCATATGGTATGGAATACCCCTTTGGCCAGTTTGGGTCAGCTGCCCTGGCTGTGTCCCCTCTGAACTTCTTGTGCCCCTCCAGCCTTCTTGCTGAAAAATCCTTGACTTAGTATAAACACTACTTAATACACTGCTGTTTTCAGTTGTTGCTATCAACATTCTTCTCATACTGAACTCAAAAACATAGCACTACGTGGACACATATTTAGCTAACGTTGGTTGCAAGAGCATTGCAGACGCCTTTAGAAGACGCCTTTAGACGCTGAGTCGGGGTTAAAATCATTGTAGCCAATTGTGTACAATCAAAGCCCTTTAAAGTTTGACCAGAAAATATATTCTCCAATAACGCCTGACTAAACGGAGCAGACAGTCCATTAGCCATTACTGTTTTCCGTATTTCTTTTATTAAATCCCAACTGAAAGGTTGCCACATGTTTGGGGCATTCTGCCTGACTGTAACTGGAAAAGCCACAGGATTTAGACCTTCAGTTAACATTTTATCATTTATGTCCTTCCATTGCTTTTTTAATAGCTTCTCCGGGGGATGTATCTGCCTCATAGGGAGGTGCAGAGGGGATAGGTCTCTGCTCGAGAGGCAGGTTACTTAAAGGTTGATCGTTGCCTCCATTAATGACATCTCCCTCGGTGTTTAATTCCTCATCACTGTCCAAATTATTTACCACCTCGCCACACACGCTTTTCTTTTTTTCTGGGGTATCTTCAATTGAAATTTTTGCAGCGGCAGCCACCTCCTTTTCTGCTTTAAGGGCTTTCAATGTTTCCAGCACCAATCTCCACATAGCAGAGATTTTCTGAGCCTTCACGTCCCCACGTGATACAAAGTCCCAAATTACTTTTCCCATTTCTTCCCAATTTTTAACTTCAAAGACTTCTACATTCGAAGTGGGAGCACCATGGTCCTTAAGCCACTTCAGCATCATACGTAAAGTATTTGAATCATACTTAATCCCTCTCACGGAGAGGATATGCGAAAGCATTCGTACAATTGCCCCTTCTTCCACAGACATCTGGGCACCCATTTTAATCCTTCTAGCCGCTCACCTTACTTCCAAACGAGCAGGGTGATTGATCTCCCGGGAGAAGGTTGTCCGCTCAGTCTGGCTGGCTAGATGATCGTTCGGCTAGAGTCTCCTCCGGACGCACTTCCAGCAATTCCAGCATTTTCTCAGCCCGCAATCACATCGGGGTCACCATTTGAGGAGATTGAAGTAGACAGACGCCTGTAAAGTTGAAAGCAGATCACCTTTATTGCTAAAACACACACATACTTATAGTCACATATTCTGCAAAGTCACTGTACACGCGCACAAGCATAAAATATTATTGGTTATATCAACACTGTACACGCGCATAAACATAAGATATAATTGGTTATACTAACTCTGTACACGTGCATAAACATAGGACATAATTGGTTATACTAACTCTGTACATGCGCATAAACATAGGACATAATTGGTTATATCAACTAAAACATGCGAAACTTTTCTCAGTCTAATTGGTCAAGATAAACTGCCCAATTGAGGTTCTTTGTGCCAAGTTCCCTTTATTGTGGAATGCGCACCTGTGTTCTTCTAATTGGCATCTTTCTTTTTTTGTCTTCTTGTTTATTCTGTTCAAGGCCTTCTAAAGGCATCTGGAATGCTCTTGTGACCATTAGCTAAATATGTGTCCACACAACAGCACCTACATGTAGGACTCACATCAAACATAAACATAGACAGCCAAGTCCCCTTCCTCCTATTCAGGTGGCAGAGATAGAATTTCACTAGTGAAGTGTCCTGGGTTCAGCTGGGATAGAGTTAATTTTTACAGGAACCTGGGAGGTGGGGGGCATAGCCGGGGCAGCTGACCTGAACTGGCCAAGGAGCTATTCCATACCATGTGACATCATGCTCAGTATATAAAGGGGGAGCGGGCCGGGGGGTGGGCTCTTCTTTTCGGTGGGGGAAGTGGCAGAGCGTCGGGTCCCGGGTGGTGAGCAGTTGCACTGTGCATCACTCTTTTTGTATACTTTTTCATTAGTACCGTTGTTGTTGTTGCAATTTCTTTGTGTTGTTCCAGTAAACTGCCTCTATCTCAACCCTCGAGGTTCCAGGTTTGGTTTTTTTTTCCTCTCCTCCGTCTTCCCCCCATCCCACCGGAGGGGGGCGGGAGGAGTGAGCGAGCGGCCGCGTGGTCCTTTGTTACCGGCTGGGCTGAAACCACGACAGTCCTTTTTGGCGCCCAACGTGGGGCACGAAGGGTTGAGATAACGACAGATCTGGCCAGAGCGTGTTGAAACAAATTTGTCATACGCATTTCTTATACTAGATAAATAGATGTTAGTCACAATGTTGATTCAGCTGTTTACATGGTGGCGTTTTGTAAGTTCTTATATGCTTTATGTATTGCCTGTAGTTGCGTATCTCATCTCTGGGAGAGTGATTGGGATTATCATTTTGCTGTACTGGGCAATGTCGACTTGTGAAATGATTACATCACTGGTCATGAGGTTAAGCTGTTATCTGTATGAGGCAGTGATATCATTTCCAGACTTTGGGCACCTTCTGTCGGATTTTATTGGTAATTACACCCAACCCATGGGGAAGTCAGGGGGGGATACTTCCCCCCATCCGTTCCCCTCCCTTTTCTCTTTCCAACTAATTACAACAGTTTTCGAGAATTTTGAATATCCTTGGGATGCGCAAGCCTGTGTGCTGTTAGTGCTATGCCTCCTGACTATGTTTCAGGTCTTGTCTAGGGCTACAAAGAGGCTCTTTAAGAGTACCACCCAGAGATCTGTCCCAAAGCTGGATATTCATGGGTGGCACGGCGTGTGGGAGGATGTGGGCAGGTATCTAGAAAACTTCTCACCTCCAGTGACTTGGAAGTTCACTCCCGAACAACTGCAGAACCCTCATGAAGTGATAGAATTTTTGAAAGGAAAATGCTGTGGCTATCCCAGAGACACACAACTCACTACACTGTGCTGGGCCCTGGCTGGTATCTACCAAACCCTGCTTGATACTATGCAGCACCCCCAGGGGGAAAAGGGGGAAAAGATGGAAAACAAGACAACATGCACCGTGGCTGCCCCAACCCCGACAACATGCACCGTGGCTGCCCCAACCCCGACAACATGCACCGTGGCCGCCCCTACCACGACAACAGGTACCATGGCTGCCCCTACCCCGGTGACAGATACTGCCACTAAACCAGAGAACCAACCTGTGCCAGTATCAGTTGCCCCTGTACAGAAAAAGAAACACACAAAGAAATCAGTTCGCTCAGTGAGAGATGAAGATGAACCAGGGTCATCGCGAGAACAGGAGGAAGAGGCAGAACCTGAAATAATTACCCGATCTCTATCCCTGAGTGAGTTGCGTGACATGCGAAAAGATTTTAGCCGCCACCCAGGTGAGCACATTGTTACCTGGCTGCTCCGATGCTGGGATAATGGGGCTAGTAGTGTGGAATTAGAGGGTAAGGAAGCCAAGCAGTTGGGATCTCTGTCTAGAGAAGGGGGTATCGACAAGGCGATTGGGAGAAAAACACAAGTCCTCAGCCTCTGGAGGCGACTTCTGTTAGGTGTAAAGGAAAGATACCCTTTCAGGGATGAAGTTACATGTCACCAAGGCAAGTGGACCACCATGGAGAGAGGTATCCAGTACCTGAGGGAATTAGCCGTGCTGGAGGTGATTTATAACGATCCAGAAAATGCGCAGTCACCCACAGATCCAGATGAAGTCCAATGCACACAACCGATGTGGCGGAAGTTTCTACGAAGTGCACCACCAACCTATGCCAACTCATTGGCAGTAATGTCCTGGAAAGAAGGCTATGGACAAACGGTGGATGAATTGGCTGTCCAACTCCGGCAATATGAAGGAAGTCTCTCTTCCTCCCTACGGGCCTGTGTCTCAGCTGTAGAGGAATTGTCCCGAGAGTTCCAGCAATTCAAAGTAGATATGTCCTCCTCCTCACCTGTACAGGCCCGCATTGCAGTTATTGGGAGTAAGCGTTCCTCTGCCCAAGAGAGAGGAGAGAGAAAGTACACACGACGGGCTAACCTGTGGTTTTACCTGCGTGACCATGGAGAGGACATGAGGAAGTGGGATGGAAAACCTACCTCAGTCTTGGATTCACGGGTACGGGAGTTGCGAGAAAAAGCAACCAGAAAAGAGGATTCCTCTTGGAAAACTGCTGCTCCAGTTTCCCGTGAGCAGTCCCCCGGGCGCAGTAGATGGGCCGATCTCATTTCTGATCCTCTTGAAGGGACTTCTGATTCACATGTGCAAAAAGTGGGTAACAGATATTCTAACCAGGATTAGAGGGGCCCTGCCTCCAGCCAGGTGGAGGAGAGGGACAACCGAGTCTACTGGACAGTGTGGATTCGATGGCCTGGCACGTCAGACCCACAGGAATATAAGGCTCTAGTAGACACTGGTGCACAATGTACCCTAATGCCATCAAGTTATAAAGGGGCAGAACCCATCTGTATCTCTGGTGTGACAGGGGGATCCCAAGAGCTAACCGTATTGGAAGCCGAAATGAGTCTAACCGGGAATGAGTGGCATAAACACCCCATTGCAACTGGCCCAGAGGCCCCGTGCATCCTTGGTATAGATTATCTCAGAAGGGGGTATTTCAAGGACCCAAAAGGGTACCGTTGGGCCTTTGGTATAGCTGCATTGGAGACGGAGGAGATTGAACACCTGTCTACCCTGCCTGGTCTCTCCCAGGACCCTTCGGTTGTGGGGTTGCTGAAGGTTGAAGAACAACAGGTGCCAATTGCTACCACGACGGTGCACCGGCGGCAATATCGCACCAACCGAGACTCCCTGATCCCCATCCATAAGCTGATTTGCCAATTGGAGAGCCAAGGAGTGATCAGCAAGACTCACTCACCCTTTAATAGTCCCATATGGCCCGTGCGGAAATCTAATGGGGATTGGAGACTAACAGTAGATTATCGTGGGCTGAATGAAGTCACGCCACCGCTGAGCGCTGCTGTGCCAGATATGTTAGAGCTTCAATATGAACTGGAATCAAAGACAGCTAAGTGGTATGCCACAATTGGCATTGCTAATGCATTTTTCTCCATTCCTTTGGCAGCGGAGTGCAGGCCACAGTTTGCTTTCACTTGGAGGGGTGTCCAGTACACCTGGAATCGACTGCCCCAGGGGTGGAAACACAGCCCCACTATTTGCCATGGACTGATCCAGACTGCACTAGAAAAAGGTGAAGCTCCAGAGCACCTGCAATATATTGATGACATCATCATATGGGGCAGCACGGCAGAAGAAGTTTTTGAGAAAGGGAAGAAAATAATCCAAATCCTTTTGAAGGCTGGCTTTGCCATAAAAGAAAGTAAGGTCAAGGGACCTGCGCAGGAAATCCAGTTCTTAGGAGTAAAATGGCAAGACGGGCGTCGTCAGATCCCTGCGGACGTGATCAACAAAATAGCAGCTATGTCCTCACCGACTAATAAAAAGGAAACACAGGCTTTCTTAGGTGTTGTGGGCTTTTGGAGAATGCATATTCCAAATTACAGTCAAATTGTAAGTCCTCTCTACCAAGTTACCCGGAAGAAGAACGATTTTAAATGGGGGCCTGAGCAACGACAAGCCTTTGAACAAATTAAGCGGGATATTGTTCATGCAGTAGCTCTTGGGCCAGTCCGGACAGGACCAGATGTTAAAAATGTGCTCTACACTGCAGCTGGGGAGAATGGCCCTACCTGGAGCCTTTGGCAGAAAGCACCTGGAGAGACCCGAGGCCGACCCCTGGGGTTTTGGAGTCGGGGATATCGAGGATCCGAGGCTCGCTATACTCCAACTGAAAAAGAGATATTGGCAGCATATGAAGGAGTTCGAGCCGCTTCAGAAGTGGTTGGTACTGAGACACAGCTCTTCTTAGCACCCCGACTGCCAGTGCTGGGCTGGATGTTCAAAGGGAAAGTTTCCTCTACACATCACGCGACTGATGCCACGTGGAGTAAGTGGATTGCACTGATCACACAACGGGCTCGCATAGGAAACCCCAGTCGCCCAGGAATTTTAGAAGTGATCACGGACTGGCCAGAAGACAAAGACTTTGGAATGTTGCCAGAGGAGGAGGTGACACGGGCTGAAGAGGCCCCGCTGTATAATAAACTGCCAGAAAATGAGAGGCAATATGCCCTGTTCACTGATGGGTCCTGTCGCATCGTGGGAAAACATCGGAGGTGGAAGGCTGCTGTATGGAGTCCTACACGACTAGTTGCAGAAACTGCTGAAGGAGAAGGTGAATCGAGTCAGTTTGCGGAGGTGAAAGCCATCCAGCTAGCATTAGATATTGCTGAAAGAGAAAAGTGGCCAGTGCTCTATCTCTATACTGACTCATGGATGGTGGCAAATGCCCTATGGGGGTGGCTACAGCAATGGAAGAAGGGCAACTGGCAACGCAGAGGTAAACCCATTTGGGCTGCCGCACTGTGGCAAGATATCGCTGTTCGGATAGAGAAGCTAGTGGTAAAAGTACGTCACGTAGATGCTCATGTACCCAAGAGTCGGGCCACTGAAGAACATCAAAACAATCAGCAGGCAGATCAGGCCGCCAAGATTGAAGTGTCTCAGGTGGACCTGGACTGGCAACATAGGGGTGAGCTATTTATGGCTCGGTGGGCCCACGATACCTCAGGCCATCAGGGGAGAGATGCAACATATAGATGGGCTCGAGATCGAGGGGTGGACTTGACCATGGACACTATCGCACAGGTCATCCACGAATGTGAAACATGTGCCGCAATTAAGCAAGCCAAGCGGCAAAAACCCCTGTCGCATGGGGGGCGATGGCTGAAATATAAACAGTGGGAGGCCTGGCAGATTGACTATATCACACTCCCACGAACCCGCCAAGGCAAGTGCCATGTGCTTACAATGGTGGAAGCAACCACTGGATGGCTGGAAACATACCCTGTGTCCCATGCCACTGCCCAGAACACTATTCTGGGCCTTGAAGAGAAAATTTTATGGCAACACGGCACCCCAGAAAGAATCGAGTCGGACAACGGGACTCACTTCCGAAACAACCTCGTAGATACCTGGGCCAAAGAACACGGCATTGAGTGGGTATATCACATCCCTTATCACGCACCGGCCTCCGGAAAAATCGAACGATACAATGGACTGCTGAAAACTACATTGAGAGCGATGGGGGGTGGGACTTTCAAACATTGGGATACACATTTAACAAAAGCCACCTGGTTAGTTAATACTAGAGGATCCGCCAATCGGGCTGGCCCCGCCCAACCAAGACTTCCACATACTGTAGAAGGCGATAAAGTCCCTGTAGTGCGCATGAGGAGTATGTTAGGAAAGACAGTCTGGGTTAGTCCTCCCTCAAGCAGAGGCAAACCCATTCAAGGAGTTGTTTTTGCTCAGGGACCTGGGTACACCTGGTGGGTGATGCAGAAGGATGGGGAAGTTCGATGTGTACCTCAGGGAGATTTGATTTTGGGAGAGAATAGCCAGTGAATTGGGCTGTATGATACCTAACTGCTAAATACCCTGCCAATGCATGTCATTGTATCTATAGTGTCTATATGCCATATCAAGGGTATTACTGTAAGAATTACCCAAATGACTGCGGGATGGACTTTGAAACTAAGCCAAGTACAACAGCGACAGAACTTGAACTGACACCCAGCAATTTCCTCAAGATCAACATCCTCGACCTGCAGAACAAGGGCGTGAGTTGCACCAAATGTACTAGCCACAAGTTCCAGAGGCAGCATACAACAACCCACCATCTCACACCATCTCTCTTATCCTGAAGAACTGTTACAACAGATGGAGCCCCAAAGTCATGGACTAAATAAAATCAATGGACACATTAGAGGAATAGCCCATACGCTAAAGGAATACCATTCGCGTGTGTGTGTGTGTGCGGGGGGACGACGGGGACAGACGCAAGTCCATATACTTATATATATAAGACAAGGAAGTGGTAGTGGTCGATTGGAAAATGTAAGATCTGGGCATGATGTAGATGGTATAGAATAAGGGGTGGATAATGTCCTGGGTTCAGCTGGGATAGAGTTAATTTTTACAGGAACCTGGGAGGTGGGGGGCATAGCCGGGGCAGCTGACCTGAACTGGCCAAGGAGCTATTCCATACCATGTGACATCATGCTCAGTATATAAAGGGGGAGCGGGCCGGGGGGTGGGCTCTTCTTTTCGGTGGGGGAAGTGGCAGAGCGTCGGGTCCCGGGTGGTGAGCAGTTGCACTGTGCATCACTCTTTTTGTATACTTTTTCATTAGTACCGTTGTTGTTGTTGCAATTTCTTTGTGTTGTTCCAGTAAACTGCCTCTATCTCAACCCTCGAGGTTCCAGGTTTGGTTTTTTTTTCCTCTCCTCCGTCTTCCCCCCATCCCACCGGAGGGGGGCGGGAGGAGTGAGCGAGCGGCCGCGTGGTCCTTTGTTACCGGCTGGGCTGAAACCACGACATGAAGGCACATACATGACACTTCCTAGATTCACAAGCACACTCACATTTGCAGTTCCCCTGAGTACCAGCATGGCCCCTCTGTCTGATTCCCTGCCCAGATCCCAGGCCCTCTTATCCACTTCACAGGTTCCCTACTTGCCAGTTAGTCCAGCTTGATGCTCACTAGTAAACATGCATGCACTTGCACACTTGTCCTACAGGCACTCCACATTTGCAAGTACCCCAGGCATACCAGCACAGACCCTTGTCCACCTGATGCCCTGTCTGGACCCAGGGCCTCCTACTCCCTGTAGTCTAGCCTGAAGTCTGCTAGAAAATTACACATGCACACCTGTATTGGTTTTGTGTGGCAAGGTTTTGATAGCGGGGGTGGTTACAGGGGTGGCTTCTGTAAGAAGCTGCTGGAAGCTTCCCCTGTGTTCGAGAGAGCCCATACCAGCCGGCTCTGAGACGGACCCACCGCTGGCCAAGGCCGAGCCAATCAGCGATAGTGGTAACGCCTCTGTGATAACATTTTTAAGAAGGAAAAAAATTGGGACGGGGAGAAACAGCTGCTGGAGAGAGGAGTGAGAACATGCAAGAGAAACAACCTTGCGGACACCAAGGTCAGTGAAGAAGGAGGGGGAGGAGATGCTCCAGGCGCCGGAGCGGAGATTCCCCTGCAGCCCGTGGTGAAGACCATGGTGAGGCAGGCTGTCCCCCTGCAGTCCATGGAGGTCCACGGTGGAGCAGATATCCACCTGCAGCCCATGGAGAACCCCACGCCGGAGCAGGTGGGTTCCCGAAGGAGGCTGTGACCCCGTGGGAAGCCCACGCTGGAGCAGGCTCCTGACAGGATGTGGTGGGTTGACCCTGGTTGGATGCCAGGTGCCCACCAAAGCCGCTCTATCACTCCCCCTCCTCAGCTGGACGGGGGGGAGAAAATATAACAAAAGGCTCGTGGGTCAAGATAAGTACAGTTTAATAAAGTGATAGCAAAGGTTGCGCGTGCGAAAGCAAAGAAAAAACAAATGATGTTATTCTCTACTTCCCATCAGCAGGCGATGTCTAGCCGCTTCTCAGGAAGCAGGGCTTCAGTATGCGTAGTGGTTGCTCCGGAAGACAAAATGCCCCCCTTCCGTCTCCCTTAACTTAGCTTTTATATCTGAGCTGACGTCATATGGTATGGAATATCTGTTTGGTTGGTTTAGGTCAGCTGTCCTGGTTATGTTCCCTCCCAAGATCTTGCCCTGCCCCAGCCTGCCATTGAGGCGGGGGGGCAAAAATGTTGGAGAGACAGCCTTGATGCTGTGCCAGCACTGCTCAGCAGTAGCCAAAACACTGGTGTGCTATCAACACCTTTCTAGCTACTGATGCAGAGCACAGTGCTATGAGGGCTGCTATGGGGAGTATTAACTCCATCTCAGCCAGACCCAATACACAGGACCTGCGGATCTGTGAAGAGAGGAGCCCACGTTGGAGCAGGTTTTCTGGCAGGACTTGTGACCCCGTGGGGGACCCACGCTGGAGCAGTGTGCTCCTGAAGGACTGCACACCATGGAAGGGACCCATGCTGGAGCAGTTTGTGAAGAACTGCAGCCTGTGGGAAGGGCCCACGTTGGAGAAGTTCGTGGAGGACTGTCTCCCGTGGGTGGGACCCCACGCTGGAGCAGGGGAAGAGTGTGATGAGCCCTCCCCCTGAGGAGGATGAAGCAGCAGAAAATATCGTGTGATGACCGTAAACCCCATCCCCGTCCCCCTGTGCCGCTGGGGGGGGTTTGGTAGAGAATCCAGGAGTGAAGTTGTGCCCGGGAAGAAGGGAGGGGTGGAGGGAAGGTGTTCTGAGATTTGGTTTTATTTCTCATTACCTTACTCTGGTTGATTTGTAATAAATTGAGTTAATTTTCCCCAAGCTGAGTCTGTTTTGCCCGTGATGGTAATTAGTGAATGATCTCTCCTGTCCTTTTCTCAGCCCGCAAGCTCTTTGTTATATTTTTTTCTCTCCCCTGTCCAGCTGAGGATGGGGGAGTGATAGAATGGCTTTGGTGGGCACCTGGCATCCAGCCAGGGTCAACCCATCACAACACCCCCACGCACACCAGGATAGGTGAAGGTACAGACACTCACCCCTCCCCCAGCACCTGTCATGAGGCACACAGGCTGTGACCTGCAGTTCTGCTCCAGCCACTGGCACTGAGCCCCTGTAGGGTTTAGGGTTATTCCATGTGGGGCCCGGACGACAGGACACCAATATGATGATTAAAGTCACCTGTTTATTGAGCCTAGCTGATCGTTCTTATACAATTCTCTAAGTTCCTTAGAAGCTCTGATTGGCTGCTGCATGCAAGCATTTGGTGTCCACGCGCACAAGCATAAACTGTGATTGGTTACATCGCTACTGTCCATGTGTATAAACATAAGATACAGTTAGTTATATTCTGTACATGCGCATACACACAGGATATAATTGGCTATGTTAGCTAGAGCATGCGAAACTTGTCTCAGTCTAATTGGTCGAGATAAACTGCCGAATTGAGGTTGTTTGTGCCAAGTTCCCTTTATCGTGGAATGTGCACCTGTGTTTTTCTAACGGGGATCTTTCTTTTTCTATCTTCTTGTTTATTCTGTTCAAGGCCTTCTAAAGGCATCTGGAACGCTCTTGTGACCATGAGCTACTTTCAGGCCCAGTAACTAAGTTCCCTATAATTGAACCCTACAAGCCCCTCACTTGCCTCACTCACGTTGGTCCTCCCAGTAGCTGGTTTTTGGGACACACACTGTTTCTGCCTCAGTGGCTGGTGGCCAAGATCCCCACCTGCTCTAGTAGCTGACACCACAGGCCAGGGTGGTGGCTACATCCCTGGTCTGACTCCAGTAGCTGAACCCAGTCCACTCGTGTGGGTACCCCCAGTAGCTGGCACTTTGTCTGTAGAACCCTCCCTAGATCCAGAGAGCTATGGCCCCTCCAACTACTGATGCTAGAACCCTCACTTGCTCCAGTAGCTGGCACCACAGGCTGCAGGGCACCTACACGCCGGTCTGACTCCAGTAGCTGGCACCAAATTCACTCACGCCAGTTCCCCCAGTAGCTGGCACTTAGTCCTTGCAGGAAACATGCACACAAGATAGAGTGAGATTACTGTGGTGGGTTGACCTTGGATGGCTGCCAGGTGCCCACCAAGCTGCTCTCTTACTCCCCCTCCATGAACAGGACAGGGGGAGAAAATATGAGAAAAAGCCCGTCGGTCAAAATAAGGACAGGGAGATCACTTGCCAATTACCATCCCAGGCAAAACAGACTCGACTTGGGGAAATTAATTTAATTTATTGCCAATTAATTGTAGCAGAGTAGGATAATGAAAAATAAGAACAAATCTAAAAACACCTTCCCCCACCCCTCCCTTCTTCCTGGGCTCAGCTTCACTCCTTTATTCCTGACTCTTCTGCCTCCTTCCCCTCCCCCCCTCCCCGAGTGGTGCAGGGCAGATGGGGAATGGGGGTTGTGGTCAGTTCATAACACTTTGTCTCTTCCACTTGTCCCTCCTTCCACTTTTTCCCTGCTCCATCATGGGGTCTTTCCCATGGGATACAGTCCACCAACTTCTTCAGCATGGATCCTTCCCATGGGTTGCAGTTCTTCATGAACTGTTCCAGCATGGATCCCTTCCACAGGGTACAGTCCTTCAGGAACAGACTGCTCCAGCATGGACCCCCATAGGCAACAGGTCCTGCCAGAAAACCTGCTCCAGCTAGGAGCTTGCTCTCCATGGGCTGCAGCTTCCTTCAGGGCATATCCACCTGCTCTGGTGTGAGGTCCTCCATGGGCTGCAGGGGGACAACCTGCTTCACCATGGTCTTCACCACAGGCTGCAGGGGAATCTCTGCTCTTGTGCCTGGAGCACCTCCTCCCCCTCCTTCTTCACTGACCTTGGTATCTGCAGGGTTGTTTATCTCATATTTTTCTCATTCCTCTTTCACACACTGCTGCACAGCATTTTTTACCCTTGTAAAAAATATGTTATCACAGAGCCACCACCAGCCTCACTGATTGGCTCAGCTTTGGTCAGCAGTGTATCTGTTTTGGAGCCGGCTGGAACCAGCTCTGTCCAACGTGGGGGCAGCTCTTGATCTCTTCTCACAGAGGCCATCCCTGTAAGCCCCCTGTCCTGGTTTCAGCTGGGATAGAGTTAATTGTCTTCCAAGTAGCTGGTACGGTGCTATGTTTTGAGTTCAGTATGAGAAGAATGTTGATAACACACTGATGTTTTCAGTTCTTGCTAAGGAATGTTTAGACTAAAGTCAAGGATTTTTCAGCTTCTCATGCCCAGCCAGCGAGAAAGCTGGAGGGGCACAAGAAGTTGGTACAGGACACAGCCAGGGCACCTGACCCAAAGTGGCCAAAAGGGTATTCCATACCATGTGATGTCACATCTAGTATAGGAACTGGGGAGTGGGGGCGGGGAATCGCCGCTCGGGGACTAGCTGGGTGTCGATCGGCGGGTCGTGAGCAATTGCATTGTGCATCATTTGTACATTCCAATCCTTTTATTACTACTGTTGTCATTTTATTAGTGTTATCATTATCATTATTAGTTTCTTCTTTTCTGTTCTATTAAACCATTCTTATCTCAACCCACGAGTTTTACTTCTTTTCCCGATTTTCTCCCCCATCCCACTGGATGGGGGGGGAAGTGAGTGAGTGGCTGCATGGTGCTTAGTTGCTGGCTGGGGTTAAACCACGACAGTCCATTTTTGGCAGCCAACGTGGGGCACGAAGGGTTGAGATAACGACAAACCTGACCAGAGCTTGTTAAAACAAATTTCTTATAAGCATTCATTATATTGGTCTAATAGTTGCTGGTCATTATGTTGATTTATGTGTTCTTAGAGTTGTTGCTCTGGTTTTTAAAGTTCTGTTATGTATCACCTGACTTGCTGTATGTAGTCCCTCTTCTGCTGCTTATCATCCGTGGGAGGTGGATTAAGGTTTTCGCTTTGATGTATGGTATAACTCTGGTTTATGGTATGATAAAGTCATCGGCTGTGGGATTAATCCGGTATTTGCACTCAGCATTGTCATCTTTATACTCCGGGAGCCATCTGTGGGAAACTATTAATAATTACACCATTTACCCTTCCTCCTTGGAAAGCCAATCTATGGGTGGGGTACTTTTCTTCCCCTCTCCTTTCTCCTTCAGTCCAGTTACAATGGTGTTTGAGAATTTTGAAAAATTTGAATACTCTTGGGATGTCGGGACCAGCACGGTCCTAGCCCTACTGCTAGGATCTATCATGCTCCTGAATGTGGTTCAGCTCTTGTTTAAGGTTAAACAACTATTTAAGAAGATCACCCAGAGTTCTGCCCTGAGGCTGGATAATGATGAGTGGCAGAGTGTGTGGGGTAGTTTGGGCAAGTACCTAGAAAAGCGGGCACCTCCAATGTTTTGGAAATTCACCCCTGAACAAGTGCAGGATCCAGAAGAACTAGTAAAATATTTGGAAAAGGTATGCTGTCACCGTGGAAACTCCAGAGAGATAGATACAAATCACTGCAACGTGCTGGGGCCTGGCCCATGCCTATTGAGCCCTGTTCGACACCACTCAGTACCCTCAAGGGGAAGAGAAAGTCTCTGGACCTAACAACAAAATGATGAGCACCACGGTCACCCAAACCTCGGCAACAGGCGCTGCAGCCCCTCCAGCCCCGGCGATGAGCACTGTGGCTACCCAAACCCTGGCGACAGACACTGCAGTTATCCAAAACCCGGCGAGCGATACTGCAACTGAACCAGGGGACCAACCTGTACCAGTATCAGTTGCCCCCGTACAGAAAAAGAAATATACAAAAAAATCAGTTCGCTTAGCGAAGGATGAAGGTGAACCAGGGTCATCACGGGAACAGGAGGAAGAGGCAGAACCAGAGGTAATAACCCGGTCCCTATCCTTGAGTGAGTTGCGGGATATGCGAAAAGGTTTCGGCCGCTGTATAGGTGAGCATATTATCACCTGGCTCCTCCGATGCTGGGACAATGGGGCTAATAGCTTGGAATTAGAAGGTAGGGAAGCCAAGCAGCTGGGATCGCTTGCCAGGGAAGGTGGCATTGACAAGGCAATTGGAAAAGGGACACAAGCCATCAGCCTCTGGAGGCGACTCCTGTCGTGTGAAGGAAGGGTACCCCTTTAAGGAAGATGGTATATGTCAATCAAGCAAGTGGACCACCATGGAAAGAGGTATCCAATATCTGAGGGAATTAGTTGTGCTAGAGACGATTCATCATGACCCGGACAACCCACAATTACCCAAAGATCCAGACGAAGTCCAATGCACACGACCCATGTGGCGGAAGTTTGTACGGAGCGCACCATCGTCCTATGCCAACTCACTGGCAATAATGACCTGGAAAGACGAAGAGGCACCGACAGTGGAAGAAGTGGCTCGCCAACTCTGTCAATACGAGGAAAATCTCTCCTCCCTACAAGCTTGCATTTCGGCTGTGGAGAAGCTGTCCCAGGATGTCCAGCAAATCAAAGAGGATATGTCCTACTCCCCACGTGTAAGGACCAATGTCTCAGCTATTAGGAGTGAGCGTTCTTCTGCCCAAGAGAGAGAATATGGAAGGTACACACCACGAGGTGCCCTGTGGTTTTACCTATGTGATCATGGAGAGGACATGAGGAAATAGGACGGAAAACCTACCTCGGTCCTAAATGCACGGGTACGTGAGCTGCGAGGAAAAAAACACCACAAAAGGGGATTCTACCAGGAAAAATGCCACTCCAGTTTCCAAACAGAGTAGAAGGGCTGATTTTATTTCTGATCCTCTTGAAGGGAATTCTGAGCCAATTTTACGAGAAGTGAGTACTGGATACTCTGACCAGAATTAGAGGGGCCCTACCTCCAGCCAGGTGGAGGAAAGGGATAACCAAGTCTATTGGACTGTGTGGATTTGATGGCCTGGCATGTTAGACCCACAGGAGTATAAGGCTCTAGTAGACACCGGCGCACAGTGCACTCTAATGCCATCAAGTTATAAAGGGGCAGAACCCATTTGTATTTCTGGTGTGACAGGGGGATCCCAAGAGTTAACTGTATTGGAAGCTGAAGTAAGCCTAACTGGGAATGAATGGCAGAAACACACCATTGAGACTGGCCCAGAGGCTCCGTGTATCCTTGTCATAGACTATCTCAGGAGGGGGTATTTCAAGGACCCAAAGGGGTATCGATGGGCTTTCGGTATAGCTGCCTTGGAGACGAAGGGCACTGAACAGCTGTCTACCCTGCCTGGTCTCTCGCAAGACCCTTCGATTGTGGGGTTGCTGAGGGCTGAAGAACAACCAGTGCCAATTGCTACCACGACGGTGCACCAGCGGCAATATCGCACCAACCGAGACACTCTGATTCCCATCCACAAGTTGATTCGCCAACTGGAGACCCAAGGAGTGATCAGCAAAACTCGCTCACCCTTTAATAGTCCCATATGGGCAGTGCGGAAGTCTAATGGGGAGTGGAGACTAACAGTTGACTATCGCGGCCTGAATGAAGTTACGCCACCGCTGAGTGCTGCCATTCCAGATATACTAGAACTTCAATACGAACTAGAGTCAAAGGCAGCTAAGTGGTATGCCACAATGGACATTGCTAATGCGTTTTTCTCAATCCCTCTGGCAGCAGAGTGTCGTCCACAATTTGCCTTTACTTGGAGGGGTGTCCAGTACACCTGGAATCGATTGCCCCAGGGGTGGAAACACAGCCCCACCATTTGCCATGGACTAATCCAGACTGCACTGGAAAAGGGTGAAGCTCCGGAACACCTGCAATACATTGATGACATCATTGTATGGGGCAACACGGCAGAAGAAGTCTTTGAGAAAGAGAAGAAAATAATCCAAATCCTTCTGAAAGCCGGTTTTGCCATGAAAGAAAGTAAGGTCAAGGGACCTGCACAGGAGATCCAGTTCTTAGGAGTAAAATGGCAAGACGGGCGTCGTCAGATCCCTGCGGACGTGATCAACAAAATAGCAGCTATGTCCTCACCGACTAATAAAAAGGAAACACAGGCTTTCTTAGGTGTTGTGGGCTTTTGGAGAATGCATATTCCAAATTACAGTCAAATTGTAAGTCCTCTCTACCAAGTTACCCGGAAGAAGAACGATTTTAAATGGGGGCCTGAGCAACGACAAGCCTTTGAACAAATTAAGCGGGATATTGTTCATGCAGTAGCTCTTGGGCCAGTCCGGACAGGACCAGATGTTAAAAATGTGCTCTACACTGCAGCTGGGGAGAATGGCCCTACCTGGAGCCTTTGGCAGAAAGCACCTGGAGAGACCCGAGGCCGACCCCTGGGGTTTTGGAGTCGGGGATATCGAGGATCCGAGGCTCGCTATACTCCAACTGAAAAAGAGATATTGGCAGCATATGAAGGAGTTCGAGCCGCTTCAGAAGTGGTTGGTACTGAGACACAGCTCCTCTTAGCACCCCGACTGCCAGTGCTGGGCTGGATGTTCAAAGGGAGGGTCTCCTCTACACATCATGCAACTGATGCCACATGGAGTAAGTGGGCCGCACTGATCACACAATGGGCTCGCATAGGAAACCCCAGTCGCCCAGGAATTTTAGAAGTGATCACGGACTGGCCAGAAGGCAAAGATTTTGGAATGTCACCAGAGGAGGAGGTGACACATGCTGAAGAGGCCCCGCTGTATAATAAACTGCCAGAAAATGAGAGGCAATATGGCCTGTTCACTGACGGGTCCTGTCACATTGTGGGAAAGCATCGCAGGTGGAAGGCTGCTGTATGGAGTCCTACACGACAAGTCGCAGAAACTGCTGAAGGAGAAGGTGAATTGAGTCAGTTTGCAGAGGTGAAAGCCATCCAGCTAGCGTTAGATATTGCTGAAAGAGAAAAGTGGCCAGTGCTCTATCTCTATACTGACTCATGGATGGTGGCAAATGCCCTGTGGGGGTGGTTACAGCAATGGAAGCAGAGCAACTGGCAGCGCAGAGGTAAACCCATTTGGGCTGCCACACTGTGGCAACATATTGTGTCCCGGCTAGAGAATCTGGTTGTAAAATTGTGTCATGTAGATGCTCACGTACCCAAGAGTCGGGCCACTGAAGAATATCAGAACAACCATTAGGTGGACCAGGCTGCCAAGACTGAAGTGTCTCAGGTGGACCTGGACTGGCAACATAAGGGTGAGCTATTTATGGCTCAGTGGGCCCATGATACCTCAGGCCATCAGGGAAGAGATGCAACATATAGATGGGCTCGTGATCGAGGGGTGGACTTGACCATGGACACTATCGCGTAGGTATTCCATGAATGTGAAACATGTGCTGCAATTAAGCAAGCCAAGCGGTTAAAGCCCCTGTGGTATGGAGGGCGATGGCTGAAATATAAACATGGGGAAGCCTGGCAGATTGACTATATCACATTCCCACAAACCCGCCAAGGCAAGCACCATGTGCTTACAATGGTGGAAGCAACCACCGGATGGCTGGAAACATATCCTGTGTCCCATGCCACTGTCCAGAACACTATCCTGGGCCTTGAAGAGCAGGTCTTGTGGCAACATGGCACCCCAGAAAGAATTGAGTCAGACAACGGGACTCATTTCTGAAACAACCTCATAGACACCTGGGCCAAAGAGCATGGCATTGAGTGGGTGTATGACATCCCCTATCATGCATCAGCCTCTGGGAAAATTGAACGATACAATGGACTGTTAAAAGCTACATTGAGAGCAATGGCGGGTGGAACTTTCAAACATTGGGATACACATTTAGCAAAAGCCACCTGGTTAGTCAACACCAGAGGATCTGCCAATCGGAGTGGCCCTGCCCAATCAGAACTTTTACATACTGTAGAAGGGGATAAAGTCCCTGTAGTGCACATAAAAAATATGCTAGGGAAGACATTCTGGGTTACTCCTGCCTCAGGCAAAGGTAAACCCATTCGTGGGATTGCTTTTGCTCAAGGGCCTGGGTGCACTTGGTGGGTGCTGCGAAAAGATGGAGAAGTCCGATGTGTGCCTCAAGGGAATTTGATTTTAGGTGAAAATAGCCAGAATTAAACTGTATGATATTAGTTCCTATATAACCCTGCTACTGTATGTTATCATTACTAGAATTCTTAAATGCTATATCCATAGTACTATAGTAAGAATCACTTAGATCAAGCAAGAATGAACTGTGATAAAACTGAGCAAAGCACAGTAGTGATGGAACCAGAACTGACTCCAGCATGCAACAATCCAACGGTGCACACCATCCTCCTGCTGCGTCAAATGTTACCTGCTCGTCACACCGCACTGAAGCCCAATTCTGCTCTACCGACTGAGAGGACTTTGCACCATCGCTCCTGCCCAGACAGACTGGTATGACAGATGGAGCCCAGAGTCGGAAACTAAATGAACTCAACAAATGTTTTATGAACATAAAGAACTAAAGAACTGATATCTCTGTGTGTGTATACTTATATATATATATATATATCATTGTTCATATGTCTCAAAGGGACGGAAAAGGTGATGATGATTGACTGGGATGTAACTAAAGGTATGGGAACTGAGCATGATGTCAATGGTATAGAATAAGGGGTGGATACTGTCCTGGTTTCAGCTGGGATGTAGTTAGCTGTCTTCCTAGTAGCTGGTACAGTGCTATGTTTTGAGTTCAGTGTGTGAAGAATGTTGATAACACTGATGTTTTCAGTTGTTGCTCAGTAGTGTTTAGACTAGAGTCAAGGATTTTTCAGCTTCTCATGCCCAGCCAGGGCACCTGACCCAAACTGGCCAACAGTGTATTCCATACCATGGGACGTCACATCTAGTTTAGGAACTGGGAAGTGGGGGGGGGGGGGCAGGGATTCGCCGCTCGGGGACTGGCTGGGTGTCGGTCGGCGGGTGGTGAGCAATTGCCCTGCGCATCATTTGTACATTTCAATCCTTTTATTACTACTGTTGTCATTTTATTAGTGTTATCATTATCATTATTAGTCTCTTCTTTTCTGTTCTATTAAATCGTTCTTATCTCAACCCAGGAGTTTTACTTCTTTTCCTGATTTTCTCCCCCATCCCACTGGATGGGGGGGGAGTGAGTGAGCGGCTGCGTGGTGCTTAGTTGCTGGCTGGGGTTAAACCACGACAATCCTGCATGTCGATTACCATTTAGGACGTAACTGCTTCTGTCTGTGAACCAGGTTTCTCCGTTTTCCATGGGGCTGTCTTTCAGGTCTGGGCGACTTGCGTATGTTGCTTCGATGGTCTCCAAACAGTCATGATGTACCGGTTCTCCTGTGTTCCCGCTGAGAAAAGAAGATCTGGGAGTCCCAAGGCCAGGGCCGACATCAAAGCCTTTTTCAGTAGCTCAAAGGCTCGTTCGGTCTCCTTGTTCCACTCAAGGTGTTTCTGCTCAGTGGCTGTTAGCGCATACAGTGGTTTAACAAGCGATCCATAATTATAGATCCACAATCGGCACCACCTGTCCATGCTATACAATCTTTCTCTGTCTTGGTGGCAATCAGGATATCATCCACATACTGCAACAGCTTCCCCTCCTCAGACGGGGCTTCCCAGGATTCTAAGTCTTTTGCAAGCTGATTGCCAAAAATGGTAGGACTATTCTTAAATCCTTGTGGCAACACCGTCCAAGTGAGCTGGGTCTTTCGACCACTCTTGGGGTTTTCCCATTCAAATGCAAATAATTTTTGGCTGGCTTCATGGAGAGGGAGGCAAAAGAAAGCATCCTTCAAATCTAAAACAGTAAACGAAGTTAATTCAGGTGTTAATACGGTCAACAGGGTATATGGGTTCGCCACTACCGGGTAAAGATCTTCAGTTATCTTATTCACGGCCCGTAAGTCTTGGACCACCCGATATGACCCATCGGGCTTCTGAACAGGTAATATAGGCGTATTGAATTCAGACTCACACTCTTTTAGTAACCCTAACTGCAAAAATTTTTCTATCACCGGCCGAATTCCTTCTTCTGTCTTCCTTCTTTAGGGGATATTGTTTAATCCTTACCGGCTTTCGGCCTTCCTTGATCCTAACTTCAACGGGGGGGCACTTTTCGCTCTTCCAGGTGCATCGGTAGCCCATACCCCCGGGTACACTTGGTTTAAGATGTCCTCGTTGTTTCCTTCTAGGGGGAGACTGGTTAAGGTTAGGCTCAATATTTGAATATATTCTTGATCTTTTACCTCCAGAGTAATTTCTCCCTTTTCGAATACAATTTTTGCTCCCAATTGTTCCAACAAGTCCCTTCCCAAAAGTGCCTTTGGGGAGTTGGGCACATATAAAAATTTATGAATGCCCCACTGTTTTCCTAATTTATATTCTAAAGGTTTACAAAAATACGCCTTTTCGCTTTGGCCAGTTGCTCCTTTCACCAAGACATAATCATCTCCCAGGGGCATCAAAGCTTGGTTCAGAACCGAGTATGTTGCCCCCGTATCTACCAAGAATTCTATTTCTTGTTGTGTTTTCCCTAGCTTAATTATAACCAGTGGATCCGCTAGGGTAGATTCCCCAGGTTCCCGTCAATCTCCCTCCACATGGGCTACTGTTCTTCCTGTTTGAGCCCCCTGATCCTCCTTCTTGTTCTTTGGGCATTCCTTTTTCCAATGACCAAATTTCTTACACAAACCACATTGATCCTTGCCCAGTCGGGGCAAGCCTGGCCTAGGCCCTCTTCCTCTTTCTTCCTGGATAACAGCCATTAATTTTCTTTGCCCTTGCCTATATCCTTCTTCTCTGTTACTAAATACTCTCCATGCTTCATCCAATAATATTTCTAAATTCCTACCCTCTGTAGGGCGTAATTTTTGAAGTTTGCGCCTTATATCCCCTGTAGATTGACCCCAAAACCAGGGAGACCAATTGTTGTATCCCTACCTCTGACCCAGGATCCAGCGGTGTGCTGCAGCACATTGCATCCCTCAGTCGATCCAGGAATTCAGATGGCGACTCGGAAGGACTCTGTTTGACTGCATGTAAAGCTGACCAATTTATAGTTTTGGGGATTGCTCTCTCCATTCCTTTTGTAATCCACTCCTGATACCCCTGCAATCTTTCCATATGTGCAGATCTATTAACTTCCCACTTTGGGTCTTGGAGAGGGAAATATTCTTTAACGTCCCCTCCTGTAATCTTATAATGATCTTCAGCAAGGTTCCCTGCTGTTTTTAAAATCAGCTGTTTCTCTGTTTCGGTCATATATTCTAATAATAGCTGTATATCCTTCCAATCAGGGTTATGCTGTTTCACAATAAATTGGAAATGTTTAGTTACACTTACCGGATCACTCCTATAATCTTTGGCAACCTTTTTCCATTCCCCTAGGTCAGCAGTAGAAAAGGGTACTTTGATTAACATCGTCCCACCATCCGGCCTCACCGCCTCTTGGAGAGGTGCTTGTAAAGCTGTTGAGGTAGTTTTCTTCCTAGTACGGGAAGATACAGGGCTGTCCGGGGGGGTTGGAGTTCTATCCGAGTCTGCATCCTGTTCCTGTGGTCGAGGAGGAGGCTTAAACAAATCAGTTAGATCTTGTTCTGGTACCTGATGGATTTTATTTGTCTTTGTACATCTTTGTCCAATACTGCATGCCGAACAACACCA
Source organism: Haliaeetus albicilla (assembly GCF_947461875.1). Taxonomy (NCBI): domain Eukaryota; kingdom Metazoa; phylum Chordata; class Aves; order Accipitriformes; family Accipitridae; genus Haliaeetus; species Haliaeetus albicilla. Next base: position 33,449,879 of record NC_091515.1, on the reverse strand, counting down.
CCTCAGTTTACCTCTAAGCTCCTTGTTGTTCTCTTGCTCAACTGCGAGCACCATAGGGTCCTGTGGGGGTACTATTCCACAGTCCCTTTGCCACTCCGGATGGTTTCAGAGGGTGAAAAACATGTCTGCATATGAAAATTCATCCCATTTTCTTTCTCTCCTTAAAAACAGCATTCGTTGTAATAGAGTATTATAATCTGTTGACCCATTAAGTGGCCACTTAGCATCACCTTCTAACTTATATAACGGCCACCATTGATTGCAATACTTAATAAGGTTCTTTTTATCTTCCGTACCTCCGGTCCCAACAATATCTTTCCAGTGGGTAATAACACAACCCAGAGGACTCTTCCTCAGTATTCCCCCTTGATTGTTTCCCATTTTATAACTTCTCCTTTTAATAAGATTCCATGCAAATTGTTTCTTACACCTCTTTATAGAATTCTTCCAGTTTTCCTCTCACACGTCCTGAATTTCCAGGATTAACTTTTCCTTTCCACACACCAATTTCACTATTTCGGCTATCTTTCCAACCACAAACAATCCCAACTGTGTACGTAGCCCGTCCCCTCTTATCCCAGGGAGTCCAAACCCCACACTCAGGGCATTCAATATCCCCGCCACAATCTATTTGCAACCTCTGTTTACACCACACACATTCCAGGACATATGAGGGCATACACTCATTTCCTGGATGTAAAAGAAACCATTCAAATACCCACATTTATGCGATGCACCATACAGGGACTTTCTTATACCAACACCACAATATGATTAAGATAATTAAACTCAAACTTACAATTACAACTCTAACATATAAATTCAAGTTCCAAATCACCAGTGAGTCACACTTCGTTCGTCTCTGGCCGTACCCCTTGTGGAGTTACGAAACTGCGGATCAGAACTCCACACACGCTCCGCAGCTGAGCTGTGTCTCTTTTACTCAAACATTCAATCCACAGTTTTAGACATTTACACATTAACAAGCATATATACACATATAAATCTCAACATAACATTTCCACATACTCACACAAAATCTTTAACATTAAATTTCCAAACATTCGTACCATACAATCATCACTCCAGTTGACAACCTTTCAGCAGCTGCAAAAATGTACCAAGCGCAATTGCGAGGGGGTGCGCTTACCCTTCTCCTGCCTCTTATATACCAGTCATCGACAGGTCCGTCCTGGCTCCCGATACTGGGATGCAGCAGTCACCCCGGATTTGCTCAATCTACCCTCAAGATCGCTAGCGGCCGCTCTATCAGTCAGCAAATCCCCCCTTGTTACCATACAGGGTACCCTCCTCCCATTCGGGGACTACGCTGCACGCCAGACGTCTCTGCGCGATTTACCAGCTGCCCCGGCCCGTACTTTTACAGGCTCCCCTTGTAAAACATACTGTTTGGTCCGCGACTTCAGGAGGTTGTTGTCTGCTCCCGCGGTGAGCGGCTGGCAGCGGAGGCTCCTCCGAGGAAAGTGCTCGGGGCGCGCCTAGGGGCGTCCGCTCCGCAGTCGCAGTCGGTCCCGCAGCCGAGCAGAGAGTCTCCTGGCTGGCTCGCCAAACTGACGTGCGGAAATCAGACTCCACAATCAGTGAGATTGTAAAGTAGGTATGTTCATTCAGCGCTGGGCAGCACGGGGGGTAGTCCCACCAAAGTCGAGCGCACCTGACTTGGCAGTTCGCTTTAAATTTATACAGTCAAGTGTTACATATACATAGAGTTTCGCAATACGCCTATACATAGGCATTACCTATCCCCGCTTCATATTAAAATTAGCTCCAGGAAGTCGTTTCCATAGTCTCCTCTCAACTGCGCTTGCGCAGTGCCTCCTTATGGTGGTCGTCTGGTGGTCGTGAAGATGAAGGCTGTATGTCTTCTTCACGGTGAACGCTTAACTTTCTGTCCTTGTGCAGACTCAGTCGCTCCTTGGCATTTGTCCAAATCTCAAGGCCGGTCTTGGCTGGTTGTTGGGGTCGACTGCTGCTTCTTATCAGGGACTACCTCCTGTCCCAGCCAGCCTCAACAATGCAAACGTTAAACATCACTTCTCATCCCCTTGGGCCGTGTCTACCTCTATTGAAACTTCTTTAACTTCATTATAAGCTAGATAATTATTAAACAATTCCTATCTACATTCATATATCTTCTGTATCTACTAAGGTTCCTTTGGTTCCCCATCTCAATATAGACGAAGATTATATAGACAGTGTTTGAGCCACGGGGTGGTGTGACAGACTGAAAGAGTTAATGTCTCAAACATTGTGGTGGGGCAAGTTCTGCTTAACGACAAACTCTGCATAACAACGAACCCTGCACAGCAAGGAACAACGGGGGAGGGCATGCCGGAGGGTGCGGGTGCGCAGCTCTGTGTTCTGATCTTGTTCTGATATGCGGAGCAGGGCAGCTCATCATGTATGGCCAGAGATCAAACAATGGTCATGTCTGCAGGGAAGGGGAAGTTACTCCCCAAAGGACCCCCCAAGCTCACCGACCCATTTCCCGAAGGTTCGCATAACACCTAATTAGCCTAATGAGTTCGAGTGCCCGCCCCAAGGAGGGGGCAAGGATGATAAAAGGGCACGAATTGAAGCCCCATATGCGTGCACCCACCAGAACCGGGCACCTTGGATGACTGGACCAACACTGGACCCAGGACCGGTGAAATCTTTCTCTTTTCTCTTCCTTTTTCTCTCTCTGTCTTGCTCTCTCTTTCCTTTTCCATAATCCCTACACCTCATCCCTTTAGACATAAACTGTTGACCAAGTCTGGGACTAGGAGTGGATCCAGCCACCCCTAGGTGATAGCATACGTCCATACATTCTGTATGGTATGTCTAAATATTTTTATGGTTTTAAAATTTTGTACCAGCCATGGAAACTGGTTTGCTGCTGGATGACTGTAAAAGTGAGATTTGGTAAATAATTATTAGAAATCTTATACTAACACCATGATTGAAACAATAGACAAAAGCGTAGCCAAGCAATTCACTAGTAGAGGTAGTTACTCATAAATTTTACAGTTCTTTGCTCTTATGACTGGATGTTCCTGTACATTAGATAAGAATAATATTGAAACTGACCATATGTGACTGAAACCATGTTAAGCTCCAAGATCAAAGAACAAGGATGACGAACAAAGACTTGAAGGTCAGCCAACAGAATCTCAAATGGGTCGGTGGTCGCAAAAGCAGCCCTTCGACTCAAATGAAGAACCATTGCGCGTGACCGGATGTAGGCAGTGCTATGATAATCAGTTACAATAATTTTTATGTACATGTATACTAATCTGATTAATATGTAATTAGTTACTCCATATAACCTGTTTGTGCTGAAGCTGTGGCATGCACGCTAGGTGGAATTATCCCCCGTGCATCCAGCTCGGCAATAAAGAATGCCTGCTTTCTGAAACTCCAAAACGAGTCTTAGAGAGTATTTCTTTACAGGCCGTGAATTTCGGTATCACTGGGGCAAGCAGGAAAATTGGTAAGGCAAGACCTCGCCTGCCTGGCTGGGAGAGGAAGGTGTGGAGACAGCGTGGGCTCAGGGATGGCACCAGGGCATCCTGTTTCATCACATGGCAACAAAATGAAGACAGGAGGCAGAGCGGTGACACTGAAACCGAAAGGCAGAAGCACTTTCCCCAAAAGCCTGTCATGTGATTGGTTCCCAAGCACAGCAAAAGCCACAAAGGACCTTGGCAGGCTTGGCTGGCAGGTCACCTAAAGCGGGGGATGCCCTCAGCCGCAGCCACGGGGCTGTCCCATGGGAGAGGGCACTGATGCTGGGAGCAAGAGCCCTGGGTTGGCAGGGACACTCCTGTGCTTGTCTTCTATAGATTTAGGACAACAGGCGAGCTGCACCCATGGTCCCTGGAGCATGGAGGAGAGCCCCAGCTACGGGCAACAGACACTGTGAGGTAGGAGAGCCCGGCAGGCTCCTGAGTGAGGTTTGGAGAGGGCCTGGCTGCTCCTTTCAAGAGGCAGGTTCTGTCCCTACTCCAGAACGTGTGTTCCCCCCCCCAAGTCTTCCTCCACCCTTGCTGCCTGTCCCCTGGCTCATGGCATGGAGAGCTGCCCCAGTGCTGCTGAACAGGCTGCACTGCTGGGACCCCTTCAGAAGAGATGACCCCAGCGCGGCTCAGCGTTGCCTGGGCACGCCACCAGCACCAGGCTCATGGCTGCCATGAGCATCCACATGCCGAATGGCATCAGGCACTCTCTTTCAGCCAGCCTCTGGTGAAGATGAAATCCTGACTGCATTCTCAGCACTTTGCAAATTCTGTTTGTATCACACCCCCAAACCTGGAGCTCCCCTCCCTGACCTGTAGGGTTCAATTATATGGAACTTAGTTATCGGGCCTGAAAGTAGCTCATGGTCACAAGAGTGTTCCAGACGCCTTTAGAAGGCCTTGAACAGAATAAACAAGAAGATAGAAAAAGAAAGATCCCAGTTAGAAAAACACAGGTGCACATTCCACGATAAAGGGAACTTGGCACAACCAACCTCAATTCAGGGGCTTATCTCGACCAATTGGACTAAGACAAGTCTTGCATGCTCTAACTAACATAGCCAATTATGTCCTGTGTTTATGCGCGTGTACAGAGTGAGTATAACTAACTTTATCTTATGTTTATACGCGTGGATAGTATCGATGTAACCAATCACCGCTTATGCTTGTGCGCGTGGACACCAAATGCTTGCATGCAGCAGCCAATCAAAGCTTCTAAACAACTTAGAGAATTCTATAAAAATGATCGGCTAAGCTCAATAAAGTGGCGACTTTAATCATCATATTGGTGTTCTATCGTCCGGGCCCCGCACGGAATAAACCCTACACTGACCCACCTGCCTGATGCCATCAATTTTGTGCAACCAACCCACCTCCCCTGGGGCTCCCACTGGGAAGCTGGGGCTGGGATGTGAGAGCTGGGCTCCAGACTAAGGGTAAATGGAGGGTCGTCTCCATGGGGCAGATGCAGGAGCATGCTGGGTTGGTTGGCACCCTGGCTGCCCCTTGGCACCTGAAAAAGGAGAGAGAAAGAACCGTTGACCAAGTCTGGGACTAAGAGTGGGTCCAGCCGCCTCTAGGCTCCTCTCTGAGAAGGAGTCTAGAAAGCAAGGGGGTCTGCTCTGAACCTCGTGACTCAACGGGAAGGATCTCCTTATCCCCTGAACTGATGTATGTGGTTACCACGGGTTACATGGTTCACTGAGGTAGTTCCATGCCAATTCCTGTTGTGAGAAACCCCGCCACCTGCTGTTATGCCTCCCAAGTTCAGTTTGCTTCTGTCATGAATAAAATGTTTAACTGATCGTTTGGTGTCGTTTCACCTTAATTTAGCCCAAGGGAATTCCGAATTCAACACAACTCCCTGGTCTGTCCACCCCGGGTCGTGACAGAGCCCTCTTCCCGAGCCCTGCTGCTTGCAACCCGTGAGGTTGCAATGGGAGGGCAACTTTGGGCTGTGGTTGCCCATGCTCCCCACCACCCTGCTGTGCTCCCTGTCATCCCACCAAGCTCCCCACCGTGATCCCCATCATCCCACTGAACTCCCCATCATCCTGCCATGCTCCCCACCAGAGGCTGCAGCCTCCTCCCTCCAGCCCTGCGGCACCATGGCATCCATTCCCCGAGCCCTGGGGGTGCCAGGGCTGTGGGGCAAGCTGTTCCCCTGCATGGAGAGGGGGCAGGTCCCTGGCTGGAGGTAAAGTGCAGTGAGGGGTGCCCTGGGATGTGGCCTGCAGTGGGGTGCCCTGCGGTTTGCAGATTGGGGGTGCATGGGGTGGCATTGGAGGTGCAGTGGGAGACAGCGGCATGCAGTACCAGGAACTGGTGTGGTTAGACTGAGAGTGCAACAGGGTGCGTGGGGTGCAGTGACTGTGCAGCGGGGTGCAGTGAGGTCGCAGTGCGAGCGCGTTGGGGTGCAGTAGGGTGGCGGTGGGGCTGCAGTGAGGGTACAGTGGGGCGGCAGTGGAGACAGTGAGGATGCAGCAGATGCGCTAGGATCGCGGGCCGGGCTAGAGTGACAGCTCGGCAGCCAATAGGAGATCAAGGAGGAGAGGCAGGGGCGGGGCTGCGGGGCACTCTCTACCCAATCGCAGAGGCTGCTGTGAGCAAACGCGGCGCGGCCAATCATGCAGCGGGAAGGGGCGGGGTGGCTCCCCTGTGACGTCACGAGGGAGCTCCCCCGGCAGGGCGGGGCCCCCAGGGCGGGGAGGCCCGGGGCAGCCCTCCGGGCTCCTGCGGGGGCTCGGTCCCCGGCCCGATTCAGCCTGCTCCAGGGCCGGGGCATCGCCACCCCCCGGGGCGGGGATTGCCCCCCAGAACAGGGGGGTGCCCCCTCAGTACAAAGGGGGTGAACCCCCCCCCCCCGGGTGCTGCTTCCCCCTCCCTCCGGTGCAGGGGTGCCTGGAGTGAGCCACTGGCCAGGCATGGGGGGTTCTGCCAGGAGCATGCTATGGCACACACACTGCGCCCCCTGCCCCACCCCAAAAGCACCGGACGCAGCACAGCTTGGGGTGCCCCCTGCCCCCCCCCCCAGCTTGGGCACAGGGGAGTGCAAGAGGGGCAGTGGGGCAGGGCTGGACACCAGCCCCTTTCTGGTGAGTCCCTGGCCCTGGGACGCAGGCAGGTGACCTGCACTGTCACTGGGCAGTTTCAGCTGGCAAATAGAATAGAATAGAATAGAATAGAATAGAATAGAATAGAATATTTCAGTTGGAAGGGACCTACAACGATCGTCTAGTCCAATTGCCTGACCACTACAGGGCTGACCAAAAGTTAAAGCATAGCATTAAAGGCATTGGTCAAATGCCTCTTAAACACCGACAGGCATGGGGCATCGACCACCTCTCTAAGAAGTCTGTTCCAGTGTTTGACCACCCTCTCAGTAAAGAAATGCTTCCTAATGTCCAGTCTAAACCTCCCCTGGCATAGCTTCAAACCATTCCCATGTGTCCTATCACTGGATACCAGGGAGAGGAGATCAGCCCCTCCCTATCCTCAGGAAGCTGCAGAGCGCAATGAGGTCACCCCTCAGCCTCCTTCTCTCCAAACTAGACAAGCCCAAAGCCCTTAGCCGCTCCTCATAGGACATTCCTTCCAGCCCTTTCACCAGCTTTGTTGCCCTCCTCTGGACACGTTCAAGGACCTTAACAGCCTTCTTAAATTGTGGGGCCCAGAACTGCACACAGTATTCAAGGTGAGGCCGCACCAATGCTGAATACAGCAGGATAATCACCTCTTCTGACCAGCTGGTTATGCTGTGTTTGATGCACCCCAGGATGCGGTTTGCCCTCTTGGCTGCCAGGGCATGCTACTGACTCATATTGAGCCTGCTCTGCTGTCAACCAGCACCCCCAGATCCCTTTCTGCAGGGCGGCTCTCCGGCCACTCCTCTCCCAATTTATACTTGTGCCTGGCGTTACTCCATCCCAGGTGCAGAATCCGGCATTTTGACTTGTTAAGTTTCATCCCATTAATCAGTGCCCAATGCTCCAATCTATCTAGATCCCTCTGCAAGGCCTCTTGTCCCTCAAGAGAGTCAACAGCACCTCCTGGTTTGGTATCCTCAGCAAACTTGCTAAGGATGCATTCACCTCCTGCATCCAGATCATTCATAAATATATTGAACAAAACTGGCCCTAGAACTGAGCCCTGAGTGACACTGCTGGTGACCGGTCTCCAGCCAGATGTAGCCCCATTCACTACAACCCTTTGAGCCCTGCCCTTCAGCCAGTTCTTCACCCAGCGCACCATGAACCTGCTCATCTCACAGTTGGACAATTTGTCCAGAAGGATGCTGTGAGGGCCTGTCGTGGTTTCAGCCCAGCCGGTAACAAAGGACGATGCAGCCACTCGCTCACTCCTCCCGCCCCCCTCCGGTGGGATAGGGAGGAGACGGAGGAGAGAAAAGGGAAAAAAAAAACAACGGAAACTCGAGGGTTGAGATAAGGGCAGTTTACTGGGACAATACAAAAAAAAAAAAAAAGAAGTTACAACAGCAACGTTACTAATGAAAGAATATACAAAAAGAGTGATGCACAGTGCAACTGCTCACCACCCGGAACCCGACGCTCCGCCACTTCCCCCACCGAAAGTCGAGAGGACTCCCCCCAGCCTGCTCCCCATTTATATACTGAGCATGATGTCACATGGTATGGAATAGCTCCTTGGCTAGTTCAGGTCAGCTGCCCCGGCTATGCCCCCCCTCACCTCCCAGGTACCTGTAAAAATTAACTCTATCCCAGCTGAACCCAGGACATTATCCACCCCTTATTCTATACCATCTACATCATGCCCAGATCTTACATTTTCCAATCAACCACTAACACTTTCCTTGTCTTATATATAAGTATATGGACACCCCCCCCACACACACACAAATAGTATTCCCTTAGTCTATGGGCTATCCCTCTAATGTGTCCATCGATTTTATTTAGTCCATGACTTTGGGGCTCCATCTGTTGTAACAGTTCTTCAGGATAAGAGAGATGGTGTGAGGTGTTGGGCTGTTGTATGCTGCCTCTGGAACTTGTGGCTAGTACATTTGGTGCAACTCACGCCCTTGGTCTGCAGGTCAAAGATGTTGATCTTGAGGAAATTGCTGGGTGTCAGTTCAAGTTCTTGTTGTACTTGGCTTAGTTTCAAAGTCCATCCTGCAGTCATTTGGGTAATTCTTACAGTAATACCCTTGATATGGCATATAGACACTATAGATACAATGACATGCATTGGCAGGGTATTTAGCAGTTAAATATCATACAGCCTAATTCACTGGCTATTCTCTCCCAAAATCAAATCTCCCTGAGGTACACATCGAACTTCCCCATCCTTCTGCATCACCCACCAGGTGTACCCAGGTCCCTGAGCAAAAACAACCCCTTGAATGGGTTTGCCTCTGCTTGAGGGAGGACTAACCCAGACTGTCTTTCCTAACATACTCCTCATGAGCACTACAGGGACTTTATGCATTTCTACAGTATGTGGAAGTCTTGGTTGGGCGGGGCCAGCCCGATTGGCGGATCCTCTAGTATTAACTAACCAGGTGGCTTTTGTTAAATGTGTATCCCAATGTTTGAAAGTTCCATCCCCCATTGCTCTCAATGTAGTTTTCAGCAGTCCGTTGTATCGTTCAATTTTTCCGGAGGCCGGTGCGTGATAAGGGATGTGATATACCCACTCAATGCCATGTTCTTTGGCCCAGGTGTCTACGAGGTTGTTTCGGAAGTGAGTCCCGTTGTCCGACTCGATTCTTTCTGGGGTGCCGTGTTGCCATAAAATTTTCTCTTCAAGGCCCAGGATAGTGTTCTGGGCAGTGGCATGGGACACAGGATATGTTTCCAGCCATCTAGTCGTTGCTTCCACCATTGTAAGCACATGGCACTTGCCTTGGCGTGTTCGTGGGAGTGTGATATAGTCAATCTGCCAGGCCTCCCCCTGTTTATATTTCATCCATCGCCCTCCATACGACAGGGGCTTTAACCGCTTGGCTTGCTTAATTGCAGCACATGTTTCACATTCATGGATGACCTGTGCGATAGCGTCCATGGTCAAGTCCACCCCTCGATCTCGAGCCCATCTATATGTTGCATCTCTTCCCTGATGGCCTGAAGCATCATGGGCCCACTGAGCCATAAATAGCTCACCCCTATGTTGCCAGCCCAGGTCTACCTGAGACACTTCAATCTTGGCGGCCTGATCTGCCTGCTGGTTTTTTTGATGTTCTTCAGTGGCCCGACTCTTGGGTACATGAGCATCTACGTGACGTACTTTTACCACTAGCTTCTCTATCCGAACAGCGATATCTTGCCACAGTGCGGCAGCCCAGATGGGTTTACCTCTGCGCTGCCAGTTGCTCTGCTTCCATTGCTGTAACCACCCCCACAGGGCATTTGCCACCATCCATGAGTCAGTATAGAGGTAGAGCACTGGCCACTTCTCCCTTTCAGCAATGTCTAACGCTAGCTGGATGGCTTTCACCTCTGCAAACTGACTCGATTCACCTTCTCCTTCAGCAGTTTCTGTGACTAGCTGTGTAGGAATCCATACAGCAGCCTTCCACCTCCGATGTTTTCCCACGATGCGACAGGACCCATCAGTGAACAGGGCATATTGCCTCTCATTTTCTGGCAGTTTATTATACAGTGGGGCCTTCTTCAGCCCGTGTCACCTCCTCCTCTGGCGACATTCCAAAATCTTTGCCTTCTGGCCAGTCCATGATCACTTCCACAATTCCTGGGCGACTATGCGAGCCCGTTGTGTGATCAGTGCAATCCACTTACTCCACGTGGCATCAGTCGCGTGATGTGTAGAGGAGACCCTCCCTTTGAACATCCAGCCCAGCACTGGCAGTCGGGGTGCTAAGAGGAGCTGTGTCTCAGTACCAACCACTTCTGAGGCGGCTCGAACGCCTTCATATGCTGCCAATATCTCTTTTTCAGTTGGAGTATAGCGAGCCTCGGATTCTCGATATCCCCGACTCCAAAACCCCAGGGGTCGGCCTTGGGTCTCTCCAGGTGTTTTCTGCCAGAGGCTCCAGGTAGGGCCATTCTCCCCAGCTGCAGTGTAGAGCACTTTTTTAACATCTTGTCCTGCCCGGACTGGTCCAAGAGCTACTGCATGAACAATCTCCCGCTTAATTTGTTCAAAGGCTTGTCGTTGCTCAGGCCCCCATTTAAAATTGTTCTTCTTCCGGGTAACTTGGTAGAGAGGACTTACAATTTGACTGTAGTTTGGAATATGCATTCTCCAAAAGCCCACAACACCTAAGAAAGCCTGTGTTTCCTTTTTATTAGTCGGTGAGGACATAGCTGCTATTTTGTTGATCACATCCATAGGGATCTGATGACTCCCGTCTTGCCATTTTACTCCTAAGAACTGGATCTCCTGTGCAGCTCCCTTGACCTTACTTTCTTTTATGGCAAAACCAGCCTTCAAAAGGATTTGGATTATTTTCTTCCCTTTCTCAAAAACTTCTTCTGCCGTGTTGCCCCATACGATGATGTCATCAATATATTGCAGGTGTTCTGGAGCTTCACCTTTTTCCAGTGCAGTCTGGATCAGTCCATGGCAAATGGTAGGGCTGTGTTTCCACCCCTGGGGCAGTCGATTCCAGGTGTACTGGACACCCCTCCAAGTAAAGGCAAACTGTGGCCTGCACTCTGCTGCCAAAGGAATGGAGAAAAATGCATTAGCAATGTCCATTGTGGCATACCACTTAGCTGCCTTTGATTCCAGTTCATATTGAAGCTCTAACATATCTGGCACAGCAGCGCTCAGCGGTGCTGTGACTTCATTCAGCCCGCGATAATCTACTGTTAGTCTCCACTCCCCGTTAGATTTCCGCACGGGCCATATGGGACTATTAAAGGGTGAGTAAGTCTTACAGATGGAGCAATCCCAGCCCCAGTGCATGCTCCTGCATTGCTCCTGCCAGGGGGCATCTCTCCAGGTCCCTTTGCCAGGGCAGCACCACGCTGCGGGTACCTGTCCCATGCATCTGAGACAGAGCTGAGCATGACAGACAGCCCAGAGCAGGGACAAGGGGATCTGGGATGGACCTGGGGCATCAGGAACCAGCATTGCCCCAGCAGCACCCTGTGCCACAGCATCTGGAAATGTGAGAAAGCAGTAGGGTGGCAGGGGATGCACAATTTTGTATGAGGGTATGGTTGCATGGGCCATGGACATGAGGGACAAATGGCTTAGCTGTACCTGCAGGGACTGGAGCATCGCAGGGGTGCTGTGTCAAGGGACAAACAGCAGCTGCCACGGTCACCTGCCGGGGGGAGCAGTGGACAGGGAGGGGGGACATCATAGCATGGGAGACTGGGCAAATGTGGCAGTGATGCAATGCACTACAATTTTAGCTGCTGGTAATTTAATTTCTTGGAGATGCTGGTGGGGGAACCCGTGGCGGGGCCAGACTCGGGACTTTATCCCTGGCAATTTAGATGAGGGCTGTTGAAGAGTTGCTCTGCTGAGCAGAAAAGCCACTTGAGTTGTGTTTAACTTCATCAAGGGAACTGCATAGAAATCAGGGAGCTTGCTAAAAGAAATTAATAGAGCAGCCAGGAGGGCAGAGCGCCTGCAGACAGCATGAGAATTGCTCAGAGCAGCATGCTGGAGACTTCCAGTAAACGAACACGCCCTTTAACGAGATTTGCAGAGCCGGCACAGCCGAGGAGCGGCTGAACAGATAGGAAAGGGCATTCCTCAAGGAGGGGAGCTGTGTCAAACTGAAGAGCATGGGAAAGAGGATGAAGTTACATGGAAAACCAGAGCAAAACAACCCCCAAAAAGGCTTTGAGGAAGATCTTGGCAACAGCGTAAAATTGCAAATAATTTTGCAGTGCCAACTTTGAGGCATTGCTGTAGTGATGAGGCTTTGGGGGTGTCCAGGGGTGCACCAGAGTGCTGCGACCTGGACCTATCTCCTTCAGACGAGTCTTGGGGTAGGACCTGTGTGTCCTGCAAGCCTTTGCCTTTTGTGTTAGGACAAGGAAGTCAAGTGTTTCTAGCCCCAGAGAAGACATCTGGTGCCCGTATATCAACACAGAGGGATGCCAGGCTGAAGAAGCAGCCTCGGCGCATCGTGGCGGGTGAGCAGGGGAAGGAAGTCCCACAGGCTGCGATTGCGAGAACAAAGTCTCTGAGTACAAAGTGCAACTGCACTCACTGTCAAGTGGTAGAAAATTAAGGCAGTTACTCTCGTGAGAAATCAGCCTCGCACCAACAGAAATCAAACTGTTACACCAAATGCAATCCTGGATAAATTTATCTTAAGAAGTGAGCCTGCAGAGGAAGATAAAACCATGTTAGCAGAGACTGAGAACATTTTCCATGGGATGCAAAGCCACTGTTCCCTTTATGGCTTGCAGATTAAAGCTTTCTCATAAAAAACATTTCCCCCACTCAAATACCACCACTAAAATTTCCCTTGAGAGAACCAAGTGCTAAGCAATAAGTTGTTATGTATAAACAGTGCTCTCAATGGAAGCTATATTAAAGAAATCACACTGAATCTTCCTGTTGGAGTGTGAGTGGTGCCTACACCTAGGGGAATATTACAGTTTATTCTTACTTTATATAAAGATGCTTCACCACCTCCAGGGATAAAACCCAGGGCTCCACATTTCTAGGAGGAGTTTTTTGGCTAAAATTAAATGGACTCAGAACAAGTGCAATCTGGAAGCGAGGTCAGGCTTTGCAGGAAGAGTACAGAGCTGTGGTTCATATATGCAGGGAGAAGACACAAAAGGCCAAAGCTCAATTAGAGTTGAAACTGGCCAGCGTGGTGTCAAATAACAAAAAGGGCTTCTTTAAGCACATTAATAACAAGAGGTGGTCTAAAGAAAACATTGGACCAATACTTGTTGAAGATGGTCATCTGACTAATAGGGATGAAGAAAAAGCAGAGGCATTCAATGTGTTTTTTGCCTCAGTCTTTAATAATACTGATAGACCTTGGGCTGCCCAGTCCCCTGAGTCAGAGGACCATGAGTACGGGAACAGTGACTTTCCATTTGTGGACACTGAAATTGCAAGGGACCAACTGTATCAGCTGAATGTTCACAAGTCCATGGGGCCTGATGGGATTCACCCCAGAGTACTGAAGGAGCTAGCAGGTGTTATGGCAGGACCCCTCTTGATCATCTACCAAAGGTCTTGGGAGTCTGGGGAGGTTCCTGCTGACTGGAAACTAGCCAATGTTATTCCAATTTACAAGGGCATGAGGGAATACCCAGGGAACTACAGACCTGTTAGTCTAACCTCAGTTCCTGGAAAAATTATGGAGAAGATCATCCTGGGTACTTGTTACAGAGAAACACACGATCAAATCCAACACATGTTAAAACTCAGATTTATTCTTCAGTAAAAAGGTTAGTTAGAACTCTGGTAACATTTGTAAACCACAGGCTCAATGATGTAAAGGGAATTAGTACTACACAGCCGACTTAAGTATTCTTAAGATTTAAAATGATGACTCAAAATGCGCATATCACTCACCTAAAAGATGAGGACTCTCAACCTCAAGGAGTTACCTAGGGTGTTGTCCCAACCCAAGGGGAGAGTCCCCGACTGCAGACCCACTGCTATGAGGAGGACTGACTCAAAATGTCCTCTGGCAGGGCCCCATTTATACCCCTGTCGAATCTGATCTGTGGTCATTTTAATCCCCGTTGGCCAAAAGGTCAACATTTCCGTGTACCTGACGCATGTCGGATTGGTCAGTTCGGCTTTCAACCCGCAGCCTCTAGGGTTTGTTGGGGTTTTTTTTCTCCTCTCCTCCCTGTCCGGAGAAGTTTTGTTTCCTGTCAGGGCGGGTGCACCTGCCACAGTACTATTGAAAGGCATTTAAAGAATAATGCAATCATCAGGCACAGTCAACATGGGTTAGCAAAGGGAAAATCCTGTTTAACTAATTTGATATCCTTCTATGATAAGGTCAGACGCCTGGTGTATGAAGGGAAGGTGGTGGATGTAGATTTTTCTGGATTTTAGTTAGGCTTTTGATATTGGCTCTGTCCTGGGTTCAGCTGGGATAGAGTTAATTTTTACAGGAACCTGGGAGGTGGGGGGCATAGCCGGGGCAGCTGACCTGAACTAGCCAAGGAGCTATTCCATACCATGTGACATCATGCTCAGTATATAAATGGGGAGCAGGCCGGGGGGAATCCTCTCGGCTTTCAGTGGGGGAAGTGGCAGAGCGTCAGGTTCCGGGTGGTGAGCAGTTGCACTGTGCATCACTCTTTTTGTATACTCTTTCATTAGTACCGTTGTTGTTGGTGTAACTTCTTTTTTTGTGTGTGTTGTCCCAGTAAACTGCCCTTATCTCAACCCTCGAGGTTCCGGGTTTTTTTTTTCCCTTTTCTCTCCTCCGTCTCCTCCCTATCCCACTGGAGGGGGCGGGAGGAGTGAGCGAGCGGCTGCGTGGTCCTTTGTTACCGGCTGGGCTGAAACCACGACAGTCCTTTTTGGCGCCCAACGTGGGGCACGAAGGGTTGAGATAACGACAGATCTGGCCAGAGTGTGTTGAAACAGATTTGTCATACGCATTTCTTATACTAGATAAATAGATGTTAGTCACAATGTTGATTCATTTGTTTACATGGTGGCATTTTGTAAGCTCTTATATGCTCTATGTATTGCCTGTAGTTGCGTATCTCATCTCTGGGAGAGTGATTGGGAGTATCATTTTGCTGTACTGGGCAATGTCGACTTGTGAAATGATTACATCACTGGTCATGAGGTTAAGCTGGTATCTGTATGAGGCAGTGATATCATTTCCATACTTTGGGCACCTTCTGTCGGATTTTATTGGTAATTACACCCAATCCATGGGGAAGTTAGGGGGGGATACTTCCCCCGTCCGTTCACCTCCCTTCTCTCCTTCCGACTAATTACAACAGCTTTTGAGAATTTTGAATATCCTTGGGATGCGCAAGCCAGTGTGCTGTTAGTGCTATGCCTCCTGACTATGTTTCAGGTCTTGTCTAGGGCTACAAAAAGGCTCTTTAAGAGTACCACCCAGAGATCTGCCCCAAAGCTGGATATTCATGGGTGGCACTGCATGTGGGAAGATATGGGCAGATATCTAGAGAACTTCTCACCTCCAGTGACTTGGAAGTTCACTCCCGAACAACTACAGAACCCTCATGAAGTGGTAGAATATTTGAAAGAAAAATGCTGTGGCTATTCCAAAGACATACAACTTGCTGCACTGTGCTGGGCCCTGGCCAGTATCTACCAAACCCTGCTTGATATTAGGCAGCTCCCTCAGGGGGAAAAGGGGGAAAAGATGGAAAACAAGACAACATGCACCGTGGCTGCCCCTACCCCGATGACAAGCACCGTGGCTGCCCCTACCACGACAACAGGTACCGTGGCTAACCCTACCCCAGTGACAGATACTGCCACTAAACCAGAGAACCAGCCTGTGCCAGTATCAGTTGCCCCTGTACAGAAAAAGAAACACACAAAGAAATCAGTTCGCTTAGCGAGAGATGAAAGTGAACCAGGGTCATCACGAGAACAGGAGGAAGAGGCAGAACCTGAAATAATCACCTGATCTCTATCCCTGAGTGAGTTGCGTGACATGCAAAAAGATTTTAGCCGCCACCCAGGTGAGCACATTGTTACCTGGCTGCTCCGATGCTGGGATAATGGGGCTAGTAGTGTGGAATTAGAGGGTAAGGAAGCCAAGCAGTTGGGATCCCTGTCTAGGGAAGGGGGCATTGACAAGGCGATTGGGAGAAAAACACAAATCCTCAGCCTCTGGAGGCGACTTCTGTTAGGTGTAAAGGAAAGATACCCCTTCAGGGATGAAGTTACATGTCACCAAGGCAAGCGGACCACCATGGAGAGAGGTATCCAGTACCTGAGGGAATTAGCCGTGCTGGAGGTGATTTATAATGATCCAGAAAATGCGCAGTCACCCACAGATCCAGATGAAGTCCAATGCACACAACCGATGTCGTGGAAGTTTCTACGAAGTGCACCACCAACCTATGCCAACTCATTGGCAGTAATGTCCTGGAAAGAAGGCTATGAACAAATGGTGGATGAATTGGCTGTCCAACTCCGGCAATACGAAGGAAGTCTCTCTTCCTCCCTACGGGCCTGTGTCTCAGCTGTAGAGGAATTGTCCTGGGAGTTCCAGCAATTCAAAGTGGATATGTCCTCCTCCTCACCTGTACAGGCCCGCATTGCAGTTATTGGGAGTAAGTGTTCCTCTGCCCAAGAGAGAGGAGAGAGAAAGTACACACGACGGGCTAACCTGTGGTTTTACCTGCGTGACCATGGGGAGGACATGAGGAAGTGGGATGGAAAACCTACCTCAGTCTTGGATTCACGGGTACGGGAGTTGCGAGAAAAAGCAACCAGAAAAGAAGATTCTTCTTGGAAAACTGCTGCTCCAGTTTCCCGTGAGCAGTCCCCCGGGCGCAGTAGATGGGCCGATCTCATTTCTGATCCTCTTGAAGGGACTTCTGATTCACATGTGCAAAAAGTGGGTAACAGATATTCTAACCAGGATTAGAGGGGCCCTGCCTCCAGCCAGGTGGAGGAGAGGGACAACCGAGTCTACTGGACAGTGTGGATTCGATGGCCTGGCACGTCAGACCCACAGGAATATAAGGCTCTAGTAGACACTGGTGCACAATGTACCCTAATGCCATCAAGTTATAAAGGGGCAGAACCCATCTGTATCTCTGGTGTGACAGGGGGATCCCAAGAGCTAACCGTATTGGAAGCCGAAATGAGTCTAACCGGGAATGAGTGGCATAAACACCCCATTGCAACTGGCCCAGAGGCCCCGTGCATCCTTGGTATAGATTATCTCAGGAGGGGGTATTTCAAGGACCCAAAAGGGTACCGTTGGGCCTTTGGTATAGCTGCATTGGAGACGGAGGAGACTGAACAGCTGTCTACCCTGCCTGGTCTCTCCCAAGACCCTTCGGTTGTGGGGTTGCTGAAGGTTGAAGAACAACAGGTGCCAATTGCTACCACGACGGTGCACCGGCGGCAATATCGCACCAACTGAGACTCCCTGATCCCCATCCATAAGCTGATTTGCCAATTGGAGAGCCAAGGAGTGATCAGCAAGACTCACTCACCCTTTAATAGTCCCATATGGCCCGTGCGGAAATCTAATGGGGAATGGAGACTAACAGTAGAGTATCGTGGGCTGAATGAAGTCATGCCACCGCTGAGCGCTGCTGTGCCAGATATGTTAGAGCTTCAATATGAACTGGAATCAAAGGCAGCTAAGTGGTATGCCACAATGGACATTGCTAATGCATTTTTCTCCATTCCTTTGGCAGTGGAGTGCAGGCCACAGTTTGCCTTTACTTGGAGGGGCGTCCAGTACACCTGGAATCGAATGCCCCAGGGGTGGAAACACAGCCCCACTATTTGCCATGGACTGATCCAGACTGCACTAGAAAAAGGTGAAGCTCCAGAACACCTGCAATATATTGATGACATCATCGTATGGGGCAACACGGCAGAAGAAGTTTTTGAGAAAGGGAAGAAAATAATCCAAATCCTTTTGAAGGCTGGTTTTGCCATAAAAGAAAGTAAGGTCAAGGGAGCTGCACAGGAGATCCAGTTCTTAGGAGTAAAATGGCAAGACGGGCGTCGTCAGATCCCTGCGGACGTGATCAACAAAATAGCAGCTATGTCCTCACCGACTAATAAAAAGGAAACACAGGCTTTCTTAGGTGTTGTGGGCTTTTGGAGAATGCATATTCCCAATTACAGTCTGATTGTAAGCCCTCTCTATCAAGTGACCCAGAAAAAGAACGATTTTAAATGGGGGCCTGAGCAACGACAAGCCTTTGAACAAATTAAGCGGGAGATTGTTCATGCAGTAGCTCTTGGGCCAGTCCGGGCAGGACAAGATGTTAAAAATGTGCTCTACACTGCAGCTGGGGAGAATGGCCCTACCTGGAGCCTTTGGCAGAAAACACCTGGAGAGACCCGAGGCCGACCCCTGGGGTTTTGGAGTCGGGGATATCGAGGATCCGAGGCCCGCTATAC
This sequence comes from Haliaeetus albicilla, assembly GCF_947461875.1. Classification (NCBI taxonomy): domain Eukaryota; kingdom Metazoa; phylum Chordata; class Aves; order Accipitriformes; family Accipitridae; genus Haliaeetus; species Haliaeetus albicilla. Next base: position 33,431,325 of record NC_091515.1, on the reverse strand, counting down.
TCCAACTGAAAAAGAGATATTGGCAGCATATGAAGGCGTTCGAGCCGCCTCAGAAGTGGTTGGTACTGAGACACAGCTCCTCTTAGCACCCCGACTGCCAGTGCTGGGCTGGATGTTCAAAGGGAGGGTCTCCTCTACACATCACGCGACTGATGCCACGTGGAGTAAGTGGATTGCACTGATCACACAACGGGCTCGCATAGGAAACCCCAGTCGCCCAGGAATTGTGGAAGTGATCATGGACTGGCCAGAAGGCAAAGATTTTGGAATGTCGCCAGAGGAGGAGGTGACACGGGCTGAAGAAGGCCCCACTGTATAATAAACTGCCAGAAAATGAGAGGCAATATGCCCTGTTCACTGATGGGTCCTGTCGCATCGTGGGAAAACATCGGAGGTGGAAGGCTGCTGTATGGATTCCTACACAGCTAGTCACAGAAACTGCTGAAGGAGAAGGTGAATCGAGTCAGTTTGCAGAGGTGAAAGCCATCCAGCTAGCGTTAGACATTGCTGAAAGGGAGAAGTGGCCAGTGCTCTACCTCTATACTGACTCATGGATGGTGGCAAATGCCCTGTGGGGGTGGCTACAGCAATGGAAGCAGAGCAACTGGCAGCGCAGAGGTAAACCCATCTGGGCTGCCGCACTGTGGCAAGATATCGTTGTTCGGATAGAGAAGCCAGTGGTAAAAGTACGTCACGTAGATGCTCATGTACCCAAGAGTCGGGCCACTGAAGAACATCAGAACAACCAGCAGGTGGATCAGGCCGCCAAGATTGAAGTGGCTCGGGTGGACCTGGACTGGCAACATAGGGGTGAGCTATTTATGTCTCAGTGGGCCCACGATACCTCAGGCCATCAGGGGAGAGATGCGACATGTAGAAGGGCTCGAGATCGAGGGGTGGACTTGACCATGGACACTATCGCGTAGGTATTCCATGAATGTGAAACATGTGCTGCAATTAAGCAAGCCAAGCGGCAAAAACCCCTGTCGCATGGAGGGCGATGGCTGAAATATAAACAGTGGGAGGCCTGGCAGATTGACTATATCACACTCCCACGAACCCGCCAAGGCAAGTGCCATGTGCTTACAATGGTGGAAGCAACCACTGGATGGCTGGAAATATATCCTGTGTCCCACGCCACTGCCCAGAACACTATCCTGGGCCTTGAAGAGTGTAGGGTTTGGTGTTCGGAAGATCTCGCGATGTCACGGAAAGATGGAGGGTTAGTTGCAGCCCTATGACGTATCTGTAATCCCGCCTACCCTTGTTAGTATAAAAGGAATTAACTGCGCAATAAAAGGCGGAAGTTGACGCTCACACCGTGTGTGCTCTCTGTCTCTTTCCCTGGTCCGGGCCGACCAGTGATCTAGTCGCAGCACCTTGATATGTAGCAAACACTACATAGTGGTGACCCCGACGTGATCGGTCGCACAGGCGACGATGGAACTTGCGCAAGTGATTAAGGTATTAAAGGTATTGGCTGATGAGGTGGGTGCCCGCAGTTCGATTAGGAAGGGCCCCACGGGCGAATGCATCCTATGGATGCTGCGCCAGGGAGACATTGGGTCTCCTAGAGAAGTTTTGAGCCCTCCCAAATGTGCAGAGATTCGGGAGTCTTTGCTCCAATCTGCGCTCGTGGGCGAGCGTGGAGCTGCTGAACGATTGCAAAGTTGGGGAAAAGTGGAGAAGGTGGTCGCGGCAGGACGGGAGGCTGGAGCGTGCTGGTTGGCGGCGTGAGCTGCTTTGTTTGCGGATGAAGCGCCGCCTCAGGAACAGTGGGCGATAGTGCCCTCAGGGACAGTAAGTCAGACTCAGATGGAGTGGGTGGCCGTGGAGCGGGGTTCACAGAGCAGTCCATCTCTGATTGAGGGCATGGACACGGAGGGTACGGCAGAGATGGAGGTTTTTCCTGTAGGGACAGCACCAGCGGGGACGGATGTGCCCCCTCCGCAGTGTCCATGGGAGGAGTTGCGGCGGGTGGTTCGGAAGGACTTAGAGGAATGCCTCTTGGACTGGGTTCCAGGCAAGGATGTCAAGGGACATTTATACCGTCAGTTGAGAGAGTGGGAGGAACGGCCACCCGCGGAGGGGATAACTGGGAGGCAGCGGGGGTTGGAGACTGTGGCAGAGGAGGAAACACCCCCCCGCGGGGGAAATCAGGCGCCCTTGCCGGGAGAGCGGACTGAGCCTCCTGAGCCTTTGCCTGAGCCTATGCCTGCTGAGCCGTCAGCTGCGCCCCCTCCGGCGCTTCCTCCGGCCCCTCCCTCCTCCCCTCCCTTTCCGCCCCCCCCTCCGCCCACTTGCAGCGGCGCGTGTCAGCCGGCCGTGGAATGGCCGCTGCCAGCCGCGGCCGGCCCCCGGGCAGAACCATCCGCGCCCCCGCCACCGCCCTTTAATCCATCCCGCCTCTCGGAACCAGAGACGGTGAAACCAACTGCGCCCGCGATAGACGCGGAGCCGCCTGCAGTAGCCGCTGCGGACGAGAGGGAGAGGCATTGGAGGGGAGTAATAAAAGATGCCCTTGTGGATGGGACTATGCTCCAAGCATTCCCAGTTGTTGTACAAAATAATGGACAAAAAAGATGGGAGGCGTTTCACTGGAAAGTCCTTGAGAAATTAAGGACTGCTGTGAGTCAATACGGAATCCGCTTATTGATAAAGCCAGTAAGAAACCCTCGGTCAAGTGTTTTAATTGTGGTAAATTTGGACACATCAAGAGCCAATGTAGAGTTTCTGCTAACAAAAAGAGGGTGCAACAGTTGTAAGAAAGATAACCATACCACCAAGAATGCAGGAAGAAGGGAAACTTTACACCGAGCGTGAAGGCCCCTCGCGCAACGACACAAATGCAAGGGGTTTGGGCTGCCGGCCCTCAGGCAGCCTCGCAACTACCAGATCTGCCACTGCAGGAAGCTCCGGAGTGGACGTGGAAACCGCAGTACACATTCAACATAAAGGGACCATTGGGGTTTGGGCTTAGTGCATTTTTAATGGGGCGATCTTCAACAGCTCTAAAAGGAATTCTGGTAGTCCCAGGGCTTATTGATGCAGATTATTGTGGGACTGTGAAAATTATGATTCATGTTTTAATCCCTCCTGTTTCTATTCCTAAAGGTACCAGAATAGCACAATTAGTTCCATTCAGGTCGTGTGTTCCGAACCCAGGTGAAGTACAACGTGGAGATGGTGGATTCGGCTCCACAGGGAAACCGCAGGTATACTTTGCCATGGACATAACAAGAGGTAAACCAGAAAAGGTAGTGCAATTGGAAGGGCCTGACGGAGTTATCGTCAAGAAACCAATGACAATCAATACAGGAGCTGATGTTACGATTATTTCACGATATATATGGCCTCCATCATGGCCATTGATCAATCCAAATTTTGGCATTGCAGGGATAGGGGGCACACAAGCCACCTTAGTAAGTCAGCTACCCATTACCCATTTGTGTTCCCCGACGGTGAACACGTTACGACACGTCCGTATATCATGACTACCCCAATTGAATTGTTTGGCCTCATAGGCCGTGATTTATTGAGCCAAATGAAGGCAATGTTAGTGACCCATCCTTTTTAGGAGCAGTCACTGAGGGGCAGCCAATTCTAAAAATTAGCTGGAAAACAGATGAGCCTGTTTGGATTGATCAGTAGCCGCTAAATTCTGAAAAGCTGCTAAAAATACAAGAGTTAGTTGAGGACCAATTGAGAGCGGGACATGTTGTTCCTTCTACTAGTCCATGGAATACACCAATATTTACCATTCCCAAGAAAAGTGGGAAATGGAGACTGTTACATGATCTCAGAGCTGTGAATGCAGTGATGCACAGTATGGGAGCCCTGCAGCCGGGTTTGCTGTCTCCAGTTATGCTTCCAGAAGAATGGGATTTGTTAATTATAGATCTAAAGGATTGTTTTTTCACCATTCCCTTGCACCCAGATGACGCTGAACGGTTTGCCTTTTCGGTACCATCGATTAACAAGGCAGAGCCCTATAAGAGATACCATTGGGTCGTGTTACCGCAAGGAATGCGCAATTCCCCCACAATATGTCAGGTATATGTGGCCTGGGCATTAGAGCCTGTAAGACAGCAGTTTCCTCAGTTAATTATTTATCATTATATGGATGACATTTTGATAGCGGGAAGGAACTTGCCACAGGATGAAATTTTAACTCAATTGCAGGACATCTTAAGCCATCGCGGAGTAATAATTGCTCCTGAAAAGGTGCAAAAGGCAGCACCTTGGAAGTATTTGGGGTGGCACATAGATGCTAGCAATGTCAAACCTCAGAAGGTTCAAATAATATTAGAAATTTCAACAGTACATGATGTCCAGAAGCTTGTGGGAGATATCCAGTGGGTGCGGAATCTTTGCGGTATCACTAATAACGATATGGCCCCTCTGGTAGAACTCTTAGGTACAAGCGCACGTGCAGATGAGAAATGGGAAATGACAGAGCTGACCAATTTGCTGCAGCGGCATGGGAGCCTCCTCCAGGGAATCGTTTTCAACAAGCACGGCAATCACATGTGTTCTTGCACCAACCCGCTAGGATGTTAGCAAAGCAATTTGACTTACCACTCACTGATGCCCAAGGCATCGTCAAAGCATGCCCCGATTGTCAAAAGGAAGAGCTGGGCTTGGGCTGTGGGGTTAACCCACGAGGTCTTTTGCCATTGCAGTTGTGGCAAATGGATGTCACCCATGTCATGTGGTTTGGTGCAAAGCGTTATGTGCATGTGTGTATTGATACCTATCCTGCTGCCATGTGGGCCACGGTACAAACTGCAGAAAAGGCCTTACATATTGAATGACATCTTCACGCTTCTTTTGCAGTGCTGGCTGTGCCTAAAGAAATTAAGATGGACAACGGCCCAGCCTATGGTTCTACACGATTTGCTCGATTTTGTAATTTGTGGGGAATTCACCATGGTACGGGTATTCCACATCTTCCCACAGGTCAGGCTATTGTCGAACGGGCCAACAAACCTTAAAGAACATGCTGCAAAAACAAAAGGGGGGAACCCAGGGCTTACTCCCAGAGGAACGATTGGCCAAAGCCTTATTTGTGCTAAATTATCTTAGATTGACAGGTGATCACAAAGACCCACCAATGGTAGTGCATCATGCTCTTTTACAGGTGGAAAGGCCGCAACAAAGTACAGGAATCAGGGTAATGTATAAGGACCCAGAGTCCGGGAAATGGTGCGGACCAGCAGAAGTAAAACTTACGGGGAGAGGGTATATGTGTCTGCTTACAGATCGAGGCCTTCGCTGGATCCCGGCTAAGTGGGTCAAGCCATGGCTTCGCACTGATGCTGGACCCGGAATTGTCCCAATGGCAACTGGGACGGCACCAGCGGGTGCTGGAGCCACTGATCCGACAGATTCCGACTAATAGAGTATTACACTTTAGAGGACTAGCGGACATTGAGTCCTTCAGAGAGGTTTTTAGAACAGCGTGCCTTATTGTATATAGAACTTGCTTTAGGTAAAAAGTGTGTTAAGCGTAATTTGATTAAACATAGTGTGATTACGGGAAGACAGTGTGGGGTAAATGTAAAAGTTAGTTAAAGCCAAAATTAGGGGTAAGGTCTATTTCCATTAATAACCTGGGGGTGAGATTATGCTTGTGTTTTCACAGGTGCAGGCCCACGACGGATTCCTGTTGAATTTGCACGACCATCATCGTCTGGAGCATCATAGATGGTGTGGCAATATGAATACCACCTCAGTCAAAAACTAATGTATAGGTCACCTTGGCTAACATAACAGGTCAAGATTCTCTGTGCACCGCAACCGCATCATAAAGCCCACGAACCAATAGACAAGATGGCTATGACTTAAAAATGGCATCCCTTATAATAGCACCGGCCAGGCCATTGTAGAACGAGCACATCGAACCTTAAAGACCCTGCTTGATCGGCTTAGGGAGGGGGAGCAGGCGGAGCCCTCCTGGTTATGGGATAACTCACCTGTTCTCCATACACAGCGTCTTCTGTTAACTGCGTTAACTTCATTAAATCAGACAGTTCGAGGGGACCTGGAGCAGACGGTGGCGCAACGACATTTTACGAGCACGGAAGAGAAAGGCCCCTACCCGTTGGTCCGCGTGCGTGACCCTCAGACATGCCAATGGGATGGGCCATTTGAGCTGCGTTGTCTCGGGCGAGGGTACGCCTCTGTACAGACGCCTGAAGGGCTGCTGAAATGGGTCCCTAGTCATATGGTTCGTCCTGCCTTAACCTCATAGTGTTTGAGTGTTTTTCCTTACAGATCACTGTCATCCTTTCCTGGCTTGTGACACCTTGGGTATCCGCTACAAATTTCTGGCAGTGGATGCAAAACCAATTGGGGCGGCCTGATGTGTATCCGGATGACATCCCTCTCAGAGTCCATCAATACGTGTCCTTATGGGATCCGGCTATCAGAGACGGAGCTGAAAACATTGTGTACGAACAAGTGTCAACAGAAGAGTCAGAATCGCTCACAGCCAGGAATCTGGATGCCCCAGACAGTAAGCCTTAACATCAGCATACCAACGATAAACTTTATAAAGTAATAGAAGTAATTCTTTCCCAGCCTTAACTTTCCATTTACCACTTGTGTGAATTCTCTGTGAAGGAGCTCCTTGCTCTGCAAGGTAAATGGGACATTTACGTGTGTTTAATGTAATGAACGGGTTAACTTTGTTCATGAAATCGAGAAGGGGGAAGAGACATATTGAGAGTTAACATATGCCTTGTGTAATTAACAAAAACTTGCTTAAGTGATGCGTGAAGGTCACGGGAATAGGGCAATGGCTATAACTTACTAGATAAGGAGGAAAAAAAGCAATGGCTATAACTTACTAGATAAGGAGAGGAAGGACAACAGCTGCAATTAACCAAGACTGTATTTCTCCACATCAAAAGACATTCTACATCAAAGGATACTCATCCTTGAGAAAATTTACCGAATCTACATAGTAACAGACCTGCACAAGTGAAGAAAGAAGAAGCAGGACAAGGCGGAGACTTACAAGAAAGGGGTACATGAAATGTATATAAGGAATGTAACGGTAACATAAAGTTGCGGGCCTGTGGCGGAGCATTACCTCCCCGGCCGCCCAGCGCTATTTTGCTCTCTTATCGCTTGCTAATAAATTCGATTTTTTTATTCAATACAAATTGGCTCCTCCAATTTGTCACGAGCGTTTATAACAAATTTGGTGCCGTGACTCGGATCCAGGTTCTCTGGTGCGGACCCTCGCAAGCGGGGAGGCGCCCTATCCTTGGATAGCCCCGTCTTGAGGAGGTGTCGTCGCCACACCCTAGACCCGCGAACCCCTTTAAATTACGATAACTGAGCAAAAGAACCTGCAGGACCCCTTAAATTTTGTGCACGAAGACCAAGCGAAGACCCAGGAGCGGGTGAGTATATAAAGTGTGAGCCGTTTGTTTGGGGTGGTTATCCCGAGGTGCGACTGTGTGAGAGGTCTCTCTGAGATCACGCGAGTGCGGACCCTCCAGTAGTGCAGTTCTCGTAGCCCGCGAGGGAGCGAGTCACGACCGAAGGGAAGTGAGTGTGTGTGTGGATAAGGGCACCTCGGAAGATGGGACAGAGGAAAAGCAAGCCCTCTGGACCCATGGGAATGGGGAAGGGAAATAAGTTACCAGACATACCCCCTGATAGTCCCTTAGGCCTGATGATAAGATATTGGGACAGTTCACCAAAGAGAAAGGATAAGTCTAAGGAAAAAATGATCAATTATTGTATTGAGATTTGGGGTGGGAGACCTCTCAGCAATCCTCATGTACTTTGGCCCGTGTTTGGGTCCTCTGAGGATTGGGTGTGTCAACAATTAAATATATGGGTAAACAATAAAAGACCACCAGCCAGCCCAGAGGAGAGTGAATATGCTGCCTTATGGATTCCCCAATCTTGGGAGCCGTCATTCCTCTTTGCCTTAAGGGAAAACAGATCAGATAAACCTCGAAAAAATGATGAGGACCCCCTTTGGCCCCCTCCCTATGCCCCTCAGGCCCTTCCGCCTCAGGACCCACCCCAAGGCCAGGAAATAGCCCAGGCCCGGGGGGGGTCAGATTCGGAACCTGATTCCCCAATCCCGGCACCCCCTCCCAGAAGGTCTGCACGTAATAGAATAATGCGAGGAAAGGAAAGATTGTTTCCTCTTCGGGAAATGTTGGTGCCTGGTGGGGATGGACAGGGGGGACCGGGAACGGGGTATGTGGCAGTCCCCCTTAATACAGGGGATGTAAGGAAATGTAAGAAGGAAATGGGGAATCTGTTAGATGATCCCCTGGGGGTAGCCAAAAGGTTGGATCAATTCTTGGGACCGAATTTGTACATGTGGGATGAATTACAGTCTATCCTGGGCATATTATTTACCGTAGAGGAAAGAGACATGATTAGAGGGGCTGGGATGAGAGTGTGGGACCAGCAGCATCAGGCTGGTCCAGCGGCGGATCAAAAATGGCCCTTAAATCGGCCAAACTGGAATAATCAGGATCCGGCTCATAAGAATAATATGTCAGACTTGAGAACAATTATAATTCAGGGGATACGGGAATCTGTTCCCCGAGGACAGAATATTAATAAAGCCTTTCGTGAACAGCAAAAGAAAGATGAGACCCCAACGGAATGGCTTGAGAGGTTAAGGAAAAGTTTCCAGCTATATTCTGGGGTGGACCCTGCCACTCCTGTAGGACAAGCGTTGCTGAAAACTCAGTTCGTGGCCAAGTCGTGGGGAGATATTAGGAAGAAGTTGGAGAAAATTGAGGACTGGCAGGAGCGGGGGTTGGATGAATTACTTAGAGAAGCTCAGAAGGTGTAAGTGAGGCGAGAAGAGGAAACGGAAAAGCGACAGACTAGGCTGCTGGTTGCAGCGGTAAGAGAGGGACAGAAAGGTGTGATAATGAGACCCGGTCGGCCTGGTGGGGGGGATAAGGAAAGAATCAGGGGGAGAGGAGATAAAGCCGTGGAATGTTTTTATTGCGGGAAAAAAAGGACACATGAAGAGAGAATGTAGAAAAAGGATTCAGGATGAAAAAGTGTTTTGGGAGGATTAGCAGGGTCAGGGGCTCTATGTGCTGAGGACCCCTGGTAAGAAAGAGCCCTTGATAACTTTAAAAGTGGGTCCTCAGCGTCAGGAGGTGATCTTTCTTGTAGATACCGGAGCCGAAAGGTCTACGGTACAATCATTACCTCCGGGATGTAAAATATCTGAGGATAAAGTTAATGTAATTGGAGCAAAAGGGGAACCTTTTAGGGTCCCCGTTATAAAAGATGTGGCGGTGGAATCAAGTTGCAGATACGGAATCGGAACGCTGTTGTTGGTACCTGAAGCGGAATATAACTTATTAGGTAGGGATTTAATCGTAGAAATGGGGATTCGGGTGAATGTGGAAAAAGAAGAGTTGAAAATCAGGCTTTGTCCCCTTACAGAGGTGGACGAGAAACAAATTAACCCCGAAGTGTGGTATACTCCCGAAACAGCTGGAAAACTGGATATTGAACCGTTTGAAGTGGTTATTAAGAACCCAGAGATTCCAGTGAGAGTTAAACAATATCCCTTATCTAATGAAGGGAGAAGGGGACTAAAACCTGAGATTGAAAGACTATTGGGAAAGGGGGTACTCGAACCCTGCATGTCCCCTTTTAATACCCCGATTTTGCCAGTAAAAAAATCCGATGGTAGTTATCGGCTGGTGCATGACCTAAGAGAAATCAGTAAACGGACTGTCAGCCGGTTCCCGGTAGTGGCAAACCCACACACCCTGTTGAGTCAATTGGGGCCCAAAAACCAATGGTATAGTGTAATAGATCTTAAAGATGCATTCTGGTCATGCCCTCTTAAGGAGGAATGTAGAGATTATTTTGCCTTTGAGTGGGAAGACCCAGACACTCATAGGAAACAGCAGTTAAGGTGGACTGTACTTCCCCAAGGGTTCACGGAATCCCCAAACTTATTTGGACAAGCCCTAGAACGGATTCTATGGGAATACCAGTTGCAAGATGGGGTCGTGCTAGTACAGTATGTGGATGACTTATTGTTGGCAGGAGAGAATCAAGAGACAGTCAGAAAAGAAAGCATACGGTTGTTAAATTTCTTGAGCCTTCAAGGCCTCAAGGTATCACGGTCAAAACTACAGTTTGTGGAAGAGGAGGTAAAATATTTAGGACACTGGATAAGCAAGGGGACTAAGAAGTTAGACCCTGAATGAGTAAATGGGATTTTATCACTGAAAGCCCCGAAGAGTAAACGACAGATTAGACAATTGTTGGGGCTATTTGGGTATTGCAGGCAGTGGATCAAGAACTTTAGTGCGAAAGTGCGATTTTTGTATCAAAAGTTAACTATGGATAGATTGCTTAAGTGGACCCAAGAGGATAAAGAAAGATTAGAGGGTCTCAAGGCCGATCTAGTTAACGCCCCTGTCTTGAGTCTGCCTGATGTGAAGAGACCCTTTTATTTATTTGTGGCCACTGAGGAGGGGACAGCATACGGGGTTTTGACCCAGGAGTGGGCAGGAAAAAAGAAACCCGTAGGGTACATTTCCAAATTATTGGACCCCGTCAGTAGAGGGTGGCCCACCTGTTTACAGGCAGTTGTTGCTGTAGCCCTGATAGTGGAAGAAGCAAATAAGGTAACGTTTGGAAGTGAATTAAGGGTGTTCTCCCCTCATAATATTCGAGAGGTTCTCCAACAAAAAGCTGAAAAATGGATCACCGATGCTAGGCTTTTAAAATATGAGGGGATCCTAATCCATTCCCCTAAATTGGAGATCGGAACAACGAATTTGCAAAATCCGGCGCAATTTTTGTATGGGGGTCCTGAAGAAGAGTTAACACATAATTGCCTTCAGACCATTGAAGAACAAACAAAAATTAGGCTAGATCTGGAAGAGGTAGAATTGGGAGAGGGAGAAAAGTTATTCGCTGATGGGTCATCTCGAGTAATAGCAGGGAAAAGGAAGTCAGGATATGCAATTGTGGATGGGGGGAGCCTAGAAGTAAAGGAATCCGGACCCCTCAGTCCTAGTTGGTCGGCGCAGGCATGTGAGTTATACGCAGTACTTAGGGCATTGGAACTTTTAAAGGACAAAGAAGGAACCGTGTACACGGATTCAAAATATGCATATGGAGTGGTACATACTTTTGGGAAAATTTGGGAGGAACGAGGACTTATTAATTCTCAAGGAAAGGGTTTAGTTCATGAGGAACTGATTGTCAAAATTCTACAAGCAATAAGAAGGCCCAAGCGAATAGCTGTGGTACATGTTAAGGGACACCAAAGAGGAACAACCCCTGAAATTCGAGGGAATAATCTTGCTGATCAAGAGGCCAAGGCGGCAACACTACTTGCTGTGACCACCGCCCCGCCAGCAGGTGAAACGCCGGCAAGAATCCTAAGCCCACAGTTTAGTAAACCAGAAATGGATAAATTGAAGGAAATGGGAGTAGTGGAAAAGGAGGGTAATTGGGAACTACCCAATGGGAGACAGGTGTTACCAAAAGCACTAACATGGAAAATAATGAGAGGTATGCACTCAAAGACTCATTGGGGTGTCCAAGTGTTGGTTGATCAATTCGCAATAAAATACATGTGTATTGGGGTTTATAATGTAGCCAAGGGAATTGTACAAGGGTGCCTAACGTGCCAGAAGATCAATAAGCAGCATCTTAGAGAAAAAGTACAAGGGGGACGGGAATTGGCACACCGACCATTCGCCAAAATACAGATTGATTTTACTGATCTCCCTAAAGTAGGGTGATATAAACACTTACTTGTATTGGTAGACCACCTCACTCATTATGTCGAGGCGTTCCCTACTGCTAGGGCAACTGCCAATATAGTGGTAAAAATACTTTTAGAGCATATCATACCGCGATATGGAAATATTGAAACTATTGATTCAGATAGAGGCCCACATTTCGTTTCCAAAGTAGTAAAAGAAGCTCTAGCCCCCTTTGGAACTAAGTGGGAGTTCCATACCCCGTGGCATCCCCAAAGCTCCGGGAAAGTAGAACGAATGAATGGAGAAATAAAGAAGCAACTAACTAAGTTAATGATAGAAACCAAAATGTCCTGGGTAAAATGTTTGCCAATTGCTTTATTAAATATTTGGACTCAGCCCCGAGCGGATACTGGAATTTCCCCATTTGAAATGTTATATGGCATGCCCTATGATATGGAATGCCCAGCCAATTATCCTACTTTAGATGAAGATAGTATTAACCCTTATATTGTTCAGATAATGAAAAGGAGAGAGGGATTGCGAAAGAAGGGAATAGTGGTACAGAGGCCACCCCTAGATATATCCATACATTCAGTGAAGCCAGGTGATATGGTATTAATCAGAGCCTGGAAAGAATCCTCTCTCACTCCTAGGTGGGAGGGGCCCTTTCTTGTTTTACTTACCACAGAAACTGCTGTCCGGACTGCAGAACGAGGATGGACTCATGCAAGCAGGATCAAAGGACCAATTCGGAGTTCTCATTGGGAGGCAACCAGAGACCCTGACAGCTTGAAAATCAAGTTCTGAAGAAAAGTGGAGGAGTGAGACTGTCTTTTGTAAAAATCCTCGCTGTATATGTTATCTTTGTATGTTACAGGTGTAAACTTTGTAGAGAAAAGTGGTGGACACATTGCTCCTATGGGTATTCCCCTAGTGACATTTGCCACGAATGTTATAATTACGAACAGGAATTAATTTAGCAAGCATTACGTGTGGGAGTATCAACTGGGAAAATTATAAAAGACCCCAAAGAATGGTGGGATATTTTTGCTAAAGGCATAAACCCTGAGAGGTGTTGTCTTTATGCAAATGAGTTATGCCCAACGAAGGCTGAAATAATACAAGTATCCCGCAGACGAACAGTGGTCAGAGTGGGGTGGGGAGCTTGAGAAGTGAAGGATACAAACTGGGACGCATATAAGTCAAAGCAAAATAAATATAAAGGAGGTTCCCCTGAAGAATACGACTGCTGCCGAGAAGATGGTACACCTCGCTGCTCTAAGCAACAGAGTAGGCAGAAAAGAAGGCAAAGACGTACTGCTGTGGGGATTAAGGTTGATGAACTACCTCCAGAGAAGGCTCACGGTGCCTCTTGACTTATTGCTCCCAAACAAAACGTCCTCAGAGCTTCCCCAAAGTCTCCCATCTCTCACCAGGGATGAAGACAAAAGTCAAAATGATTATCAGCACCCTCGGAATACCTGTCGCAAGGGTAAAGGGACACCACTTTTCTCAAACTCGAGATTAAGCACTTGGATGATAGGACTGTTGCTAATGCTAATAGGGACAACCCAAGGCAAAGGGAACCCCCACCAACCTTACAAATGGACGCTCTATAGGTGGGAGGATCAAAAGATACTACAGCAAGTAATTGCTGCTGGGGCCCCAAGCTTTAATCAATCCTTATGTCAAATTGTACCCAGGAACCCATGTCTACATAACTTAGGCTTTTACTTTTGTCCCAGTTCTAACCCTGGAAAGGGGTATTGCAACCATCCTGACTCTTACTATTGTGCTTATTAGGGTTGCGAAACTATAGCTTCTGATTGGATTCCTGGGGGAGGTCCAGATAAATTCCTATCCGTAGGATGGGGGCCTCACAGATGTACACCTGCTTCACATGGTTGGGATGGAAGCCAAACAGGACCATGGAGTGGAAATTGCCCATATATTTATATTAATGTAACCAACCCGAAAGATCCTGCTTGGTTAACAGGGAAAACATGGGGAGTCAGACTTTGGGAACCAAGTGCAAATTCAGGGGGAATAATTACGATAAGGAAAGAGCTGGTGCCAAATAAACCCTCTGGTGTAGGACCAAATTCGGTCGTAGCAGAGGAAGATGATAGTAACAGTATTGTACAGACTGCTGCTATCCTCCCTAACATAGACATCGCTGAAAACAATATCTCGGGCATATCAACAAGAATCAACCCATTGTGGGATATGCTCCAAACCAGTTATCAGGTACTAAATGCCACCCACCCTAATATAACTGAGCATTGTTGGTTGTGTTACGACATTCGACCGCCCTTTTATGAAGCTATTGGGGTGGACAGTAGATTTAAAAAGTCCAACGGAACAAATCCAGCTCAGTGCATGTGGAATAAAGAATCTGGATGTAAGCAAGGGATAACAATGTCCCAAGTATCGGGAAAAGGAAAGTGTATCGGAAATGTCCCAAAGGACAAACAACACCTGTGTAACACAACTCGCAAATCAAGAGAAATAACAGCTGAGTGGTTAATTCCTGCAGATAATACTAAGTGGATTTGCTCCCAAACTGGGGTTACACCTTGTATATCCCTAAAGGTCTTTAATTGGACAGCCGAATATTGTATACAAGTAGCTGTGATACCTAGGCTTATTTACCATCCCGAAAGTTTCGTTTATGACTATCAAACTACTCAGGCCCATCACATACAGAAACGTGAGCCCTTTACAGCCCTCACGGTGGCAACTCTCATGACAATCAGAGCTGCTGGAGCTGGTACAGGAATAACCTCCCTCGTACAACAAAATCAAAAATTTCAATCCCTAAGGGTAGCGGTCGACGAGGATTTGGCTAGGATAGAAGAGACCATGACAGCCCTAGAACAGTCTGTTAGGTCTTTATCAGAAGTAGTATTGCAAAACAGACGGGGCTTGGACTTAATGTTCATGCAGCAGGGGGGGTTATGTGCAGCCCTACGGGAGGAGTGTTGTGTATATGTTGACCATACTGGAGTAGTTAGAGATACAATGGCCAAGCTACGGGAGGGGTTAGAAAAACGGAAAAAAGACTGAGAAGTACAACAGAACTGATATAAGTCCATGTTTAATTATTCACCCTGGTTAACCACCCTATTGTCAACTATTGCAGGACCTCTTATTTTGTTGATCTTATTTTTGACTTTTAGGCCATGCATTTTTAATAAGTTAATCGCTGTTGTTAAAGGGCGCTTAGAAGCTGCACATTTAATGCTGCTACGAAAGCAATATGAACAGATCGGAGATGGAGGAATTACTCCTATCCTTGGGCGGGCAAAAGAAGCATTGGATCGATTTAATGAACAAAATCAGGATAAAATAGAAAAGGGGGGATTGTAATGAACGGGTTAACTTTGTTCATGAAATCGAGAAAGGGGAAGAGACATATTGAGAGTTAACATATGCCTTGTGTAATTAACAAAAACTTGCTTAAGTGATGCGTGAAGGTCACGGGAATAGGGCAATGGCTATAACTTACTAGATAAGGAGGAAAAAAAGCAATGGCTATAACTTACTAGATAAGGAGAGGAAGGACAACAGCTGCAATTAACCAAGACTGTATTTCTCCACATCAAAAGACATTCTACATCAAAGGATACTCATCCTTGAGAAAATTTACCGAATCTACATAGTAACAGACCTGCACAAGTGAAGAAAGAAGAAGCAGGACAAGGCGGAGACTTACAAGAAAGGGGTACATGAAATGTATATAAGGAATGTAACGGTAACATAAAGTTGCGGGCCTGTGGCGGAGCATTACCTCCCCGGCCGCCCAGCGCTGTTTTGCTCTCTTATCGCTTGCTAATAAATTCAATTTTTTTATTCAATACAAATTGGCTCCTCCAATTTGTCACGAGCGTTTATAACATTTAAGACAGTGTTTCAACTTAGTTGTAGAAATATGCTTATGCTCATAGTACTTTACACAGTTATTTCTTTGCGTAGAACTGTTCATAACCATAGAAGCTAGCTAGTCATAGGGAGGGGGAGATGTAGGGTTTGGCGTTCGGAAGATCTCGCGATGTCACGGAAAGATGGAGGGTTAGTCGCAGCCCTATGACATATCTGTAATCCCGCCTACCCTTGTTAGTATAAAAGGAATTAACTGCGCAATAAAAGGCGGAAGTTGACGCTCACACCATGTGTGCTCTCTGTCTCTTTCCCTGGTCCGGGCCGACCAGTGATCTAGTCGCAGCACATTGATATGTAGCAAACGCTACAAAGAGAAAGTTTTATGGCAACACGGCACCCCAGAAAGAATCGAGTCGGACAACGGGACTCACTTCCGAAACAACCTCGTAGACACCTGGGCCAAAGAACATGGCATTGAGCGGGTATATCACATCCCTTATCACTCACCGGCCTCCGGAAAAATCGAACGATACAATGGGCTGCTGAAAACTACATTGAGAGCAATGGGGGATGGAACTTTCAAACATTGGGATACACATTTAACAAAAGCCACCTGGTTAGTTAATACTAGAGGATCCACCAATCGGGCTGACCCTGCCCAACCAAGACTTCCACATACTGTAGAAGGGGATAAAGTCCCTGTAGTGCGCATGAGGAGTATGTTAGGAAAGACAGTCTGGGTTAGTCCTCCCTCAAGCAGAGGCAAACCCATTCAAGGGGTTGTTTTTGCTCAGGGACCTGGGTACACCTGGTGGGTGATGCAGAAGGATGGGGAAGTTTGATGTGTACCTCAGGGAGATTTGATTTTGGGAGAGAATAGCCAGTGAATTAGGCTGTATGATATTTAACTGCTAAATAACCTGGCAATGTATGTCATTGTATCTATAGTGTCTATATGCCATATCATGGGTATTACTGTAAGAATTACCCAAATGACTGCGGGATGGACTTTGAAACTGAGCCAAGTACAACAGTGATAGAACTTGAACTGACACCCAGCAATTTCCTCAAGATCAACATCTTCGACCTGCAGACCAAGGGCGTGGGTTGCACCAAATGTACTAGCCACAAGTTCCAGAGGCAGCATACAACAGCCCAACACCTCACACCATCTCTCTTATCCTGAAGAACTGTTACAACAGATGGAGCCCCAAAGTCATGGACTAAATAAAATTGATGGACACATTAGAGGGATAGCCCATAGACTAAGGGAATACTATTTGTGTGTGTGTGGGGGGGGTGTCCATATACTTATATATAAGACAAGGAAAGTGTTAGTGGTTGATTGGAAAATGTAAGATCTGGGCATGATGTAGATGGTATAGAATAAGGGGTGGATAATGTCCTGGGTTCAGCTGGGATAGAGTTAATTTTTTACAGGAACCTGGGAGGTGGGGGGCATAGCCGGGGCAGCTGACCTGAACTAGCCAAGGAGCTATTCCATACCATGTGACATCATGCTCAGTATATAAATGGGGAGCGGGCCGGGGTGCGTGCGTGTGTGCCTGCCTGCCTGCCTCTCTCTCGGCTTTTGGTGGGGGAAGTGGCGGAGCGTCGGGTTCCGTGTAGTGAGCAGTTGCACTGTGCGTCACTCCTTTTGTATACTCTTTCATTAGTACCCTTGTTGTTGTAATTTTTTTTGTGTTGTCCCAGTAAACTGCCCTTATCTCAACCCTCGAGTTTCCGTTGTTTTTTTTTTTTCTTTTCTCTCCTCTGTCTCCTCCCTATCCCACCGGAGGGGGGCGGGAGGAGTGAGCGAGCGGCTGCGTGGTCCTTTGTTACCGGCTGGGCTGAAACCAGGACACTGTGCTAATCAATGATTTAATCCAGGAACTCAGATTCCAGCCTAGTCCCTTAAAAATCTTGTCTGTCCAACTTTCTTTAATATCTTGTTGCAATTCTTGTGTGTCTTTCTCAGTTTTTCCCAATAATTCCAAATCATGTTCTACCTCCTGAGTTACATTCGAAATGTCTATACAACAGTGGTCCACTCTGTCTTTCAAATATCCACATACTCCATGTTCTTTGAGTAAAAGCATATCTAAAGCCATCCTATTTTGCAAGGTCATTTTGAAAGTGGCCTGTAATTGTATGTTTAAATCTCTAAATCCTTTTCTGGTCACATTGGCCAGTTTCTCTACCTGTCCTGTTAGTTGGTACAGCCAGTCTTGATTCCTATATATTGCCAAAGGGGTTAGTAAAGATTCTAGGGCCCAACTGATTCTAACTCCAGTAGAGGGTTCATTCCATTCATCATCTATTTCTGACCTTTTCGCCTGTTCCAATTTCATATTTTCTAAAGATCCTTTAAAAGGAGACTTTTTCCAAATTGGGCATAATGTTGGCATTCCCAAAGTGATTTTGTTTTACCTGCCCATCAAGAGGCAGATGGGTTGTCCAGGTTCCGTCACTCATTGCCCAAACTAAATGTCCTGGACTCTGAATGGTAGTTTTTCTGCAACTAAATATTGTTCTTCTTTTAGGTTTAAATGTTTCAGTCAATTGGAGATAATTTTTAAGTCCGCTACACAAGTAGCCATACTTCAAGGCCGCAGCTAAAGGGGGAATTCTTTGAATTGGCATGTCTTTAGTACTGCAATTGCATATTTTCTCACATTTCCACCAAGATACTAAACTTTCCTTTTCTCGTAATGTACTCCCTCTGTCATTTACTGATGGCCAAGTTGTAAAAATTGATCCATCCCAAGTAAAACACCAAGGAGCTTTGTCCATATATTGGAATTGAGACAGTATAGTCATAGACCATACTGAATCCCAACTAACTGCCCTTTCTGGTATAATCTGATTAGTCTTATCACATTTCCATTCCATGATCATTCTAGTTACATTTCTCTTAACTTGTTCATCATAAGTACAATATCCTACATTATGAAATCTCCCAATTTTAATAAAAACAGAATTTAATAATTTTTCACAATCTGCCCTGCTCCCTGGAGACTTCCATTGCTTCTTAATAGTTGTCACTTGTTCTTGCTATCCAACTACTGGCCTTTGCTCACAGTAGTCATGTTTCTATGTTCTAAATTAGTCAAATTCATTGTCAAAATTCCCCATGGAATGGATTCACCAACTGCCCTTGGTATTGGTAAACATGCAGTAATTTGTGTCACATTCTGGAAATTAGCAAATCCCTTAATCAGTCCTACCATCAAATTTTCTTCCTGGGTTTTCTTTGGGAGATAAATTAATTGTTCAACTTGTCTCTTATTTCTTGTCTTTTTCTTCAGCTCAATTTGCCTTGATAGAAACTCACCTTTCTTCTTGCCTCTCATCCAACTCATTTATAATTTGTCAGGATCAAATTCTGGAATCTGAGTAAAATTGCATTCCAATCCCGAAGTACCTCCTTAGTTTACTGTTACCTGTCGTTCAGTCACAACCTCAGACCAAGCTCCCACCAACATTATTCTCCAAATCAAAATCCATTTTCCCCAGATTCCAAAACAATATACAAAATTAGACATGCTTCAAAGTCAGTTTTGAAGTTCTAGGATCTCTGTATACAACTTTCCAGGATGGTGGAGCTTTCTTTACCCAAGTATAGTGAATCCATGCATCTGATTCAGCAATCTTGACAGCGGTGATGTTACGGATGCATGACTAACCGAATCGAACAGGTGTTAAAACTCAGATTTATTCTTCAGACTGCAGACCCACTGCTCCGAGGAGGACTGCCAACATGTCCTCTGGCGGGACCCCATTTATACCCCTGTCAAATCTGACCTGTGGTCATTTAATTCTATTGGCTAGGAGGGTCACCTTGGTGTACCTGGCGCATCTCGACTGGCCAGTTCAAATTTCAACCTACAGCCTCCAGGGTTTCCTTCCCCTTCTCCCCTCCTGGAGAAGTTTTGTTTCCTGCTGGCAGGATGGGGGGGTGGGGGGTGGGGGGGAATGTACTGCCACAGGTGAAAGTAGTCAGCAATATTTGAAAGGGTCCTTTCCAGCATTCCTGAAGAGGTTCAGAAATCCATGTCTTCACATAGACATAATCATCTGGTTGGAAATCATGTACTGGATTTTCCAAAGACAGAGGCCTGTTCCAAACAACCGCACTCCGAAGCGCAGTTAAAGTTTTTCCTAAAGAAAGCAGATGGTTATATACATCTTGTTTTACTTTTAGATGTATGCTCAAATTTGATTCAGGAGATTCATAAGGTTTTCCATATAGTAACTCATAAGGACTGATTAATGTCCCACTCTTTGGTTGAACCCGAATTTGTAAAAGGGCCAGTGGGAGTGCCTGAGGCCATTTTAAATTAGTTTCCTGACATATTTTACTAACTTGTCTTTTTAATGCCTGATTCATTCTTTCTACTTTTCCATTAGATTGTGGCCTCCAAGGTATATGTAAGTCCCAAGTAATTCCCAAAATTTTGCTAACGGCCTGCACTACTTCTGCGACAAAATGGGAACCTCTATCAGAAGAGATTCCAATAGGTACCCCAAATCTTGGGATAACTTCTTGTAATAGCCATTTAATGACCTCCTTTGCTTGACTGGTCCAACAGGGAAAGGCTTCCGGCCATCCTGTAAAAGTATCAACCCCTACCAGAATGTATCGATACCCATTTTGTCGAGGTAGCTCTGAAAAATCTATTTGCCAATAATCTCCTGGTTCCATTCCTGATTTCAATATTCCCATTTGGACCTTTTTCTTTACAACTGGATTGTTTTTCAAACATATCTCCCATTTTGCAGTTGTCATTTTAGCTATTTCTAGCATTTTTACTGATACTACTTGTCTCCTTAGGAGAGTTATTAATGCTTCTGCTCCCCAATGACATTCCTTATGTTTTGTCTGTATTATTTCTCTCATTACAAATGGTGGGATTACTACTTGACCTTTTGATGTCACCCACCATCCTGCCTGATTTTTCCTTGCATTTAATAACCTACCCAATTTCTCATCCTCCTCTGAATATTTAGGTTTTTCCCTTGGTAATGCAATAGTTTTTGTAGGAATTAATGCCATTTGTAAGGCATTCCTTTTGGCTGCTTCCCTAGCTGTTTTATCTGCTAATCTATTCCCTATGATCTCTTTTGTATCTCCTGATTTATGTGCTTTACAGTGCATGATTGCTACCTCAGTTGGCTTCTGGACTGCTTGTAATAAGTGCAAAATGTCTTCTTTATATTTAATGTTGGACCCCTGAGAGGACAGTAATCCTCTTTCTTTCCATAAAATCCCATGGACATGCACCACACTAAATGCATATTCTGAATCAGTCCAAATGTTTACTTTCTTTTCCTCAGTTCCAAAGCTCTTGTTAAAGCCACTAATTCCGCCTTCTGAGCTGAAGTTGTGCAGGACAAAGCATCGGCTTCTATAACTGATTTTTCAGTTGTTACCGCATATCCTGTGTAACGGATTGCATTTTCAACGAAACTGCTACCATCTGTGTACAATTCCCAGTCAGGATTGTCTATGGGTACATCTTTCAAATCCTCCTGACTGGAATATACATATTCAGTGGTAATCAGGCAATCATGTTCCAGTTGTCCTTCTTCCTGTACAGAACTCAGAAAGACTGCAGGATTAGTTAAGTTAGTGGTTTTCAAAATCACATCATCTTGTTCCATTAAAATTACCTGGTACTTCATCACTCTGCTTGGGGATAGCCAATGGCCCCCCTTTTGCTCCAACACTGATATCACCATATGTGGCACATATACCACCATCATTCTTCCCAAAGTCAATTTTCGAGCCTCCTGTATTATCATCACAGTGGCTGCAACAGCTCTCAGACAAGCAGGCCAGCCCTTAATTACAAAGTCCAGTTGTTTGGAGAAATATCCAACTGGTCATTTCCAACTCCCCATCTTCTGGGTCTGTTGAGGATTTCTTGGCTGGGCAAGGGCATGTGAGCCGTTAGCTGGGAACGAAGCATAAGTTTACAAAGTGCTGAAACAGACAAGGACGCTGTGTCCTTGTACGCTGGGAAAAGGAAGATAAGAAGAGCCTGACAAACAACTCCTGGATGCCGAAGAATGAGATAAGTAACTGCTGGACACCTCATGAAGAAGCTTGCACAGCCAATAGAGGATAAGATAGCGTCGCGTGAAACGGGGTATTGTACCAATTAGAGTATTGTATAAGGCGCGTGCACAAGCGCATAAAGTATATAACTGTGCTAAAAGTTGTAGTAAATGGGCTTCACTTGATCACATTGGTCTGTGTGTGATGTCCCCTGTGGATCCTCCGCAACATGGGTCAGCACTCACAGTGCAATATGTTGCTTCTCATGTACAAATAACTGTAAGTCTTTGGTCAGATCCGGAAGTCCCAAGGCTAGTTGTCGTGGTTTAACCCCAGCCAGCAACTAAGCACCACACAGCCGCTCACTCATTCCCCCCCACCCAGTGGCATGGGGGAGAAAATCAGGAAAAGAAGTAAAACTTGTGGGTTGAGATAAGAACGGTTTAATAGAACAGAAAAGAAGAAACTAATAATGATAATGATAACACTAATAAAATGACAACAGTAGTAATAAAAGGATTGGAATGTACAAATGATGCGCAGGGCAATTGCTCACCACCCGCCGACCGACACCCAGATAGTCCCCCGAGCAGCGATTCCCCGCCCCCACTTCCCAGTTCCTATACTAAATGGGATGTCACATGGTATGGAATACACCGTTGGCCAGTTTGGGTCAGGTGCCCTGGCTCTGTCCTGTGCTAACTTCTTGTGCCCCTCCAGCTTTCTCGCTGGCTGGGCATGAGAAGCTGAAAAATCCTAGACTTAGTCTAAACACTACTGAGCAACAACTGAAAACATCAGTGTTATCAACATTCTTTGCATACTGAACTCAAAACATAGCACTGTACCAGCTACTAGGAAGACAGTTAACTCTATCCCAGCTGAAACCAGGACACTGGTGCTGTCATCAGAGACAGTTTTAAATTCTGGAAGGCTCTCTGCTGATCTGGACCCCATTCAAATGGTGGACCTTTAAGAGCTTCATATAATGGTTTAGCTAACAGACCATAGTTCATTATCCATAGCTGACACCACCCAGCCATTCCCAAAAAGGTTCTCAATTCATGGGTATTTCTTGGCTCCGGGATACTGCAAATTGCTTCTTTGCGGTCTGTTCCCAACTGTCTTTGCCCTTGTGAGATTTCAAAACCCAGGTATATCACAGTCTGTTTTGCTATCTGGGCCTTAGTTCTAGAGACTTTGTATCCGCTTAGCCCCCCAAAATTT
Organism: Haliaeetus albicilla; assembly: GCF_947461875.1. Taxonomy (NCBI): domain Eukaryota; kingdom Metazoa; phylum Chordata; class Aves; order Accipitriformes; family Accipitridae; genus Haliaeetus; species Haliaeetus albicilla. Next base: position 33,408,414 of record NC_091515.1, on the reverse strand, counting down.
AAAAGATCAATTGTTACCTTTATACACGCTGATCTTTTTTCTGTCGCTATCAGTATGTCGTCTACATACTGTAGGAGTAAATGTCCAGGTTTGGGACCATCTTGTTTCCACATCTCAAGTTCTTTTGCTAATTGGCTCCCAAAAATTGTTGGACTATTCTTGAATCCTTGCGGCAACCTCGTCCATGTCAATTGTGTTTTTCGTCCTGTTTTTGGATTTTCCCACTCGAAAGCAAATAATTTTCGACTTCCTTCTTCCAGGGGTATACAAAAGAAAGCATCTTTCAAATCAAGCACTGTAAACCACTGATGATTGTCTCCTAAGGCTGTTAAGAGCGTATATGGATTGGCCACTACAGGGTGTATGTCTTTGTGGTGGGTTGACCCTGGCTGGATGCCAGGTGCCCACCAAAGCCGCTCTATCACTCCCCCTTCTCAGCTGGACAGTGGGTCAAGATAAGGACAGTTTAATAAAGTGATAGCAAAGGTCGCGCGCGAAAGCAAAGAAAAACAAATTATGTTATTCTCTACTTCCCATCAGCAGGCGATGTCTAGCCGCTTCCCGGGAAGCAGGGCTTCAGTACGCATAGTGGTTGCTCTGGAAGACAAAATGCCCCCCCTTCCGTCTCCCTTTACTTAGCTTTTATATCTGAGCTGACTTCATATGGTATGGAATATCTGTTTGGTTAGTTTAGGTCAGCTGTCCTGGTTATGTCCCCTCCCAAGATCTTGCCCTGCCCCAGCCTGCCATTGAGGCGGGGGGGCAAAAATGTTGGAGAGACAGCCTTGATGCTGTGCCAGCACTGCTCAGCAGTAGCCAAAACACTGGTGTGCTATCAACACCTTTCTAGCTACCGATGCAGAGCACAGCACTATGAGGGCTGCTATGGGGAGTATTAACTCCATCTCAGCCAGACCCAATAGAATCTCCACCCCTTATTCCATACTGTCCTGGGTTCAGCTGGGATAGAGTTAATTTTTACAGGAACCTGGGAGGTGGGGGGCATAGCCGGGGCAGCTGACCTGAACTAGCCAAGGAGCTATTCCATACCATGTGACATCATGCTCAGTATATAAATGGAGAGCTGGCCGGGGGGGGGTGGGTGGTCTCGGCTTTCGGTGGGGGAAGTGGCAGAGCGTCGGGTCCCGGGTGGTGAGCAGTTGCACTGTGCATCACTCTTTTTGTATACTCGTTCATTAATACCGTCGTTGTTGTTGTAATTTCTTTGTGTTGTCCCAGTAAACTGCCTTTATCTCAACCCTCGAGGTTCCAGTTTTTTTTCTTTTATCTCCTCCGTCTCCCCCCTATCCCACCGGAGGGGGGCGGGAGGAGTGAGCGAGCAGCTGCGTGGTCCTTTGTTACCGGCTGGGCTGAAACCACGACACATACCATTTGCATCCTGCTCAGGTCCCACATAATTTAATATAGATATCTTCTAACCATACCTTTGTATTTAATTCTCATTACTGAAATCCTTTCTTACCAACACTTACAACTGAAACTACATACTTAAACCACTTTTATACCCAACGTACAGATTTATACCTTCTTATTAATTACTGTCCCCTGTCCTTTAAGAGATAGATATTCCATGGGCTTCTTCCACTCTTCCTGATGTTCACACACAGGTTATGACTTGGGCCCCATCCATCAAGATGAGTGGTCAGGACAGGAGAAGCAGTATGTTCGATCGTTGGGCCCCAACACCAGCTTGGTTTGGGTCACCGATGCATTTGTCTGGTTCCTTGCGAAGTTCACTCTTCTGCAGTTCAGGTCATTCCTGCTACATTACTTCCTACAACATACAACTCGCATCACGGATTATTTTTCCCCCAAGGTTAAATGTCCTTGAGGCACACACTGGGTCTCCCCATCCTTCCGCATTACCCACCAAGTACACCCAGGTCCCTGAGCAAAGACAATCCCACGAACAGGTTTGCCTTTTCCCATGGGAGGTGCAATCCACACTGCCTTCCCCAGCCACTTCCCCATGTGCACTATGGGGACCTTATCTCCTCCCACAGTATGTAGGGGTTTTGTTTGTACAGGACCAGGACGGTTAGCTGTAGGGTTTAGGGTTATTCCATGCAGGGCCCGGATGACAGGACACCAATATGATGATTAAAGTCGCCACTTTATTGAGCCTAGCTGATCATTCTTATACAATTCTCTAAGTTCCTAAGAAGCTTTGATTGGCTGCTACATGCAAGCATTTGGTGTCCACGCACACAAGCATAAACTGTGATTGGTTACATCGCTACTGTCCACGCGTATAAACATAAGATACATTTAGTTATACTCACTCTGTACACGTGCATACACACAGGATATAATTGGCTATGTTAGTTAGAGCATGCGAAACTTGTCTCAGTCTAATTGGTCGAGATAAGCCCCTGAATTGAGGTTGTTTGTGCCAAGTTCCCTTTATCGTGGAATGTGCACCTGTGTTTTTCTAACTGGGATCTTTCTTTTTCTATCTTCTTGTTTATTCTGTTCAAGGCCTTCTAAAGGCATGTGGAATGCTCTTGTGACCATGAGCTACTTTCAGGCCCAGTAACTAAGTTCCCTATAATTGAACCCTACAGTTAGCAGATCCTCTGGTGTTAACTAGCCAAGTGGCTTCTGCTAAATTTGTATCCCAATGCTTCCATGTCCCATTGCCTAGCGCTCTCAACATAGTCTTCAACAGGCCATTATATCTCTCAATTTTTCCAGATGCTTGCGGGTGATAGGGGATGTGGTACACCCACTCAATGCCATGTTTCTTTGCCCAGGAGCTTATGAGGTTATTTGGGAAATGAGTCCCATTGTCTGATTCAATTCTTTCTGGGGTACTGTGTCACCATAAAATTTGCCTTTCGAGGCCTAAGATGGTGCTTTGGGCAGTGGCATGGTTTACAGGATATGTTTCTAGCCAACCAGTAGTTGCTGCCACCATGGTGAGTATGTAGCGCTTGCCTTGGTGTGTTTGTGGCAATGGTCCAATGTAGTCAATTTGCCAGGCCTCGCCATATCGAAAGCCCAGCCACCGCCCTCTGTTCCAGGGAGACTTTACTCTGATGGCTCGTTTGATTGCAGCACATGTTTCACATTCATGAGTGACCCGTGTGATGGCCTCCATGGTCAGGTCCACCCCTTGATCACGAGCCCACCTATATGTTGCATCTCTCCCTAGATGTCCCGATGTCTCATGGGCCCATCGAGCTACAAATAGCTCACCCTTACGCTCCCAGTCCAGGTCCACCTGAGCTATTTCTATTTTGGCAGCCTTGTCTACCTGTTCATTATTTTGATGTTCTTCAGTGGCACGGCTTTTGGGCACGTGAGCATCTACATGACGTACCTTTAGAGCCATGTGTTCTACACGGGCAGCAATATCCTGCCACAGTGCTGCTGCCCAGATGGGTTTACCCCTGCGTTGCCAATTGGTCTTCTTCCACTGCTGTAGCCACCCCCATAGGGCATTAGCCACCATCCAGGAGTCGGTATAGAGGTAGAGTACCAGCCACTTTTCTCGTTCAGCAATGTCTAGGGCTAGTTGGATGGCTTTCACTTCTGCAAACTGACTTGACTCGCCTTCTCCTTCAGTGGCCTCAACGACTTGGCGTGTGGGACTCCACACAGCAGCTTTCCACTTCCGATGGTTCCCTACCACACAACAGGATCCATCAGTAAACAAAGCATAACACCTTTCGTCTTCTGATAACTCATTATATGGTGGTGCCTCTTGGGCACGAGCCACCTCCTCAGGCGATGCTCCAACATCTCTGCCTTCTGGCCAGTCCATGATCTCTTCCAGAATTCCTGGGCAGTTAGATTTCCCCAGTCGAGCCTGTTGCATGATCAATGCTATCCACTTACTCCATGTAGCGCTGGTTGCATGATGTGTAGAGGGGATGTTTCCTTTGAACATCCAGTGTAGCACGGGCAATCGTGGTGCCAAGAGGAGATATGCTTCTGTACCAACAACTTCTGAAGCGGCTCGAACCCCCTCATATGCTGCTAGTATCTCTTTTTCATTTGGGGTGTAGTGGGTGTCTGATCCTCAATAACCCCGGCTCCAAAACCCTAATGGTCGACCTCGGGTTTCTCCTGGTGTTTTCTGCCACAGGCTCCAGGTGAGACCATGCTCCCCAGCTGCAGTGTAGAGTACATTTTGTACATCTGGTCCTGTCCGGACAGGCCCAAGAGCTACTGCACGAGCTATTTCCTGTCTGATATGCTCAAAGGCTTGCTGTTGTTCAGGGCCCCATTCAAAATAGTTCTTTTTCTGGGTTACTCGATAGAGAGGGCTCACAAGCTGACTATAACCTGGAATATGCATTCTCCAGAACCCCACAAGGCCTAGGAAAGCTTGTGTTTCTTTCTTGTTAGCTGGTGGAGACATAGTTGCTATCTTGTTAACCACATCCATAGGGACATGATGGTGTCCATCCTGCCATTTTATTCCCAAGAACTGAATCTCCTGTGCAGGTTCCTTGACCTTGCTTTTCTTTATGGCGAAACCAGCTTTCAGAAGAATCTGAAATACTCTTTTTCCCTTCTCAAACACTTCTGCCTTATTGCCCCACATGATGATGTCATCTATGTATTGTAGATGTTCAGGGGCATCGCCTTGTTCCAGTGCCGTTTGGATTAGTCCGTGACAAATGGTAGGGCTGTGCTTCCACCCCTGGGGCAGTCGATTCCAGGTGTATTGGACACCTCTCCATGTGAAAGCAAACTGTGGCCTGCACTCTGCTGCCAAAGGAATGGAGAAAAATGCATTGGCAATATCAATTGTAGCATACCACGTGGCTGCCTTTGATGCCAGTTCATATTGGAGCTCTAACATGTCTGGTACAGCAGCACTCAGTGGCGGTGTCACTTCATTCAGGCCACGATAATCTACTGTTAACCTCCACCCTCCATCAGACTTTTGCACTGGCCATATAGGACTATTAAAAGGTGAATGAGTCTTGCTGATGACTCCTTGGCTCTCTAGGTGATGAATCAGCTCATGGATGGGAGCCAGGGAGTCTCGGTTTGTCCGATATTGCCGACGGTGCACTGTCCTGGTAGCGATTGGCACCTGCTGTTCTTCAACTTGCAGCAATCCCACAATGAAGGGATCTTCCGAGAGGCCAGGCAGAGTAGATAGCTGTTTGATCTTCTCTGTGTTCACAGTGGCTACACCAAAAGCCCATCGGTACCCCTTTGGGTCCTTGAAGTACCCTCTTCTGAGGTAGTCTATGCCAAGGATACAAGGGGCCTCTGGGACGGTCACAATGGGGTGCTTTTCCCACTTGTCCCCTGTCAAGCTCACTTCAGCCTCCAATATAGTCAATTCTTGGCATCCCCCTGTCACTCCAGAGATCCAGATGGGTTCTGTGCCCCTATACCCTGATGGCACCAGCGTACACTGTGCACCAGTGTCTACCAAAGCCTTATACTTCTGTGGGTCTGATGTGCCAGGCCATTGAATCCACACAGTCCAGTATATCCGGTCATCCCTTTCCTCCTCCTGGCCGAAGGCAGGGACCCTTTATTGCTGTTCCTCATCAGAATATTCACTGTCCGACCCTTGCGGTGCCAGACCAGAAGTCCCCTCACCAGAATCAAGGGAAGTGGTTTCAGTTCTTCTATGCCTGGAGGATCACTGATTGCTTTCTTGGGCCTCTACAGCAACTACGCTGACAGCCTTCTTCTTGGGTGACCCCTTCTTAACAGCTGTCTTCCCTCTCAGTTCACGCACACGGGCTTCCAGCTTAAAGGTGGGTTCACCATCCCACTTCCTCATGTCCTCCCCTTGGTCACGCAGGAAGAACCAGAGTGTACCACGTGGCATACGCCTTGGGCTCCCTTTCCCTCTGACCGGGGCAGGAGAGGATTGATTTCTTGGAGCATCCCTAACAGCCAAGGCACTGTCCTGTAGGGATGAGGAGACACAGAGATTTTCCTCAAAGTTTTGGAGCCAAGATGACACTTTCTCCACAGTTGGTGTTTCCATATCTGGGCAATACATTGCTGCCAAGCTGTTAGAATACGATCCTGGGGCACCTTGAATCACCTTCCTCCACATGGCCCGTGTGCACAGGACATCCTCTGGATCTTTGGAGACTTCCTCATCATCTAGATCACTGTAGATGACTTCCACCACTGCTAACTCTCTCAGGTACTGGATGCCTTCATCTGCGGTAGTCCACTTTTCTGAGGAATTCACAAGATCTTCCTTGAATGGATATCTTGCCCTCACACTTGAGAGGAGCTGGCTCCAGAGACTGCAAATTGCTGCCTCTTTTCCAATTCCTCTTTCAATTCCCTGGTTTCTAGTGAGGGATCCCAGCTGTTGGGCTTCCTTGCCTTCCAGCTGCTGACTATCAGCCCCGTTATCCCAGCATCAGAGCAGCCAGGCAGCAATCCGCTCACCTGGCTGGCGGCTGTAATCTTTCCGCAAGTCCCGAAGTTCTGAGGACGTCAGGGACCGGGTAGTTTCCGCTTCCTGTTTAAGTTCCCTCACTCCTTCCTCCAATTTCTTTATCGAAGGACCAGCTTCTAGATCAAGCCTTTCCTCTTCTTCTTCTTCCCTCACTAATCGATGGTATGGACCTGTTGATCTCCTTGTCCACTGCTTCCTTTTCACTATTGGGGCAATTACTGTAGTTGTTGTTGTTGTTTGGGTCCCTATCTCGAGCATGGTGTCCTCAGATGCAGTCTGGGTCCCTGCCTCAACCATGGTCCTCTGACAGTGTTGAACTATGGCTCGGTAGGCATAGGCCAGGCCCCAGTACAGTGCGAGAAGCTGCTGGTTTTCATCGGGATAGGCAAGGCACCCTTCTATCAGGTGGCGCGTCAGTTTGCCAGGGTTACTTGCCTGTTTGGGTGTAAAGTCCCAGATTATGGGAGGTGATAACCGTCCTAGGAATCTGCCCAAATCCTTCCATATACCCTGCCACCCAAGGACTGGTCGCTTGAGGGCACATTTCAGTATTGCCTCACCTAAAACTTGTCTTCTCTTATACCAGAACAAGACCAGATTCCACAATACCCATAATATGCCACCAGTATTAATTATTAGTATTGAACAGCTCACATAAGGGTGAACAAGGACCTCGGGAGCCTGCATAATAAAACCATTCACATCAATGCCCGGTAGGGAGAGGGAGATGTGTTCCCTCATCTCCTCCACAAGATAGCTCCCACAACACAACAAAGTCATCAGTGCCAGGACAAAGCACATAGACATTATTTGCATTACCATGTTCCCAAACTCAGCAAGCTAGAGATAAGCAAGCAGCCAACAAGCTCCGTGACCAGCACAGGAGCTTGCCACTTAATAACTAGCTATAGAATGCTTAATGCAAAACTGCCGTTGTCTTGCCCCACGTTGGGTGCCACAAAGGACTGTGGTGGGTTGACCCTGGTTGGGCACCAGGTGCCCACCAAAGCCACTCTATCACTCCCCCTCCTCAGCTGGACAGGGGGGGAGAAAAATATAACAAAGGCTCGTGGGTCAAGATAAGGACAGTTTAATAAAGTGATAGCAAAGGTCGCGCGCGCAAAAGCAAAGAAAAACAAATGATGTTATTCTCTACTTCCCATCAGCAGGCGATGTCTAGCCGCTTCCCGGGAAGCAGGGCTTCAGTACGCGTAGTGGTTGCTCCGGAAGACAAAAATGTCCCCCTTCCGTCTCCCTTTACTTAGCTTTTATATCTGAGCTGACTTCATATGGTATGGAATATCTGTTTGGTTAGTTTAGGTCAGCTGTCCTGGTTATGTCCCCTCCCAAGATCTTGCCCTGCCCCAGCCTGCCATTGAGGCGGGGGGGCAAAAATGTTGGAGAGACAGCCTTGATGCTGTGCCAGCACTGCTCAGCAGTAGCCAAAACACTGGTGTGCTATCAACACCTTTCTAGCTACTGATGCAGAGCACAGTGCTATGAGGGCTGCTATGGGGAGTATTAACTCCATCTCAGCCAGACCCAATACAGTCTTTCACTATCTGATTTATGGCCCTTAAATCTTGAACTAGTCTATATTCTCCTGATGTTTTTTTCATCGGTAATATTGGAATATTATATTCAGATTCACACTCCTCCAAAATTCCATATTCCAAAAATTTATTCAGTTAATTTCTTGATTCCCAATCTAGCCTCAGGCTTAATTGGATATTGTTTTAGTCTTACTGGCTTCACATTTTCCTTCAGTTCTACCTTTACAGGATGTGCCATCTTAGATTTTTCCAGGTATCTCTGTGTTCCAAACTGTAGGGATCACAGCATCATCAACTTCTTGTGGCACGTCCTGAATCTTAACCTTCTCCTATATCATCAATATTTCTCCTGTCTTTGATTCTGGTATTTTTAAAAGAATTTCTCCTCCCTCAAAAACTATCTGTGCATTCAATTTGGATAACAGATCTCGACCCAACAAGGGTATCGGACATTCTGGCTCATACAAAAATTCATGTGTAATTGCCTTATTTCCAAATTTTAAATCTAGGGGTTGAAGGAATGGTCTATTTTCCTGTTTCCCGGTCACTCCAATTATGTTAGCTGTTTTATTTCCCAATTTCCCTTTGTAAGTATTCAAAACAGAATATACTGCTCCCGTATCAACTAAAAATTCAACTTTATCGTTTCCCAGCTTAATTGTAACCAGAGGCTCAGCTGGGTTCCCCTCCAGTCCCCTTCATTCATCTAGAGTCATCATTTTTGCAGCTTCTTGCTGACTTGTTTTCAATTTAGGGCAATCCTTTTTCCAATGTCCATCCTCCCTGCAGTATGCGCACTGATTCATCCCTAGAGGTGCATTAGGTTCCCAGTCACCAAAATTTCTAAAACCTCCTCTTCCTCTAGCTTGTCCTCTTCCTCTTGCTGCATTCCCTCTTAAAACAGCTATTAATCTACTGTCTCTAATCTTTTCTTTCTTTTCTTTTCTTTGCTTGTCTTCCTTCTCTCGATTATTATAAACTTTCCATGCCATTTCTAACATTTTATTTAAATTTCTTGTGTCCTCTCCCTCCAATTTTTGGAGTTTTTGCCTTATATCAGGCACTCATTGTCCCATAAAAATTGAAGCCAGTTGTTCTGCCTCTGTTTCCAATTTTAAATCAATGTATTTTCTAGCAGTTTCCTTCAATTTTTCCAAAAACACAGAGGGAGATTCATTTTTTTCTTGCTTTATCTCATATAATTTAGACCAATTCAAAGCTTTTGGCATTGCATGCTTTACTCCATACAATACCCAATTTTGATATTGAGTTAACCTTCTCCTGTGTATAGGGTCATTCGAATCCCGTTGGGGATCTCCCGAAGGAAAACTCTGTTCCAAAGTTCCAGAGAGCATTTCATTCATATATGCTGCCTCTGCTTGTGCTTTTCCAGTTTTTAATACCATCTGTTTTTCAGTACTATCCAATAAATTATCCAATATTACCTGTAAATCATTCCAGTTGGGGTCCTGAGTTCTAATAATTGTTTCTACGACTCTTCCCACCCTCTCTGGATCTTCTCTATACACCCCTGCTGCCTGTTTCCATGCCATCAAATCCATGATAGAAAATGGGACTTTGACATATACTGGCCCATGTTGTCCCACTCCCTGTCTCAAGGGAGCTAACAATTAAGATTGCTGTCTAGTTCTCTGAGACACTGGGGTATGAATTAAATTACTTCTTCTGGTGTTTCATCCACCTCCTCCCCCATCCTACTGCTATCTGGCTCCATTATTCTTCCTGATTCAATACTCCTTTCCCGTGCATGTGAAGGAGAGGAATCTTGTTCCTCCCTCGGTGGGGCTATCTCCAGTTCTAACTCCATTTCATCCTCTCTTGGTACCGTACATCTAATGCACCTCTTTCCAATATCACAAGCCAAACAACAACTCTTAGTTCTCTTATTTTCTGAAGTCAGTGCCATCACCAAATTATCTCTACTAATTAACTTACATTCTTTTTGCCAGTCAGTTCTCTGCCTCAGATAAAAGAACAAAACTACATATGGCACTTCACTCCATTTACCCTCTCTCCTACAAAACAACATTAACTGCAATATAGTATTATAACTCAAAGTTCCGTTCGTTAGCCATTTTTCCTGATCTTCCAAAACATACAAAGGCCACCAATGATTACAATATTAAATCATCTGACTTTTACGTAAATCATCATGTAATTCACCCCAATGTGCCAATAAACATCCCAATGGTGATGTTTTTGGTATCTTTTCATCAGCACTTATATTTCCTGCACTCTTACTCTTAAACGATTTTGCTAATGCCATTATACTTATATCAAATATCAGATATTAAATACCAAATATCAAATACCAGATATCAGCTATCAAATACCAAATATCAAATACTAAATATTGAATACTAAGTATCAGACATCAAATATCAAACAAATACCAAATGACAATTGTCCCAAATACACAAAGTCCAACCCAGCAATAGCTTTCGCTTATGACTTACGGGCAGACGCCTAGGCTTCCAATGCAAATGGGTACCCTCTGAGCCCCAACCCTGCGAAGCTTTCACCACGTCTTACGGGCAGGCTATCCAAACAAATTCCAAAGAAGTGCCTTACCCTTTTTCCAGGGAACATTGCGAGGAGCTTTGTGAGTTGAGGGCGATGGTTCTCCCCGAGAATTCCTCGGTGCCAGCCGGAGTTCGATCAACACTTGATCTCGTCCAGTCTCACTCGCAAGGTGCCATCTGGGTCGCCAAAACTGTTACCGAAATCCGGAATAAAACTCCTTAACACCAATGTGACGTTAAGAAGCAGGCACTTCGTTTATTGCAGCGCTGGATGCACGGGGGATACTTCCACCTAGCGTGCATGCCACAGCTTCAGCACAAACAGGTTATATGGAGTAATAATTACATATTAATCAGATTAATATATATATGCATAAAAATTATTATTAGTGATTATCATAGTACTGCCTACATCCAATCATGCACAATGACAAATTCATTTGAGTCAAAGGGCTGCTTTTACGACCACCGACCCATTTGAGATTCTGTTGGCTGTCCTTTAAGTCCTTGTTCTTGTCCTTGTTTGATCTTGAAGCTTAACGCAATTTCAATCACATCTGATCAATTTCAACATTGTTCTCATCTAGCGTACAGGAACATCTAGTCATAAGAGCAAAGAACTGCAAAACTTAGGAGTAAATACTAGTTAATCACTTAACTACACTTTTGTAATTACCTCTATTAGCTAGTCCCCTGGCTACACTTTTGTCTATTGTTTCAATCATAATGTTAGTTCTTAAACACAAAATTCGATAGAAAATATGTGAGGTTTCTATGGTTATACCTATCACAATTCATTGTACCTAACACAATTCCCTATAGTTACAATTTTAACTTGTAAGTACAAACCTGATTTTTTTGTATTGTAACAAACTCCACTCCCAATTTTCTCTACCTCCTCCCCCCCGCAGCAGCGCAGGGGGACGGGGAATGGGGGTTGTGGTCAGTTCGTCACACATTGTCTCTATCGCTCCTTCCTCCTCAGGGGGAGGACTCCTCACACTCTTCCCCTGCTCCAGTGTGGTGTCCTCCATGGGCTGCAAGTGGGCAGCTACTCCACCGCTCACCTCCATGGGCTGCAGGGGGACAGCCTGCCGTCTCACCATGGGCTGCAGGGGCATCACCTCCTCTGGCGAACCTCCTCCTTCCTCACTGACCTTGCTGTCTGCATAGGTGTTTCTCTCACATTCCACTCTCCCTCCACTGCAGGTTCCCCTTCTTAAATATGTTATCGCAGAGGCGCTACCACCATTGCTGATTGGGTCGGCCTTGGCCAGAGGCAGGTCCGACTTGGAGCTGGGGAAGCTTCTAGCAGCTTCTCACAGGAGCCACCTCTGTAGCCCCCTCCCCTGCTACCAAAACTCCACCACACAAATCCAAAACAGGGTGGGATGAGGAACAGGGGCTGAGACAGGGTTGCCCCAACCAGATGGGGGGGTACAGGCCATGCAATGCCCCCTCCCAGTGATGCTCAGTGCCCTGCAGAGACAGGGCAGTTGCTCATGGCTGGTGGCACCGACAGGGACACAGGGTTGCCACTCCACTGCTCCTGGGTGGGTGCACCCATGTGTGGGGCACTGAGGGGGGCTGATCCAGGCAGCGGGGTGACATGAATGGGGCTGTGGGCTGCTGGGGATGTGGCCCTTGGAGACGGTGCACTCAGCCCTGCGCATCGCCATGGCAGGCAGCACCGGGACCGCTCCCCACTGGCAGCTTCCCCCAGGGCTATGGGCTCTCCATGGTCCTGGCAGCTTGGAGGGGATACTGGCTGCCCTGGCACAGCATGGCTCCCCATGGGTCAGGCATTACAGCCAACCCACGAGAGCTCAATACCATGGTCAAGTCCTCCCAGCTCTGCAGTCTGCCCTGTAGTGAGCCAAAAGGCTGGAGCCCCTGGACCCCCAGCTCTTGCCAGCCACCTTGCTCCATGCTGGAGTTGTGTCAGCCTCAGAGCAGCCCACTGCAGAGTGGGAGCTCTTGCCATAGGACCCTGAGTGAGAGCAGGATTCTGTTGCCATTCCCTCCTCTGCACCCAGCCCTGTCCTCTGGGCACTTCCATGGCCCTGCAAAGAGGGGAGTGTGGCCCCAGCTCAGCCTCAAGCCCCCCAGCTCTGCACCGAACTGAGCTGCAGCAACTCCTGGAGAGAAGTTCAACCAGGCTGTAATTGCAAGAACAGGGTGGCACAGGCGGCCATGCACCCACCCGGAGGAATCCTGGTGCTCCCGGGATGGGTGGTCAGCAAAGAGAGCAGGTGCTGGGCCCCACAGGGCTGCTGTCCGTGACAGAGGAGTCCAGGCCACCGATGGCATCAGCTGGCACAAATGCTATTGATGGAGGCCACGGCCAGGTCGACGAGCCCCAGCTCCTCCTGTTCATTGATGCAGAGCTGGTACCTGCAGCCCTTGCGCCAGGGCAGGGGCCCCAGGTGCCCACTGGGCTTGGCGCGGGGTGGCAGCAGGAAGCTGACACTGCCAGCGATGAGCAGGTGCCAGATGCTGTGGATGTAGAAGTAGTTCTCCTCTGTCTCCATAAAGGTGTAGAGCAGCACGGCGGCCGCTGCGATCAGCGCTCCCGGGCACAGGTAGAAAGCCCAGCGCTTCCAGGTCGGCAGGTAGCAGTGGTGGCACCGGATGGTGCGAGCTGTCTGCAGTGGGGAAAGGGGGGCTGGAAGAGGCAGCCCTTGTGGGGACAAGCACAGCCCCACCACTGTGGTGCCGTGTCCCCCACAAGCCAGGGAAGGTGGTTCATGGGGAAGGGTGAAGGCAGCAGAGGGGAGATGCTGGCAGGGGAGTAGGGTTGGGCAGCTGAACAGGACATGGAGCGCGGCTTGGATGGGGACGTAAAGGGATGGGTGGGGACAGAATCTCCTTACCCAGGCGATGGCCATGATCCCTAAGGCAAGGAGGCTGGGCCCCAGCAGGTTCCAGAGCCCATGGCGGTCCATCTGCAGTACCATGGAGAGTAGCATGGCCCCCAACAGGTACAACACCTATGGGGCAATGGGGCACATGTCAGGATGGGTCCCTTCCCTGGCCACTCCACATGCCCCCTCCCCCCACTCGCCTGCTTGACCACAGGCTGAAGCCAGGCCATGGTGATGATGGTGACCCAGACAGACATGAGGGAGCCCAGGAAGTCACAGAACTGCAGCACATCGTACTCCATGATGCAGAACACCACAATGCCAGTCTAGTCACAGGCGTGGTAAAACTGGGGTGGGGGGGAAAGGGTGTGAGAGCCATCCCACAAAGCCCTGGCCCATCACCTGCCCCCCAGCTGCCCCCAACCCCGCACTCACAGTGGAGAAGAACATGGTGAAGATGTAGATGGCAGCTTCCAGGAGGCAGTGGCTGTGGACGGCGATGGCAACAGGAGGTACAAACATGACATTGCTGAGGCACAGCAGCAGCGTGGAGAGGAGCTGGAAGTCATAGGAGAAAGCCTTGGCATTGTCCGTGCAGCCCCAGCCATTCCAGCCTGTGGTCGGGGAGAGCCGCTGTTACCCCTGCAGCACCCGCAGTGGCTGGGGAGGGAGCGGGGAAGCCCCTTTCCAGCACCCTGTGGAGAGCTGGCACAGGAGGACTAATAGGGTGCGCAACCCCTGGGGAGGAGAGGAGGATGCCGGGGGGTCCCCGGGTGCAGCAGGCACCGTGGGTGCCTAGGGAAGCTCTCACCAGCTTTGCACTCGCAGGTGGCATACAGGTAGTTGTTGGTGCGCAGCAACTTGCACTGGCCGTAGATGCTGCAGTCATTGATGCAGGGCGAGAGGTAGGCACGCAGGTACACCTCGGCCGTCACATTGGTGCAAGGCTCGAACCTGCAGCACAGGAGAAGGGGGTCAGCCTTCACCCTGCACCCCTCGAGCAGCTCCTACCTCCACCAGAGGCACCCACCGCACCCAGATGTTGCTGACGATGGGAGACCCAGGGACTTGGCGAGCGTGGAAATGAGCTGCTTTGGTGCTACACATGACAGCTCAGAGCTGGCCCCCAAGGATCTTTGCGCTGCAATTGTCTGTGCCAGGCTGGGTGAGCGGGAGGAATGTGGCCATGCTTAGACCCACTTTGCCTTTAGCAATGCAACTCAGCTGGCTCCTATTTCATCTGGATTTTGCTGTGCAAACACTGTACCTTGCAATGCCTGCGTGTGACCGTGTTGTGGAAGGACCGACTGCAACTGGCAACTCAGCGTGAACTAGAAATGCAGTGGAGGAGTCAGAGCAGGCACACCACCCTGCTGCCCCATGCCTCCCATGCACACAGCTCTGGGCACACCCAGCACCTTGGCAGCCTCCAGCGCACAGGAACACAGACAGGCCCACATCCGGACAGCATGCACCGAGTGCTGCTTGTGCACACACAGGCACCCCAACATGCACAAACATGCACACAGTGCCATCTGCACACATGCACAGGGCGCGTCTGCACGTCTGCTGTTGCTGCGTGTGCTCACGCAGCCAAATCTGCACACACACGCAAAGAACACACACAGCCCTGTCTGCTTGCACAAACCCGAACACGCATGCAGCGCTGTCTGCATGCATGCACCAAACATGCATGCAGCACCATTCACATGCATACACCAAACACCCAGTGCTGTCTGCATGTGTGCACTGAACACACACAGAACACTATCTGCATGGCACAGAACCCCACATGGACTCTCACATGTACAGACACACACACACACAACAACCCCTCTCCTCCGCAGGGCTCTCAGGCATACACACAGGCCAGGAGCAGAGTTGCAGGCATGGGACCAGACCCTGGAGATGCTGAGTGGAGCAGGGGCACAGCAGCCTGACCAGAGCTGCCACCTCATACACACAGCCAAGCCTTGTCCTCGCAGTGACAGCCCGGTCCCCTCCTGGGCACGGGTACAGATGGGCACTGCCGCAGAGACAGGCAGGCACCAACAGATGCACGGCGTTCGCAAGCTGACAGGTGCTTCCTAACCAAGAGACAGAGGGAAGAGCCATGGGGACCCACAGATGGTCAGGCAGGTGCAAGCTAGAGCCATCCATGCCCACACAGGCACTCACATGGTGACACACAGCCCACAAAGCCATGTGAGTGGTGACATGCTGGGCAGGGACCAGGTACACCCACGGACCCACAGCACACATGGATGCAGGCCGTGGTGGGGACATCCCCTCTGGGCATGCAGGGAAGGGACACGCCGGGGCTCTTACCCATGCTCCATGGCACAGGGCGAGCGCAGGCTCAGGTACCAGCTGCCCATCTGGGGGTAGGGAATCCGCAGGCGGCTGAGGCTGGCTGTGGCATTGACAGAGAGCAGGAAGCCTGCCAGGGACTCTGCAAGCAGGGAAAGCTCCAGATGAGCAGGGCAGGGGGCAGCCCCTTCCCCTGGGCAGAGCTGGGATAGGGCGCCCTGTGCCAGGCTCCAGGGCCAGATGCCCCCATGGTCTCTGCCTTCTCCCACCCAGCCTCTTGCTGGATACATGGGGGAGTGTGACCCCCATGGCCACAGCAGGATGGACACGCGTAGCCCAGCCTACCTGTCTTGCAGGTGACCGATGCGTTGTCACCAGACATCAGCGGGACTTCAAGGTTCAGACACCTGAACACTGTCACGTTCTCACCACACAGGGAGCTCTGACAGCAGAGGAGGAGATGGCCCTAAACCAGTGCCAGGGATGTCCCCTGCTCTGACAGCACCCGGCTCGCAGCACACCACCTAGCAGTGCCCTAACCCACTGCCCATCACCTAAGAACACCCCAAATCCAGGCCATCATCCTGCTCTTAGAGCACCCTAATCTGTGCTCTATCACCCAAGAGCTCCCAAACCACGGCCCATGACCCAAGAGCACCCCGAATCCTGTCCCTTGCCTTGCTACAACCCCGACATCACCCATCTCCCAGCCCGTCCCCCCTGGGCTGTCCTGCCCCATCCGGAGCACAGTGTGGCCACCTCACCACATTGAGCCGCAGCTCCTGGTTGAGCACCCCACCACTATCCAGCACTGGTAGGAGGTTGATGATGAAGACAGCAGGGCGGTCAGGTGGCACTGACACGTTGGGCCCGAAGAAGATGTAGAAGTGGACGGAGAAGGTGTCCAGCTCATTGCGCAGCATGGGGCGGACTGGCCAGCACTGCTCACTGGCAGGTGAGGCAGTGGGGATGGGGACTGGGTGCTGCATGCCGTTGGGGCTGGCGGGCAGAGGGCTGTCCCCCAGTGCCAGCCCACCCACAGAGCCGAAGGAGTGGGGCATGTTCATGGAGGTGCTGGAGGGCAGGAAGGGTGGACGGGCCAGGCTGGGTCGGGAGCAGTCTGGAGGGCAGAGCTGTCAGCCTGGGCACCACACAGCCCCTCCAGCCCCCTCTTAGCTCCCACCTCCCCTTCTTTCCCACCACTCACCTGCATCTGCAACCCAGCCCCAACGCCTCCCAGTGTCCCCATCCCAGCAGAGCTGGGTATCACCCTGTGCCCAGCTGGGGCCAGATCCTGCGGGCATCCTTTGCCCCCCCACCGGTCACCCAAGCAGAGTCAAGACCATGCCCCCCACCCGGACCTCTCTGTGCACCCTCACCTGTGAGCTGCACAGTGACCTGGAAGGAGATGGTGCCCGGCACCCCAGGGTGTTTCTCTACCAGCACGTAGTACCAGTGCTGCCAGAAGGGCAGGTGCAGTGCCAGCTGGCAGGGAGCACGCTCCTGGCAGTCCAGTGCCGTGGAGTTGTGCAAGGGGGAAGCCTTGGCCCGCATGCGCAGCCAGAGGGGGCAGCCCTCAGTCCCACGGCACCGCAGCACCTCCACCAGCATGCGCGATGTGTAGCTGGGCACAAACACCCTGCGGGACAGCAGTGTCAGGTCCTGCCCCTCAGCGTGGACCAACAGGGCTGGGGAGGCAAGCCCACCCTGGGGATGCCTCCTCCTTAGGAGACCCTCTCACACTCACTTGTAGAGGCAGGAGTGGTTGTGGGGCGCCATGCTCTGCTCAGTGACATAACCAGGGTACAGCACGGCAATGTTCACCAGGCGCTGCACAATGAGCTGTGGCTGGAAGAGATACCGGCACTCCTCATAGACCCCCTGCACCAGCAGGACAGTCAGCATGGGGCGGGGGGGACTGGCCACACAGAGCCACCATCCCCCAGCTGCTGACCCTGCACCGCGGCAAGGGGTTGGGGTGCAGTCTGCCCAGGTGCCCTCCATCCAGATATGCCCAGGACTCCCACCAAGAGATGTGGTATCCTCCTGCCCCCCATGTACCCCACTTGGGACACCTGCCCCAGGCACTGCCAGCCCAGGACAGTCAGGCCCCAGCAGAGCCCTGCAGCGAGCCCTGCCACTCCACGGTCCCCCCAAGCCCTTCACCTTGACAGAGATCTTGCCCTCATCTTTGGGCAGGTGGGCAGCCAGGAACCAGTCCCCGGGCAGTGGGCTGGTGACATTGAACACCCCCATGGTGCGGTTGGGCAGGGTCCAGGTGAGGGTCAGCGTGAAGGAGCCAGGGACAGCCGTGTCCCTGGGGAAGTGCGTGTGCAGTGGGTTAATGACAGAGGGAGCCCCTGAGCGGAAATACCTGCAGGAGAGACAGCAATTAGCAGGGCGCAGGCTGGGTATCATGGCAGGGCCAGCCTGCCCTACACATGGAGGTCTGTCCTCCATGCTATTAGGAAGCTCAAAGACATGATGGGGAAGTCGTCTGTAAGCTGGGACCTTGCTGGAGATTGTGAGCTTCCTTGGGTGGGTGTTTAAGCAAAACTGTTCACGTATGAGATGCACAAAAGAGTGGAGCCTGCAATGGTCCTGGGAAGATGAATCATGGGGAGTGAATGCGTGCACATGTATGTGTGTGCGTGAATGTATGTGCATATATGCATGTGTGTGCATGCATCTGTGCACACATGTGTACCTGCATATGCATGCCTGTGTGCATGTGTATGCATGAGTGCCCTTCTGTATGTGTGCATGCATGTACATACGTGCTCACGTGCACATGCAAGCAAGAAGCAGACAAGAGCAGGCAGGCTCCAAGGCAAGTCCAGGCAGGGAGCAGCAGGGGCAGGCAGGAAGGAAACAGACGGGGCAGGCAGGAAGGAAACAGACAGGGCAGGCTGCTTACTCACACGGTGATACTACGGTCTGGGCACTGGTCCCCAAAGGTGCCACCCTGCTCCTTGAAGATGATGAGGTTCCAGACAGTGATGACTGTGTCCTCAGGGATGTGGAAGTGGAAGAGCTCGATGCTGGCAAAGGAGCGGAAGGGGCTGAGCTTGTGTGGTGTGCGGGTGAAGTAGTCGGTCACGAAGAGCCCATCTGTGGAGGAGACCCAAGGGGCTCTCAGCAGGGTGAGGGGCTGAGGGGGTGCAACACCCCTCCCAGACCAGGCCCACCCGGGATCTGAACATGCCCCAGAACCAGCAGCCCAGAGGCAGGAGGGGCTGGGGATGTGTCATTTCAGTGTGTCCCCAGGGCTGATGTCAGCTGTCCCAGCTGCATCTCCCAGCCCTGGCACAGTCTGCATCATCGTGCCTGGTTTAACATTGCCTCAGGCCCGATTCCTGGAGCTGTGGGTACTCTGGAGCCTGAGGAGCCCTTGGCCCTGGCTGCTCAGGCTCTGCCCAGGTGCAGCCCACCTCTTTCAACTCATCATCCTCTTCAGTGAGGACCTGCTCCCTGCATTTTACCTGTAATAAAGGGCCATTCCTCATGGTTCCAGCTCAGCCACAACAGGTCAGCTCCCACAGGGGCACACAGATTCCCCCCTTCTCTGCCTGCTGAGGAGGCTCAGCACAGAGCCCATCATAAACCGCAGAGTCCCACCCTAGAGCCACAAGAAGGAGCAAGCAATGCACTTCCTGCACAGCCCCCCAGCTCTCCTGTGGTTTGCAGAGGAGAAATGGTGCACATACGTGTGCACATATGCACACGTAGGTGCTCTCTGCATGCACGGCAAAGTGGAGGCATGCACACCCACATGCATGGGCCTGTGTGGCTGTGCACAGCCCCATGTCTGCAAGACACTTCTTGCAAGCCCACAGCACTCACTGGGGCCACATCTCCCTGCCCAACTGTCCAACAGCTTGATTTCCAGGGATTTCCAGGAGTCCCAGCAGCAGAGAGGCAGCCACTTCCTTGGCACAGTGGAGACAAGGGAGACCTGGTCTCCAGACAGCAGCTGTAACTTCACCCTACCATTGCCATACTTCCCCAGTGCCAGCCTGGGAGACCCATCCATTATTCCCTAGAGATGCACCAAGGATGAGATGCACCTCCCTACAAGCTGCTAGAAAGGGAGATGCCAACAGAGGATGGGCTGGGAGCAGGGCTGTGCCCAGGAGAACTTGTCCAGTGGCGAGTGGGATAGCTGAGAAGAAGAGCTGCTTTGCACAGTGTGCACCTGGCTGGGAGTGCACGCATGTGCTTGTGTGCATGTGTGTGTGTGCAGCCCCAGCTGGCTGTACACTGACATGCATCTACTCTCTTGCCTGGAACAAAGGCAGCTCCCCCTCCCCTTTGCTGCCAGCCAACACAAGCCAGGCATGAAATACTTGTCTCGGTGCAAGAACACCCGATCCCGATTTCCACACCATGAACCACCAAGCCACTCCACAGCTCCACGTGGGGACAATGACCTGGCAGAGGACCCCAGGAAGGAGGGGATGTTGAATGCAACTCCAGGAGATAGCATGGGGGAAAGCACTTGGAGCCTCCCGGTCCCAGCGTGGTTCCCCATGCCTACTTGCCCAGGGCAAGGTGGGGGGAGCCGGCTGCAGGGAGAGGGTCAGACTGCAGCCCCGTGGCGGTGTGGCCAGAGCACAGGGAAGGGTGCTGGAGGACGGAGCGGGATTTCCTATCCATAGAGGGGGGAAAGCAAGTGCCCCTCTGCCCCAGGCCAGCAGCCGGAGCCGCAGGACCCCCCCGCTCCGGGACCGCAGACCCAGGTCGCGGCCGGTGGACAGCACCGCGGACAGCTCCCGCTGCCGCCCCACCGCTGCCTCATGCGGCCCCCGCCCTGCAGCCCGGCCCCGCGGCACGGGCAGCCCCCGGCCAGCTTCCCCCCTCCCCAGAGGATGCCCACTCCTCACTCTCGTGTACCCCCCCGCAGCCCCATCACCAAGCCAGCTCCCGTGCCCCATAGCACACTCATCACCTCACATAGTCCCGCCGGTGTCCCCCCTGCACATCCCGATGCCTCGCTGCGTGCACATCCCCCCCTCTGCATGCTGTCCATCCCCGCTGCCCCACTGCCCCACTGCATGCGCACAGCCGTCTGTCCTGGGGACCCGCTGCATCTGCAGCCTCCCGGACCTGCTCATGCACCTGTCCCCCCTCGGGTGTTCCACTGCATGTGCACTGCCTGCGTCCTCCTGGCACACACACCTCTGTGCCCCACTGCACATTTATCTCCATGCCCCACTGCATGGGTAACCCATGCCCCACAGAATGCTTATCGTCATGCCCCACTGCATGCACATCCTTATGCCCCATTGCATAGGCATCTGGTACCATCTGCACATGCATCTCCATGCCCCATTATGCAAACACCCCATTGCACGTGTATCTCTGTGTCCCATCGCACATGCACCTCATGCCCTATTGCATGTGCACCTCCTGCCCCATTGCACACACACCCCACACCCAACTGGGCACATCTCTGTGCCTTGTTGCATGCGCACCCCATACCTTGTTGCACGCGCACCCCATACCTTGTTGCAGACTCACCGTGTCCCATTGCATGTGCATGCTGCATCCCATAGCAGGCAGACACTGCGCTCCACTGAACACACCCCCCTGTGCTCCATTCTCACCCACCCCCTGCCCCATTGTGTGCACACCCCACATCCCATTGCTTGTGTACCTCATACCCATTGAAAGCACATCCCTGTGCCCCACTACACGAGCATCCTGTGCCCTACTGCACACCCCCCCGCCCTACAGCATGCAGACCTC
This sequence comes from Haliaeetus albicilla, assembly GCF_947461875.1. Lineage (NCBI taxonomy): Eukaryota > Metazoa > Chordata > Aves > Accipitriformes > Accipitridae > Haliaeetus > Haliaeetus albicilla. The sequence continues at coordinate 33,386,978 of NC_091515.1, read as the reverse complement.
CTACCCATTGCACACACACACCCCACGGCACATGCACCCTGCACCCTACCACATTTGTACCTCATTCCCATTGCACAAGCATCCCTGTGCCCCATTGCACATGCACCCTCTGCCCCACTGATCACGCACCCCATGCTCCGTTGCATGTGCACTCCTGAACCCCATCCTGTACTCGTCCCTGTGCCTCGTCGCATGTGTGCCCCACACCCATTGCACGCACACTCCCCCGCGTCCCCGGCCCCGCGGCACTCACCGGCGGGCGGCGGCAGGAGGAGGAGCGGCAGAAGCAGCAGGGGGAGGCGGAGGAGGGGAGCAAGCAGCCGCCGCTGCCCGCCGCCCTGCCGGCCCATGCCGCCCGCCCCCGGGCGACCATTGGCCCCGACACGCGTCACTCGTCGGCGGCAGCGTCCCGCCCCCCGCGCGCCCCGTTCTTCCCGGGGTGGCCCCGCCGCTGCTCGGGGCACCGGGGGGCAGGGTCACGGGCAGGGACGGTGTATTGGTTTTATGTGGCAAGGTTTTGGTAGCGGGGGGGGTTACAGGGGTGGCTCCTGTAAGAAGCTGCTGGAAGCTTCCCCTGTGTTCGAGAGAGAGCGAGCCTATACCAGTTGGCTCTAAGACGGACCTGCCGCCGGCCAAGGCCGAGCCAATCAGCGATAGTGGTAACGCCTCTGTGATAACATTTTTAAGAAGGAAAAAAAGTTGGGACGCAGAAAACAGCCACCGGAGAGAGGAGTGAGAACATGTAAGAGAAACAAGCCTGCGGACACCAAGGTCAGTGCAGAAGGAGGGGGAGGAGATGCTCCAGGCGCCGGAGCGAAGATTCCCCTGCAGCCCGTGGTGAAGACCCTGGTGAGGCAGGCTGTCCCCCTGCAGTCCAGGGAGGTCCATGGTGGGGCAGATATCCACCTGCAGCCCGTGGAGGACCCCACGCCGGAGCAGGTGGGTTCCTGAAGGAGGCTGTGACCCCGTGGGAACCCTGCGCTGGAGCAGGTTCCTGGCAGGACCTGCGGATCTGTGGAGAGAGGAGCCCATGGAGCAGGTTTTCTGGCAGGACTTGTGACCCCGTGGGGGACCCACGCTGGAGCAGTGTGCTCCTGAAGGACTGCACACCGTGGAAAGGACCCATGCTGGAGCAGTTCGTGAAGAACTGCAGCCCGTGGGAATGGCCCACGTTGGAGAAAGTTCGTGGAGGACTGTCTCCCGTGGGTGGGACCCCACGTTGGAGCAGGGGAAGAGTGTGATGAGCCCTCGCCCTGAGGAGGTGAAGCGGCAGAAAATAACATGTGATGACCGTAAACCCCATCCCTGTCCCCCTTGTGCCGCTGGGGGGGCTTGGTGGAGAAATCCGGGAGTGAAGTTGTGCCCGGGAAGAAGGGAGGGGTGGAGGGAAGGTGTTCTGAGATTTCGTTTTATTTCTCATTTACCTTACTCTGGCTGATTTGTAATAAAAAGTGAGCTAATTTTCCCTAAGCTGAGTCTGTTTTGCCCGTGATGGTAATTAGTGAATGATCTCTCCTGTCCTTATCTCGACCCGCAAGTTTTTTGTTATATTTTTCTCTCCCCTGTCCAGCTGAGGATGGGGGAGTGATAGAACGGCTTTGGTGGGCGCCTGGCATCTAGCCAGGGTCAACCCATCACAGTCTTTTTGGTGGAGAATGCGGGCAGTGTGAGGAATTTGAGATAAGGATAGTAATTGAGAGAGGTAACAGGCAAAACATGGACTGAACGCAGCTAGAGAGTTAAGAGCTGCTTGATGAGTGGGGAAATTTTATTGTTGTAATTGTGGTGAAGGGACAAGGGGTGGAATGTGTGTAAATTGTCCACTTTTTGTCGGTTTTGTGATGATATTATTTTGATTTTGGTGTGGGGAATTCTTTTTGTTAATGTGAGTGAAGATTTTGTGTGATGAATGTAGATTTTAATGATATTTCTTAAAAATGTGATACACAGAGGCGAGGGGTGGAATGTATTGGTTTTATGTGGCAAGGTTTTGGTAGCGGGGGGGGTTACAGGGGTGGCTCCTGTAAGAAGCTGCTGGAAGCTTCCCCTGTGTTTGAGAGAGAGCGAGCCTATACCAGTTGGCTCTAAGACGGACCTGCCGCCGGCCAAGGCCGAGCCAATCAGCGATAGTGGTAACGCCTCTGTGATAACATTTTTAAGAAGGAAAAAAAGTTGGGACGCAGAAAACAGCCACCGGAGAGAGGAGTGAGAACATGTAAGAGAAACAAGCCTGCGGACACCAAGGTCAGTGCAGAAGGAGGGGGAGGAGATGCTCCAGGCGCCGGAGCGAAGATTCCCCTGCAGCCCGTGGTGAAGACCCTGGTGAGGCAGGCTGTCCCCCTGCAGTCCAGGGAGGTCCATGGTGGGGCAGATATCCACCTGCAGCCCGTGGAGGACCCCACGCCGGAGCAGGTGGGTTCCTGAAGGAGGCTGTGACCCCGTGGGAACCCTGCGCTGGAGCAGGTTCCTGGCAGGACCTGCGGATCTGTGGAGAGAGGAGCCCATGGAGCAGGTTTTCTGGCAGGACTTGTGACCCCGTGGGGGACCCACGCTGGAGCAGTGTGCTCCTGAAGGACTGCACACCGTGGAAAGGACCCATGCTGGAGCAGTTCGTGAAGAACTGCAGCCCGTGGGAATGGCCCACGTTGGAGAAAGTTCGTGGAGGACTGTCTCCCGTGGGTGGGACCCCACGTTGGAGCAGGGGAAGAGTGTGATGAGCCCTCGCCCTGAGGAGGTGAAGCGGCAGAAAATAACATGTGATGACCGTAAACCCCATCCCTGTCCCCCTTGTGCCGCTGGGGGGGCTTGGTGGAGAAATCCGGGAGTGAAGTTGTGCCCGGGAAGAAGGGAGGGGTGGAGGGAAGGTGTTCTGAGATTTCGTTTTATTTCTCATTTACCTTACTCTGGCTGATTTGTAATAAAAAGTGAGCTAATTTTCCCTAAGCTGAGTCTGTTTTGCCCGTGATGGTAATTAGTGAATGATCTCTCCTGTCCTTATCTCGACCCGCAAGTTTTTTGTTATATTTTTCTCTCCCCTGTCCAGCTGAGGATGGGGGAGTGATAGAACGGCTTTGGTGGGCGCCTGGCATCTAGCCAGGGTCAACCCATCACAGACGGGAATACGGGCTGGGGGACAGGGACCTGGGGCTGGGGAAAAAACAAGACATGGGGCTGGGGACTAGGATATGGGCTGGGGACAGAGACACGGACTGGGGACAGGGACATGGTCTGGGGCAGGGATACGGGGCTGAGGGACAGGGACACAGGCTGGGGACAGGGATATGGACTGGGGGACAGTGGCACAAGCTGGGGCGGGGGACACAGGGCTGGGGGACAGGGGACATGGAGTTGGGATGCAGGTGGCCATGGGGCCAGGCTACAAGGGGGACACAGGACAAAGGTGAAAGGGGCTGTGGGGCTGGGATATAGGGGGACAAGGGGGCTACAACGCTGGGGACAAACGGGGTGTCCTGTGGAGACAGGATGGGAGGCAGCGAGGGCTACCTATGGGGGCTGTTTAATGGAGGTCGGGTGGTTTTCTAACAGCAGCTATCATCCTATTATAATAAATTAGAATATTTATCTTACAGAGGAGGTGTCCGGGAGAGGGGGTCTGGTCACTGCCTGCAGGGATGAAGACATCCCGACTGGAAACGATCTCATCACACTTCCCCAAACTCCCCTGACATCACCATCCTCCTTGGCCACGGCAGAGGCAGGCGGGTGACTCGTGGGCACAGCTCCACTCCCAGGAAAGCTCTGCTCTGCGCCAGCCCTGCTCCTGCCCCATGCCCCCATCACGGAGCACCCCAGTAGCTGCGTGGGGGAGCAGCCGCCTCCAGCGGTCCAGCCCGACTGCCCAGTGGCCCCTCCCCAGAGCGCAGCCCCCCTCCAGGCATGGCTGGAGTCCCCTCCCCAGCGCAGACCTCCTGGGTGGGTAGCTCTGCCCTGGGCATGGCTCCAGGGCAGGTGGCCCCTGGTACAGGGACTGTACGAGGCCTGTGGTCCTTCCAGGAGCAACCTGGTCCCTCTCTCCTTGGGAAGGGGACAGGGGAGCCTGTCCTCCCCAGGACACTCCTCAAGGTTTCAGGGTCCCACCGGAGCTCCGTGGGACAAAGACCCATCCCCTGTGAGCAACACCGGTGGGTGTGGGTACCCATGGGGGTGCTGGGCCAGGCAGGATCCTCCTGGGGAGCCTGCAGCCACCCTGGGGGGAAGAAGAGGTACCAGAGCTGGAGCAGGAGGGGGGGTCCCTGGGGCCAAGCCGGTGTGGGGTCACACAGGAAGGGCAGGGTGGGCTGGGCTGGGGGGGGGCTGGAACAGTTCTACATCCCCCAACCCTTCAGGAGATGCCTCATGGCCCCACATCCCCCAGGTAACTGGGATGCCCCATGGCTGTGCAGACCCTGTTGCAAATATTTTGATAAAGAAATTAAAATCTAATTATATAAAAGAGTTTGGTTTGATTAAGAAATAGAAAATTGTGAAGCATAGGTAAGGGAGTGTTAAGTTTGAAATGTAGTCATAGGAACTTAGGAAGTTTAGAAAATGTACTATGTGTAACTATAAGAATTCAAGTATTGTCTAAAATCAGTTAACCACAGAAACTTTGACAAAGATTTGTTGGTTTGTAGTGTTTTGTTTTAGGAAACTAAGGAAACCGCTATGGACACTAGTTTGCTGTTTGGAAAACCCTTATCCTTCCCACCTCGATCTAATTATCGAGGATTCCAGTCAGTAAAGTGAGATTAACCAATGATTGTTTTAACATAAGCCCATATGATGATGTCATCAATGTATTGCAGGTGTTCCAGAGCTTCACCCTTTTCCAGTGCAGCCTGGATCAGTCCATGGCAAATGGTGGGGCTGTGTTTCCACCCCTGGGGCAATCGATTCCAGGTGTAATGGACGCCCCTCCAAGTAAAAGCAAATTATGGCCGGCACTCTGCTGCCAGAGGGATTGAGAAAAACACATTAGCAATGTCCATTGTGGCATACCACTTGGCTGCCTTTGACTCTAGTTCATACTGCAGTTCTAGCATATCTGGAACGGCAGCACTCAGCGGTGGCATAACTCCATTCAGGCCGCGATAGTCAACTGTTAGTCTCCACTCCCCATTAGAGTTTCACACTGGCCATATTGGACTGTTAAAGGGTGAGCGAGTTTTGCTGATCATTCCTTGGGTCTCCAGTTGGTGATTCAACTTGTGGATGGGAATCAGGGAGTCTCAGTTGGTGCGATATTGCCACCGGTGCACCATCATGGTAGCAATTGGCACTCATTGTTCTTCAACCCTCAGCAACCCCACAATCGAAGGGTCTTGAGAGAGACCAGGCAGGGTAGACAGCTGTTTCATTCCCTCCGTCTCCAAGGCAGCTATACCGAAAGCCCAACGTTACCCCTTTGGGTCCCTGAAATACCTTCTCCTGAGATAGTCTATGCCAAGGATGCATGGACCCTCTGGGCCAGTCGCAATGGGGTGTTTCTGCCATTCATTCCCAGTTAGGCTTACTTCAGCTTCCAATACAGTTAACTCTTGAGATCCCCCTGTCACACCAGAGATACAGATGGATTCTGCCCCTTTAGAACTTGACAGCATTAGAGTGCACTGTGCGCCAGTGTCTACTAGAGCCTTATACTCCTGTGGGTCTGACGTGCCAGGCCATCGAATGCACACAGTCCAATAGACCCGGTTATCCCTTTCCTCCACCTGGATGGAGGCAGGGCCCCTCTAATTCTGGTCAGAGTGTCCAGTATTCACTTCTCGTAAAATTGGCTCAGAATTCCCTTCAAGAGGATCAGGAGTAAGATCAGCCCTTCTACTCTGTTTGGAACTGGAGCGGCATTTTTCCTGGAAGAATCCCCTTTTGTGATGGTTTTTCCTCGCAACTCATGTACCCATGCATCTAGGACTGAGGTAGGTTTTCCATCCCATTTCCTCATGTCCTCTCCATGATCACATAGGAAAAACCACAGGGCACCTCGCAGTGTGTACCTTCTATATTCTCTCTCTTGGGCAGAGGAGCGCTCACTCCTAATAGCTGAGACATTGGTCTGTAAGGGTGGGGAGTAGGACATATCCTTTGAATTGCTGGAAATCCTGGGACAGCTTCTCCACAGCCGAAATGCAGGCTTGTAGGGAGGAAGAGAGATTTTCTTCATGTTGCCGGAGTTGGTGAGTGATTTCATCCACCGTTGGTGCCTCTTCTTCTTTCCAGGTCATTATTGCCAGTGAGTTGGCATAGGATGATGGTGCGCTCCATACAAACTTCCGCCACATGGGTCATGTGCATTGGACTTCATCTGGATCTTTGGGTAATTGTGGGTTGTCCGGGTCATAATGAATCGCCTCTAGCACAGCTAATTCCCTCAGATATTGGATACCTCTTTCCATGGTGGTTGTGATGGGTTAACCCTGGCTGGACGCCAGGTGCCCACCAAAGCCGTTCTATCACTCCCCCTCCTCAGCTGGACAGGGGAGAGAAAATATAAAAAAGAGCTTGTGGGTCAAGATAAGGACAGGAGAGATCATTCACCAATTACTGTCACGGGCAAAACAGTCTCAGCTTGGGGAAAATTAACTCAATTTATTACCAATCAACCAGAGTAGGGTAATGAGAAATAAAACCACATCTCAGAACACCTTCCCTCCACCCCCACCCCTTCCTTCTTCCCGGACACAACTTCACTCCCGGATTCTCTATCAAGCCCCCCCCAGCGGTGCAGGGGGATAGATAATGGGGGTTACGGTCATTTCATCACACGTTATTTTCTGCCACTTCATCCTCCTCAGGGGGAGGACACATCACACTCTTCCCCTGCTCCAGCGTGGGGTCCCACCCACAGGAGACAGTCCTCCATGAACTTCTCCAACGTGGGTCCTTCCCACAGGCTGCAGTTCTTCACAAACTGCTCCAGCATGGGTCCTTTCCACGGTGTGCAGTCCTTCAAGAGCACACTGCTCCAGCATGGGTCCCCCATGGGGTCACAAGTCCTGCCAGAAAACCTTCTCTGTGGGCTCCTCTCTCCACAGATCCGCAGGTCCTGCCAGGAACCTGCTCCAGCGCGGGCTTCCCACGGGGTCACAGCCTCCTTCGGGAACCCACCTGCTCCAGCGTGGGGTCCTCCACAGGCTGCAGGTGGATATCTGCTCCACCGTGGACCTCCATGGACTGCAGGGGGACAGCCTGCCTCAGCATGGTCTTCACCATGGGCTGCAGGGGAATCTCCGCTCTGGTGCCTGGACCATCTCCTCCCCCTCCTTCTTCACTGACCTTGGTGTCCGCAGGGTTGTTTCTCTTACATGTTCTCACTCCTCTCTCCGGCAGCTGTTTTCCCTCTGTCCCAACTTTTTTCCTTCTTAAAAATGTTATCACAGAGGCGTTACCACTATCGCTGATTGGCTCGGCCTTGGCCGGCGGCGGGTCTGTCTTAGAGCCGGCTGGTATAGGCTCTCTCTCGAACACAGGGGAAGCTTCCAGCAGTTTCTTACAGAAGCCACCCCTGTAACCCCCCTCGCTACCAAAACCTTTCCACACAAAGCCAATACAGTGGTCCACTTGCCTGATTGACATATAACATCTTCCTTAAAGGGGTACCTTTCCTTCACACTTGACATAGCCAATTATATCCTGTGTGTATGCGCGTGTACAGAGTGAGTATAACTAACTGTATCTTATGTTTATACGCGTGGACAGTATTGATGTAACCAATCACAGTTTATGCTTGTGCGCGTGGACACCAAATGCTTGCATGCAGCAGCCAATCAAAGCTTCTAAACAACTTAGAGAATTGTATAAGAATGATCAGCTGGGCTCAATAAAGTGGCGACTTTAATCATCATATTGGTGTTCTATCGTCCGGACCCCGCATGGAATAACCCTAAACCCTACAATCTTCCAACCGCAAGGCCAGCCAGAGCACGTAGGCAGAGCCAACATTAACCAGGCAATGGTGAGATAAAGTCCTTGTCTCAGTCCTTTACACTGGGCTGAAGGCAATTGGTGCCACAGGTGCAATGCCTGTGCCAAGGTGACAATGCTGGTGGCATGAGCTTCACACAGGGTCCATGGTGCATCCCCTAGTGCTGCCCTGGGGCAGAGCCAGGGTGGTGGGATGGAAGCAGGGTGCTCCCCCTGCCTGGCCAGACACCCTGAGCCACAGCACTGGCCTTGCAGTGCCTCCTCTCTGAGTCCTGGCAGAGCGATGCCAGCTGCTGGATGCTTGTGTCCATCCTCAGCAAGGATGGCAGCTTCTCCGGTTCCTACCTGCCAGGGCCTGTGGCTGGGAAACCCGAAATCCTCACCTTGTTGCTGGAAGGGTCCTAGCAGGATGCAGGGCTGGTCTCGCAGCCCACCTTCTCCTTCACTGTGCGCTGGCAGCTCTGAGGTAGGTGGGAGAGGGCCATCGCCCCACAGTGGGGACACTAGCAAGACCCAGGGGAGAGGCTTTTGTGCCTTGCCACCCCGGCTCATGCCCCCTTGGACCCTTCCAGACTCAGAGAGAGCCTGGACGACCGCCTTCCTGGGCCAGTGCTATGTGGGCACCAATGGGGAAGAGACCCTGTACACCCTGTGGCTCCTGCAAGAGGTGGCTGAGGGCCCTGCCAAGGACTGGAAAGCCACCCGGTGAGTGCCAGGTCCCAGCCTCTGCTGTGGCAAGCTTTCCTGCACCCCAGGCTGGAGAGGGGAGAAATCCCATGGGATGAGGCACAGTGGGACCAGGAGGGTGAAATGGATTTGTCATTGGTGATGAACAGGGGCTAAGGACCATCCCAGTGACCTGGCTAGTTCCTGCATCCTGGGTGTGCCCCAGGGCTGGGTGAGCCCAGGATGGGGTTTGGCCCCAGCTGGACCCCCTTGGGACTCCCCTCACACATAGCCCAGGGGGAAGAGAGCAGAGCATGATGCCAGCACCCGGAGCAGCCTCCGCCACAGGGTGCTGGAACCCTGGGCATCCCGCTCAGTACCCAGCAAGGACACAGTGCCCCCGCCTCGTGTTTCCCCTCTGTACCCACCACCACAGCAAAAGCGACCCCAGATGAATGAACCACAGTGATTTGGGGTTTCCTCCAGGATTGGCACCAGCGTTTTCACCCGGATAAAATAACAGCAAGTGGGGAAATCCAGGAGGCCCAGGTCAGGCCAGCAAGGAGACACCACTCCCCCTGGCCAGGCTCTGCCTGTGCTGACGTGCTGCATTTCAGCAGCTCTCAGCCCATGGGTTCATGTTTTCCCAGGCAAGTTCAGCCTAACATGAAGGCTGGGGCACCAGGCACAAAATAAAGGGTTTCTGTGGGGATGTAGGGCTTGGCTCTGGTTTCTGCCCTGCCTCAAACCTGCAGGGTTTGTCTTGCCCCACAGCCACCCTCCCATGGGGAGGCTTCATGTATCATTGCTGAGGGCAGCAGGGTCCCTGGGGATGGGGGCTTGTGATGGTCTGACAAATTATAGTCAATGTCTCAAACTTGGACACATCAAGAGCCAATGTAGAGTTTCTGCTAACAAAAAGAGGGTGCAACAGTTGTAAGAAAGATAACCATACCACCAAGAATGCAGGAAGAAGGGAAACTTTACACCGAGCGCCAAGGCCCCTCACGCGATGACACAAATGCAAAGGGTTTGGGCTGCCAGCCCTCAGGCAGCCTCGCAACTACCAGATCCGCCACTGCAGGAAGCTCCGGAGTGGACGTGGAAACCGCAGTACACATTCAACATAAAGGGACCATTGGGGTTTGGGCTTAGTGCATTTTTAATGGGGCGATCTTCAACAGCTCTAAAAGGAATTCTGGTAGTCCCAGGGCTTATTGATGCAGATTATTGTGGGACTGTGAAAATTATGATTCTCAAGGACTTTCCAGTGAAACGCCTCCCATCCTTTTTTTTTTTTTTTTTTTTTTTTTACTCTCCTCCAACGCCTCTCCCTCTCGTCCGCAGCGGCTACTGCAGGCGGCTCCGCGTCTATCGCGGGCACAGTTGGTTTCACCGTCTCTGGTTCCGAGAGGCGGGATGGATTAAAGGGCGGTGGCGGGGGCGCGGAAGGTTCTGCCCGGGGGCCGGCCGCGGCCGCGCCTGGCGGCGGCCACTCCATGGCCGGCTGACACGCGCCGCTGCAAGGCGGCGGAGGGGTGGGGGCGGAAAAGGAAGGGAGGAGGGAGGGGCCGGAGGAAGCGCCGGAGGGGGCGCAGCTGACGGCTCAGCAGGCATAGGCTCAGGCAAAGGCTCAGGAGGCTCAGTCCGCTCTCCCGGCAAGAGCGCCTGATTTCCCCCGCGGGGGGGTGTTTCCTCCTCTGCCACAGTCTCCAACCCCCGCTGCCTCCCAGTTATCCCCTCCGCGGGTGGCCGTTCCTCCCACTCTCTCAACTGACGGTATAAATGTCCCTTAACATCCCTGCCTGGAACCCAGTCCAAGAGGCACTCCCCCGAGTCCCCCCGAACCAGCCGCCGCAACCCCCCCATGGATACTGCGGAGGGGGCTCATCCGTCCCCGATGGTGCCGTCCCTACAGGAAAAACCTCCGTCTCTGCCGCACTCTCCGCGTCCACGCCCTGAATCAGAGATGGACCGCTCTGTGAGCCCCGCTCCACAGCCGCCCACTCCGTCTGAGTTTGACTCACTGTCCCCGAAGGCACTGTCTCCCGTTGTTCCTGAGGCGGCGCTTCATCCGCAAACAAAGCAGCTCGCGCCGCCGACCAGCACTCCCCAGCCTTCCGTCCTGCCGCGACCACCCCCCCCACCACCACTTTTCCCCAACTTTGCAATCGTTCAGCAGCTCCGCGCTCGCCCGTGAGCGCAGATTTGAACAACAACTCCCGAATCTCTCCCCATTTTGGGGGGCTTAATACTTCTCTAGGAGCACCAAACGCCTCCCCGGCGCCACATCCATACTCCCCGGCGCCACATCCATAGGATGCATTCGCCCGTGGGGCCCCTCCTAATCGTTCCGTGAGCACCCACCTCATCAACCATCACCTTCAATATCTCAATCACTTGCGCAAGCTTCATCGTCGCCTATGCGACCGATCACGTCGGGGTCACCATTATGTAGCGTTCGCTACATATCAAGGTGCCACGATTAGATCACTGGTCGGCCTGGACCAGGGAAAGAGACAGATAACACACACAGTGTGAGCGCCAACTTCCCCCTTTTATTGCGCAGTTAATTCCTTTTATACTAACAAGGGTAGGCGGGATTACAGATACATCATAAGGCTGCGACTAACCCTCTGTCTTTCCGTGACATCGCGAGATCTTCCGAACGCCGAACCCTACAAAGCACTACTGCAATTTTTTTAGGCAAGAGTAGTACATTATTACAACCACAAGCGATTCACAGACAACCACAAGCACACATGCATTTACAAACTTAAAGCATAAACAATATTCACTTACCCCTCCAGGTAAGGGCTTTCAATCCCAGGGAAGTTACCTCGACCGGTGTCCCGATCAAGAGGGGGAAGGATTTCCTTTGCAAGCCAACTGTATAGTTGGAGAAGTGACTCCCCCATTTCCAACCTGAATCTTAGAGTTTTTATCCCCTGACTTGTGGAATGGGGTGTATGACTATGTCCGAGTGGATTATGATACATGCCTAAATGGATTATGTATATCTGAGTAGAGTTTCCCCTTATCTTTCCTTTGCTGGTCTGTGATTGTTTGAATACACAAGCTTGTCGTTTGAAACTGAAGCTGAAACCCTCCAGGTTTTGGGTTCTTTTTTTTCCTTGCTTCCTCAGCAACTGAACAGTGGTTGGATTGAGACTCAGGGCATACTATTTGTTAAGGGATTTCAAGGCTCAGTTCAGGTTTTGGTTCTTTGAATGGTGCAGCCACCGCTCTGTTTAGTTTAGGGTTTATCAGACAGCCCAGGGCTAAGCTGTCTACACAGCTCCCTGTGAGTCCTGTCTGCAGAGAGACAGGGCCTCAAGGCAATCCAAGGCTGGGTTGCTTTGTAACCCCCCATGAGTCACCTGTGTGCACTAGACATGGTGAAACTCATTTGTGAACTATGAGCTGGACAATCCACACACCCACAAACCAACAGGATCTGGAATCCAGTGCAGGCACCATTAACCGATTGGACTGCTACACAAACAGGCAGCACGCAAGAACCATCTATGACCTCCAGCCCGCAACTACAGGGAGTGCTGGGCTGGATTTGGCAATAGCAGCTGACCTCTCAATAAAAGAACAGAGGATTTATATTGTGGGGACTGCAATATTCGGACCTTTGCCTGATGGCATGTTAGGATTAAGAATTGGACGATCTAGTGCTACGACACAGGGAATAATTGTATACCCTGGAGTTATTGGTTCAGATTATCAAGGGGAAATTAAAATCATGCTAGCTTCAATGCAAATTCCATGTACAATTCCAGTGAACACAAAAATAGCTCAATTAATATTGCTTCCTTGTTGGATACCTCAAAAAGTGCAAAATAATCGAGGTGATGGTAGCTTTGGTAGCACTGGGAGACCTTTTGTATCATGGTCGCAGGAAATAACACAGCAACAGCCGATTTTAAATTTGCAAATTGAGGGTAGATGGTTTTCAGGATTGCTAGATACCAGAGCAGACTTTTCTATAATATCAAAACAGGACTGGCCAACTTCGTGGTCGTTGCAAATAGCTCTTTCTACAATTGTTGGTATAGGAGGCACTTGACAGCCCATGCGAAGTGCCAAACTTTTGTCAGTAAAGGGGCCTGAGAAGCATGAAGCGTGGATTCAGCCTTATGTACTTGACTCATCTGTACATTTGTGGGGCAGAGATTTATTGAATGAATGGCACATTACCCTAACCACAGTCAATTCAAATTCATCCTAAGGGTCACTGATGTAAAACCCCTGCTCAAACTTATGTGGCTAACCTCTGTGCCCGTTTGGGTCAATCAGTGGCCGTTAAAAGGGGACAAATTGATACAAGCCCATAAATTAATTCAAGAGCAGTTGCAGCAAGGACACATTGTCACTTCAACTAGTCCATGGAACATGCCAATTTTTGTTATTTCAAAAAAGTCAGGAAAATGGAGATTATTACAGGATTTATGAGCGATAAATGCAGTGTTGCAACCTATGGGGATAACCCAGCCGGGAATGCCAAATCCTGCAATGATCCCTAAAGAGTGGTAATTACAAGTCATTGATTTAAAAGACTGCTTCTTCACGATTCCTTTAGATCCTGATGATTGTGCACATTTTGCCTTTTCAGTGCCTAGTGTAAATAATGCTGAGCCTATGCAGTGTTATGAGTGGACAGTGCTACCTCAGGGCATGATGAATAGTCCTACTATATGTCAGATAGTAGTTGCTGCGGCTATTCAACCGAGCTGAGATGCTTTTCCAAATGCTATAATATATCATTATATGGATGATATTTTAATTGCAACAGAAACAACACAGTATTTGGAAAGTGTTGTGCAACATCTTGTAAATTCTCTGCAAACCTTTGGACTTCAAATTGCTACAGAAAAAATTCAAGAGATGCCGCCCTGGAAATATTTAGGGTGGGTTCTTACAGAAAGAACAGTACAGCCTCAATCATTAAAGTTGCAGACAGATATATGAACTCTGAACGATGCTCAAAAATTATTAGGAACAATAAACTGGGTACAACCTATGTTAGGTATAACCACGGTGGAATTAAGTAATCTCTTTAACATTCTGAGAGGTGATCCTGATTTAACATCACCACGGATCTTAACTCCAGCTGCCAAGGAAGAGTTAAATTTAGTTTCACAAAAGATATCTACGTTACAAGCCTATAGAAGGGACTTGACTTTACCTGTTGATGTGTATGTCATACAAGGTCCAAAACAACCTTTTGCTATTATAGGGCAACATGATAAAGTCACTCAGAAAATTTTGTATTTGGAATGGGTGTTTCTCTCTAACACTTTAAAGAAAACTATTACACAGCCTTTAGAAATGATTGTGACTGTGGTACAAAAAGCGCGGTCGCGCATTCAGTGTCTCATTGGTTTTGATCCCAATACCTTGTATCTCCCTTTTTCAAAACAGGATTTTGATTACCTTTTTGTTCAATCACAATCACTGCAAATCACATTAGCTGACTTCACAAACAAAATTTCTTTCTCACTGCCTAAATGTAAGTTACTGCAAAACCTTCACGCATTAAACATCAAACCACAGACAATAGTATCAGATACTCCTATTGTTAATGCTAGTACCATTTTTGTAGATGGGTCTGGAAAAACAGGAGGAGGTGTAGTTGCCTGGCTAGATAATGGAGTATGGCAGACATCTGTTGTTTTGTCACAAGGTTCCATGCAGCGTGTGGAATTACAGGCTGTTTTACACGCTTTAGCTTTATTTCCATCGGAACCACTCAATATTGTTTCTGATTTGGAATATGTCATCCGTGTTGTACAGCGATTACCAGGATCTTACTTAAAAGAGATAAATGATGAAGACTTATTAAAAAAATTTTTGGAATTGCAAACTCTTTTAAATAAAAGAGCTTATCCTTTGCTTATTTGTCACATTAGGGCACACACTGTGCTGCCAGGACCTTTGACTAAAGGAAATGCCGTGGCTGACCCTTTTACTGTTGGCACAGTGCAATTCCACTCTGCCGTGGCCTCTCATTCCTTTTTTCACCAAAATGCTGCAGCATTGCAAAAGATGTTTAATTTGACCAAAGCACAGGCTAAAGATATAATTTGTTCTTGTCCAGATTGTCAAAGAGCTGCTTCTGATGCAGTGAGCATTGGAGTTAACCCACGTGGTTTACATTCTAATGCCATTTGGCAAAGTGATGTTACACATGTATCTGCCTTTGGCTCCTTGAAATTTGTGCATGTTTCTATTGATACCTTTTCCTCTTATATTTGTGCTACTGCTCATTCTGGAGAAAGGGCACGTGATGTTCAACGACATTGGTCATGATGCTTTGCAATTATGGGAGTTCCTCAAACCATTAAAACTGACAACGGTCCAGGGTATGTAGCTAAATCTACTCAATTATTTTTGCAACAGCAGCAGGTATCCCATGTGATAGGAATTCCATATTCACCTACTGGACAAGCAATAACTGAGTGTGCGCATCATGCTTTAAAGTCCATGTTGCATAAACGAAAAAGGGGGAATATTGTGGACACATATTTAGCTAACGGTCACAAGAGCATTCCAGACGCCTTTAGAAGGCCTCGAACAGAATAAACAAGAAGACAAAAAAAGAAAGATGCCAATTAGAAGAACACAGGTGCGCATTCCACGATAAAGGGAACTTGGCACAAAGAACCTCAATTCGGCAGTTTATCTTGACCAATTAGACTGAGACAAGTTTTGCATGTTTTAGTTAGTATAACCAATTATGTCCTATGTTTATGCGCGTGTACAGTGTTAATATAACCAATCATTAAGTGTAACTAGGCGCGTGGACAGTGCGTGAATAATGTGTGTAACCAATAGTAAAATAGCTAAGCGCATGTACAGATGTAACCAATGTATAAAATGATGTCTGATGCTCTAGTAAAGGGTCTTCAACTATGATCATATTGATCTGTCGTTGAGTCCATGATTATGCTCCTGCAATTGGCACCCGAACAGGGACCCCCAAATTCTGCGCTACGTTTGGAGAACGAACGGCAGGATAAGAGGAAGACGGGAGGATCCCGACCGAAAGACTGGCTGCCCCAGCTGGTGTGCTGTCCAGATATTTACTTTCTTCTTTTTGCTTAGTTCTAAAGCTCGAATCAAAGCAATAAGTTCCGCTTTCTGAGCTGAGGTTGTACTTGCCAATGCTCCTGCTTCTATAACTGTGGTGTCTGTTGTTACCGCATATCCAGCGTATCGGACTCCTTGCTCCACAAAGCTGCTACCATCTGTATACAATTCCCAGTCCGGTCACTCCAATGGTACATCCTTCAAATCTTCACGACTGGAATAAACATACTCAATAGCAGCCAAGCAATCATGTTCCAATTGTCCTTCTTCCTGTATGGAACTTAAAAACACCGCTGGATTTACCAGGTTAGTTGTTTTCAAAATCACATCATCTTGTTGAGTTAATATTACCTGGTACTTCATCATTCTGCTCGGAGATAGCCAGTGTCCCCCCTTTTGTTCTAAAACAGTTTTCACCATGTGTGGGACATAGACTGTTATTGTTTTTCCCAAGGTCAATTTCCGAGCTTCTTGTATGATCATTACTGTTGCAGCCACTGCTCGATGGCAATTTGGCCACCCTTTACTCACTGTGTCCAGTTGTTTGGAGAAGTATCCGACTGGTCGTTTCCAGCTTCCCATCTTCTGGGTTAACACACCAAGTGCCAGGCGTTGTCTTTCATGAACAAACAGCTGAAAATCTTTAGTTAAATCAGGGAGGCCTAAAGCAGGTGCAGACATTAAAGCGCGTTTTAACTCTGTAAAGGCCCTTTGCTGTTTTGGACCCCACACAAAAGAAGAGTTCTTTTGGGCCTCATACAATGGTTTAGCTATTAGACCGTAGTTCATGATCCAAAGATGACACCACCCTGCCATTCCCAAGAACGCTCTAAGTTCATGGATATTTTTCGGCTCAGGTATACTACAAATGGTTTCTTTGCGATCTTTTCCCAATTGTCGCTGCCCTTTTGAAATCTCAAAGCCCAAATATATCACAGTCTGACATGCTATTTGGGCTTTCTTCCTGGATACCTTGTACCCATTTAGTCCTAGAAAATTCAAGAGGTCAATGGTTACCTGTATGCAGGTAAATCTTTCTTCTGTAGCAATCAATATGTCATCCACATATTGTAGAAGTAAATGTTCAGGCCTCGGTTTGTCCTGTTTCCAGATTTCAAGCTCTTTTGCCAGCTGGTTTCCAAAAATTGTCGGGCTATTTTTAAATCTTTGGGGTAGTCTTGTCCATGTCAACTGCATCTTTCGCCCAGTTTGTGGATTTTCCCATTCAAAAGCAAACAACTTTCTGCTTTCCTTCTCCAAAGGTATGCAAAAGAAAGCATCTTTCAAATCAAGCACTGTAAACCACTGATGAGTCTCCTTTAACGCTGTTAACAACGTATAAGGATTTGCTACCACAGGATATATGTCCTTGGCTATTTGATTCACTGCTCTCAAATCTTGCACTAACCTGTATTCACCCGAGGGTTTTCTGACTGGTAAAATAGGAGTATTATATTCAGATTCACATTCCTCCAAAATTTTGTACTCTAAAAATTTATCAGTCAATTTCTTCAGCTCCTGCCTAACTTCTGGTTTGATTGGGTATTGTTTAATTTTTACTGTTCATGCATCTTCTTTTAAATCTATTTTTACAGGCGCTGCTAATTTTGATTTACCAGGAATATCTGTTTCCCATACTGTAGGAATCATTGCAGAATCCACCTCTGGTGGAATTTCCTGCTCCTCCACTTTTTCTTGTATCATCAGGATTTCTCCTGGTTTTGACTCAGGTATTTTCAAAAAAAGTTCTCCTTCCTCAAAAACAATTTGTGCATTTAATTTAGATAACAAATCCCTTCCTAACAAGGGTATCGGGCATTCTGGTACATACAAAAATTCATGTGTAATTATTTTATTTCCAAATTTCAAATCCAGAGGTTGCAGGAATGGTCTGTTTTCCTCTTTCCCTGTTGCTCCTATTATGTTTGCTGTTTTTGTTCCAATTTCTCCTTTACAAGTATTTAATACCGAAAATGTCGCTCCTGTATCCACTAGAAATTTAACTTCTTTTTCTCCCAGCTTAATTATAACCAGAGGCTCAGCTGGGTTCCCCTCCGGTCCCCTTCATTCATCCAAAACCATCATTCTGGCTACCTCCTTCTGAATATTTCCTCCTGAACACTGCTCATTTTTAGGACAATCTCTTTTCCAATGTCCTTCCTCCCTACACAAAGCACACTGATTCACTCCTAAGGGGGTGTTAAAATTCCGATTGCTAAAATTCATAAATCCTTCCCATCCACAGACACCTCATCCTCTTCCTCTACCTCGTCCTCTGCCTGCTGTTCCTGTCATTACGGTCCCATCTGGGTCGCCAGAAACTGTTGCCGAAAAACTCGGAATAAAGAACTTATCAACACCAATTTAGTGTAGATAAGCAGACACTTCTTTATTGACGGCCGAGTGCGCGGATGAGTCTTCTCACGAACCACGCACACCTGAACACCAAAATCATACACCTTATATTAAACTTATTCATACATATTCATTAGGTTTCTGAGAAATGTTATGCATATTCATTAGATTTCTGGGAAGTTATTAGCATATGCAAATGTCCTTTACGCAGGCGCATTGAAGGTCTCTGGTGGTCTTCTAGAGTCCTCTGGTGGTCTTTCATAGTCTTCCTCACTTGTCCGCTTCTTGACCTTCTTTAGGTGATTCTGCGCAGTTTGGCCCTTGGCAGGTAACTAACTGTTTCTTGGCAGATAACTACAAGTTGCTTCATTTGACTCTTCTCAGTTCCCATTAATTTGAAATTCTGACATCTTATGCTTTCTTCTAGGTTATAATATACTCCTACAAATAAACACTATATCCAAATTATCTTAAATCTTAAGCTTGTTATCTAAGTTCTAAATGTTCCTACTAGATGATTTTAACCAATTCCTCCGGCCTTGGTACAGGGCTATACAGAGGATTTCACAGCATCTGTTGGTTGTTGGGTAAATGTGTAAAATGCAATAGATATATAATTTTTGCTAAAATATTTCTTATAATTCCATATTCCTATTAAAATTGAATATGATTAATTCTAACTAATAACAAATCAATAACAAATCAGTAACATTCTCGTGGGTGGAGATAAAGAAAAGGAGGTGGGGGCAACCCAACAGAACATAATCTCTCATTTGGAGAACTTGGGTTTGCAAATTCCCCCAGAAAAGATCCAAAAACCCTCACAAGAAGTAAAGTTTTTGGGAATTTGGTGGAAAGGGGGAATGACATGTAGCCCACCAGACACCTTCACTTCCCTAGATCAGATTAAAATGCCTGAATCAAAAAAGGATTTGCAGCATGCTTTAGGGTTATTGGTATTTTGGAGCAAACATATCCCAGACTTTTCTATCATTGCCAGACCTCTTCATGATTTACTGAGAAAAGGGGCCAAATGGGAATGGACTGCTTCTCAGGAAGAAGCAATGCAATTGTTAATTTTTGAAGCAACAGCTCATCAGGCTCTTGGCCCTATCCACCCTACAGACCCTTTTCAAGTAGAATGGGGGTTTGCCACAACGGGATTGTCAATACACATTTGGCAACGTGGTCCTGAGGGTCCAACATGCCCTGTAGGATTTTACTCCCGCAGCTTTAAGGATGCTGAGAAGAGATATACTGCATGGGAGAAAGGTTTGTTTGTGGTTAGCATGGCTCTCATAGAAGTGGAGAAAATTACACGTCAGCAACCAATCGTGCTAAGAGGCCCGTTCAAAGTTATAAAAGCTGTCACTAACGGGACCCCCCCTCCTGACAGGGTGGCCCAGAGAGCCTTGGTACGAAAGTGGTATGCCCAGATTGAACACTATCGTAACCTTTTCTCAGTGACTGAAGGAGCTTTAAAAAACTTAGCTATCC
Source organism: Haliaeetus albicilla (assembly GCF_947461875.1). Lineage (NCBI taxonomy): Eukaryota > Metazoa > Chordata > Aves > Accipitriformes > Accipitridae > Haliaeetus > Haliaeetus albicilla. Next base: position 33,367,439 of record NC_091515.1, on the reverse strand, counting down.
AAGAAACAGAAAGCCTGGACGGCAGCCAAGACAAACCTATCTCAGTTATTCAGGTAGCCCCTCCTTTCTCCCACGATCGGTCAGTGAATGCTTGGTTTACCGACGCTTCTGCAAAGCGAGAAGGAAAAGTGTGGAAATACCGGGCAGTAGCCCTCCACACTACTACTAATGAACAGATAATAACAGAGGGAGAAGGGAGTGCCCAGGTAGGAGAATTAATTGCAGTATGGAGCGTTTTCAAGCATGAAGCACAAACCGCTTCCCCTGTCCACATATATACCGATTCCTACGCAGTGTTTAAAGGATGTACTGAATGGCTCCCTTTTTGGGAGTAAAATGGATGGGAGGTTAACAGAATTTCAGTGTGGCAAAAGGACAAATGGCAAGAAATCCTGAGCATTGCTAGCCAAGGGAACTTTGCTGTGGGATGGGTAGCTTCTCATCAAGTAGATGGGGGCTCGGCAGGAGAATGGAACAACAAAGCTGATGAATTAGCAAGACTAGCTCCTGTACAAAAGGACCAGATCACAGAAGATTGGGATCGTTTGTTAGAATGGTTGCATATAAAATGTAAACATACGGGAGCTAAAGATCTGTATCATGAAGCCCTTGCCAGAGGTTGGCCTGTCACTAGGGAAATGTGTAAAACCTGCATATCAGCCTGTGAACAGTGCCGTACACGGCTCGAAAGACACCCCTTAGAAGATGACCCTCTGCATTTAAGAGAGGGTAAAGGCTTGTGGGATGCTTGGCAGGTAGATTATATAGGCCCCTTTAAGAAATCAGGAGGAAAATGCTTTGTGCTGGTAGGAGTGGAAATAACATCAGGGCTAGTCCAAGCCAAAGCTTTTAACAAAGCTACGGGAGAAAAGACTGTGAAAGCACTGCGTGAATGGTTTGGAATTTTTCCAAAACCACAAGAAATACAATCTGACAATGGCTCCCACTTCACAGCCAAAATCGTACAGGATTGGGCATGAAGCGAAGGGATTAAATGGGTCTTCCACACTCCATACTATCCACAGGCCAATGGAATTGTAGAAAGAACAAATGGTCTCTTAAAATGACTCTTGAAACCACAGGAGGGAAATTGGGATGCCCGCATATGGGAAGCTGTCAAAGGTGTAAACGACAGATGGAGGGTAAATGGATGCCCCAAAATTACTGCCTTTTGCCCAAAGGCTCCCTCTCTAGTTCCCTCATTAAAGGGACCAGATGATTCTAAGAATCCAGCACATTTCCCTGGACAACCTGTCCTGGTAGAACTTCCCACCATAGGAAGTGTGCCACTGGTACTAAAAACCTCACTGAATGTATACTCATGGGTAGCATCCGATGCCCTAGGGAAGGAGCATCGGATAAATACTTGCTGGATAATTCCATCATTTTAATTTTCTGTATAGTATTAATCTCTTTTGCCTCAGAGAGGCAAGTTTTGTGGGTTTTTTTTTGTTTTACAGAAGAACTCCGAGGGACGCCAAGAACAGCATGAATTATGAATCACTTAATTAGATTGGTAGTACTTTTTTGTATCTCACCACTAATCTGTAGCCAAAAGAATACAGAATGGCCATGGTCCCAAGCTATTGTCCAGTATACTTGGAGTATGGGACAGTATCCCAAAGACCGTCTCCCAAACTTAGCCACTGTAGTAATGCATGATTCTGAAGTGTACCACCCACTTGAGTGGGGGGAATGGGACAAAAAAGACTGGGTCCGTGTCCTTACTGGAATGATTGGAGAAAAAATCCAAGTGGGATGCAGAAAGGTGGAAGGATCTCTTCATGAGAAAGCCTCTTCAATTACCATCTCTGGAAATCTATTGGACCCTAGTTCCAACATCACTGCAAAACTCTGTCCTACTACAGCATGGAGATGTAACAAGCAGGATTCTCTCATTACGTGTTGCCGTCAAAAGAATGTCGGTAACTACTCCCTAGACCCAAGTACCACTAATGTTGAAATCACCAAATCCTGTATTAAGGAACAAGGAGATTGTTGGTATAATTTCACTTTGACCAAGTCAGTCTATATGGTGTGCGATTGGCGATCTAATCCACCGACAGGAGGGCTATCAGGCCTAACATTTAAATTCAAAATTAATGCTGTAACTAGGCCTCTAGTGATGCTTGTTGCAGTAGTCACGCACAATGGCATAGATACCCTTTTCATGCTAACTGACAAAGATGAAGTTATACCCTCTTTCACAGTGGTGCAAGGAAATAACATTACAATAAGATGCAGACTGATCACTGAATCTCACATTGAATCCACAGACAGTTATGGAATTGGACCACATGGCCCTATTTTGTTGTGTCAAAATCAAAACCTAGACTGTTGGCTAAATTTGACTACTGTACAATACTCTTATAAAGTTATGTGTGGTAAAAATAACACTAAATACTGGAAAGAATTTAAAATAGACATTGTAATACCTACTACCCAACCAATTGTCGTGCTTAGCCCAAAAACCTTTGAAATTGGACCATATGTGATCAGAAATACGGGCCTACAACAAATGTTGTTTAACCCGGCATGGTCTCTCAAGCAAGTTGAATTGTCGTTGCAGAACAATGTTTCAGACATTCAGCCAGCTTGCTCACCTTTCCTAAAGACTTCTTATGAGGGATGGACAACCTGGCTGCAAAAACAAACTCTTCCCATGAGAAGAACACGGAGAGACCTAACCGGTGTTTTGGGAACAGGATTGGGAGTTTTAAATAGCATCGATTCGGAAGTAGTAATGAACAAGTTGGCTACCTCAGTTAGTGATTTGGCTAAATTACGACAGCCTTTGCGATAGGGACTAACCAGTGGCTGTTGTCAAATATATTACCAAAATGGGAAAAGGTAAATGTAAGGGACCACGAATTGATTACTGATGCACTTGGGGTGATCCAAAATAACCTCTCTTTGGCTCTCAGTTGTATCCAGGCTCAAATATGGATGCAGTCGGTAGCCACCTCAATTATAAGAGAAGGTGAAGAAGGTATTCTCTCCACTGAAATTCAGAAAATAATTTGGGACAGTGCCACTGATTTCGAGAAGGAACTCCAATCCTGGTGGAACCTGGTGAACTTTACTTATGATCCTGTTACAAACCTAGCTACAATTTTTGTGCTTACTATATATAATGCTACCATATACCCAATTTATCCCATTATTGCATTAGGGTTGAACCACAACGGAACTATACTCTATCCCTCTGAGCATAGAGTATGGGCCCAAAAGGTGGATGAAAAATGGCAAACTGTTAATTTGGAATCTTGCATTGTACGAGAACAACAAGGATTTGTTTGTGAAGGTAATGCAATTGAGGCACAAGATATTTGTTTAGATACTGAACAAAATATCTGCCATTTTGAGATTCATCCTAATGAAAACCCTGAAACAGTACTCATATATATCGGCAAAGGCTGTGTATGTTTGAGGACTGTTTGTGACTCTCTATCTGTAGATGTAGGGAAAATGGACAGAAAACCTTAATAACTGTTCATCATGATGTGAAAGAAATACACCGAGTTTTAGAAAGAGTGCAAAAGGATGCAGAACATAGATGGTGGGACACACTTTTCGGATGGTCGCCTACTGCTACAGGCATCCTGAACACATTGTGTCACCCCATTGTGGTTCTCTTGATATTGGTTTTGATCAGTTTGGCTTTGTCAGCAGTATTGTATGCCATAGCCTGGAGAATGATGAATCGGTTAACACGTTTGATGTCTATATTGAACACATATAATATGCTTGATGTCCCATCCAATGTAGACATCCCCAAATAATTGATAAACAGTTTTGATTGTAATTGATATCACTGTAATTGCCTTTTTATCTTCTCTCCTTCTCTTTCTCTCTCTTTTCTTCCTCTTTTCTCCTTTATCATGCTACCACCAAGCGGTCCTGACGTCCTGACGACCATGTTGAGCCACGGGGTGGTGTAAGAGTCGGTCAGAAAATCAGCATTGTCTCAACATTGTCATCAGGAACATGAACAGTACGCTACCTGACAATGGCCTGTTTGGAGCGCAGCGGCCAGTCCCAAGGACGGAATGTGCGGTACAAGGTTCCTGGAAGGTACCTGACTGGAACCGTTAGACATAACCGCATAGCTACTGTCAAAAAGGATGAATTGCCACTGTTGGCATAACACTGATGAAGAAATCATGAACTTTAGACAAACTTTGCTTCATTATAATACCAAAACACACCTCCTGGTCGAAGGCTACCCGCCTCCAAGACTAACCATGCCTCGGACACTGACCCCGTGCCTGCGTGATAGCCTCGCTTGAGAAGGGCGGAGATATGATAATTGTATTCTGAGAAGGGTGGAGACTCCTGAGGCAGAGGTGGAGAAAGGTGTGTTACTAAGCATAAAAGATGACTTCTGAACAACAGAAGTTGGAAGCTTCCCCACCAAGGACCACGACGATCGACAACGCAGCATCAGCTGGACCCGGGACCGTTAGGACGTCGTGAGATCAGCGGTGGTAGCTATAACCCCTCTTTCTCCTCTCTCTAAACTTTACTTTTCTCCTTTCTTTCACCCATCTCTAACTATCGCGTGCCTCCTCACAGGCAATACAATAAAGTTTTACTGTGTGATTACTGCTATCCCCTTTGGTGTTGGTCACCTTAATTTTGCACTTTCGAGATCGTAGCAAACGAACCATCATGAGTTCACCGAGTGGACCGTGACAGGAGGACAGAGATAACGTGTGATGAACTGACCGCAAACCTCATTTCCCGTTGCCCTGTCCAGCTGTGGAGGAGGGAGAGTGATAGAATAGCTATGGTGGGCGCCTGGCATCCAGCCAGGATCAACCCATCACATAAAGACAGACAAAGTGCATTACAAAATAGAATGAAATTACATTGTAATTGGGAATTTCAAAAACAAGGGCTCTGTGTAACTCCTTTACAATGGAATGAAAGTGTATGTGACTGGAATTAGGTGAAGGTGCATTTGCAAGGTGCATTTGCTACTAATATTGCAGGAGAGATCTAAGGTCTTGCACAGATATTACAAGATCAAATGGGAAATATACAAAATTAGCAGAACAAGATGTTTTGAAGAATTGTCTAATAGTGTTTAATGCTTAAATCCAAAAACATGGTTTGAAGGTTTAAATCTGTGTATCTGAATTTGTATTGCTATTGGAGGGTTATTAATCATTTGTGTGTTTGCAGCAATCAGAATCATCTGAGGAGCAGTACGAGGATTGCGCCAGTTCAAAGCTGGAGTCCTCGCTGCCTTCCTCGTGAATCTGATGTTCCTAAACAAAAAAGGGACCTCTGTGGGAGCAGCTCGGAACACCTAGCATTTGTTTTCAAGAGTGACCATTAGAATTTGTTGTGCTGTATGTTTGCCAAGCCTTGAAGAACTAGTTTTACAAGGTCAGGTTGGAGGATGGCCTTGTGTAGGCCTGGGAAGATGTGGCTGAGGACAGTCACGAGTATGTCTATGGAATGTTTTTATCTTTAACTGTTCTGAGGACTGGCAAACATCCCAGCTGAGCCAGATATGTGCTCCTGTGTTAGCAGTATTGGCTGTATGCCGTTAGTTCTTTCTAGACCTTTGCTGAAACATATATAAGTTTGATCTTTTAGTGAAATAAAGGGAATTTTGCACAGACAGCTTGAGCGCTTGATTCAGTCGCCGCATACAGTAACACGGTTATATAGCAACTAATACCATACAGTTTTATTCTGGCTATTTTCACCTAAAATCAAATCCCCTTGAGGCACACATCGGACTTCTCCATCTTTTCGCATCACCCACCAAGTGCACCCAGGCCCTTGAGCAAAAGCAATCCCACGAATGGGTTTACCTTTGCCTGAGGCAGGAGTAACCCAGACTGTCTTCCCTAACATATTTTTCATGTGCACTACAGGGACTTTATCCCCTTCTACAGTATGTAAAAATTCTGATTGGGCAGGGCCACTCCGATTGGCAGATCTTCTGGTGTTGACTAACCAGGTGGCTTTTACTAAATGTGTATCCCAATGTTTGAAAGTTCCACCCGCCATTGCTTTCAATGTTGCTTTTAACAGTCCATTGTATCGCTCAATTTTCCCAGAGGCTGGTGCATGATAGGGGATATGATACACCCACTCAATGCCATGCTCTTTGGCCCAGGTGTCTATGAGGTTGTTTCGGAAATGAGTCCTGTTGTCTGACTCAATTCTTTCTGGGGTGCCATGTCGCCACAAGACCTGCTTCTCAAGGCCCAGGATAGTGTTCCAGGCAGTGGCATGGGGTACAGAATATGTTTCCAGCCATCCGGTGGTTGCTTCCACCATTGTCAGCACATAGCACTTGCCTTGGCGAGTTTGTGGGAGTGTGATATAGTCAATCTGCCAGGCTTCCCCATATTTATATTTCAGCCATCGCCCTCCATACCACAGGGGCTTTAACCGCTTGGCTTGCTTAATTGCAGCACATGTTTCACATTCATGGATAACCTGTGCGATAGTGTCCATGGTCAGGTCCACCCCTCGATCTCGAGCCCATCTATATGTTGCATCTCTTCCCTGATGGCTTGAGGTATCATGGGCCCACTGAGCCATAAATAGCTCACCCTTATGTTGCCAGTCCAGGTCCACCTGAGACACTTCAATCTTGGCAGCCTGATCCACCTGTTGGTTGTTTTGATTTCTTCAGTGGCCCAATCCTTTTATTACTGTGGTGGAGGATCCACAGGGGACATCACACACAGACCAATGTGATCAAGTGAAGCCCATTTACTACAACTTTCAGCACAGTTATATACCCTATGCGCTTATGCACGCACCTTATACAATGCTTTGATTGGTACAATATCCCGTTTCACGCGGCGCTATCTTATCCTTTATTGGCTGCTCAAGCTTCTTCACGAGGCATCTTGCGGTTGCTTATCTCGTTCTTCAGCATCCAGGAGTTGTTTGTGAGGCTCTTCTTATCTTCCTTTTCCCAGCGTACAAGGACACAGCGTCCTTGTCCGCTTCAGCACTTTGTATGCTTATGCTTCGTTCCCAGCTAAAGGCTGGATTGCTCACATGTCCTCGCCCAGCCAAGAAATCCTCAACATATTACTACTGTTGTCATTTTATTAGTGTTATCATTATCATTCTTAGTTTATTTTCTGTTCTATTAAACCATTCTTATCTCAACCCACGAGTTTTACTTCTTTTCCCGATTTTCTCCCCCATCCCACTGGGTGGGGGGAGTGAGTGAGCGGCTGCATGGTGCTTAGTTGCTGGCTGGGGTTAAACCACGACACGCCTTAACCGCTCTAGTGAGGGAAAGGACCCCCTTTTCCCAATCTGAATATCGTTGCTCAGTCTCCTTAAGTGAAGTGGAAGAGAATAATAAAGGCCTGGCTGGTCCCTGTGGTGCCTTTTGAAACACGTCACAGTATGAGGCATGTGCAGCAAATCCCCATTCCACCCTTAATGGATCTCGTGGGTACAATGGGCCTAGTCTCTGATAAGCCTTAAGCTCATCTTTCAGAATGTTAAGGGCTTCCCTATGTTGCAAAATCCAATCCCATTTCCTATTCTTTCGGAGCAAGTCATAGAGAGGGTGGGCAATCACTGAAAACCCTGGTATATGTTTTCTCCAGTAGCCCAAAGTACCTAACAGCTGTTGTAATTCCATTTTGTTGCCTGGAGTCTGTCCCTTTTCAATAGCTGATAGAGTATCGTCAGGTATCGCAACTGCTCCAGCTATCCACCGTGCTCCCAGGAATTTAATTTCTTGTCCAGGACCGTGACATTTAGAAGATGGAACGTCTAGCCCATTCTTGACTAACAGATTCCAGATGGCCTCAGCCACTTGCCCTACCTTTTCCTTGTTATCCCCACTGACTAGGATATCATCTATATATTGATATACGTGAACGCCTGATGGTACTTCCAAAGCATCAAGGAGCTTGGCTAAAGCATTGTGAGCAATAGTGGGGGAATGCCTATATCCCTGGGGAACTCGATTAAAAGTGTATTGTCCCCCCTCCCAAGTGAAGATGAACTGGGGTTTGTCCTCTTCCCTTAGGGGAATCATGAAAAACATATCCTTGACATCTAAAGCAGCCATCCATGGGTGGGCCGCAGCCTGTATTGCTGTTTGTGGTGGGTTGACCCTGGCTGGACGCCAAGTGCCCACCAAAGCCATTCTATCACTCCCCCTCCTCAGCTGGACAGGGGAGAGAAAATATAACAAAGAGCTTGTGGGTCAAGATAAGGACAGGAGAGATCATTCACCAATTACCATCACGGGCAAAACAGACTCAGCTTGGGGAAAATTAACTCAATTTATTACCAATCAACCAGAGTAGGGTCATGAGAAATAAAACCAAATCTCAGAACACTTTCCCTCCACCCCTCCCTTCTTCCCAGGTACAACTTCACTCCCTTGTTTTCATGGGGCACTTCAACTTACCAGATGTCTGCTGGAAATACAATACAGCAGAGAGGAAACAGTCTAGGAGGTTCCTGGAGTGTGTGGAAGATAACTTCCTGACACAGTTGGTGAGTGAGCCAACTAGGGAAGGGGCCCCACTGGACCTGTTGTTTGCAAACAGAGAAGGACTTGTGGGTGATGTGACAGTTGGAGGCTGTCTTGGGCATAGCGATTATGAAATGATAGAGTTTTCAATTCTCATAGAAGTAAGGAGGGGGGTCAGCAGAACCGTCACCTTGGACTTCCGGAGGGCAGACTTTGGCCTGTTTAGGAGCCTGGTTGACAGAGTCCCTTGGGAGGCAGTCCTGAAGGGCAAAGGAGTCCAGGAAAGCTGGACATTCTTCAAAAAGGAAATCTTAAACGTGCAGGCTGTCCCTATGTGCCAAAAGACAAGCCGGTGGGGAAGAAGACCGGCCTGGCTTAACAGAGAGCTTTGGGTGGAACTCAGGAAGAAAAAGGAGAGTTTATGACCTTTGGAAGAAGGGGCAGGCAACTCAGGAGGACTACAAGGATGTCGTGAGGTTATGCAGGGAGAAAATTAGAAGGGCCAAAGCCCAACTAGAACTCAATCTGGCTACTGCCATAAAAGACAATAAAAAATGTTTCTATAAATAAATTAACAACAGAAGGAGGGCTAAGGAGAATCTCCATCCTTTATTGGATGCAGGAGGAAACATAGTGACAAGGGATGAGGAAAAGGCTGAGGTTCTTAATGCCTTCTTTGCCTCAGTCTTTAATAGTAAGACCAGTTGTTCTCCAGGTACCCAGCCCCCTGAGCTGGAAGACAGAGATGGGGAGTAGAATGAAGCCCCCTATGATAATCCAAGGGGAAATGGTTAGCGACCTGCTACACCACTTAGACACACACAAGTCTATGGGGCCGGATGGGATCCACCCAAGGGTACTGAGAGAGCTGGCAGAAGTGCTTACCAAGCCACTTTCAATCATTTATCAGCAGTCCTGGCAAACCAGGGAGGTCCCAGTTGACTGGAGGTTAGTAAATGTGACAGCCATCTACAAGAAGGGCTAGAAGGAGGATTTGGGGGACTACAGGCCTGTCAGTCTGACCTCGGTACCGGGGAAGGTTATGGAGCAGGTCATCTTGAGTGCCATCACATGGCACGTACAGGACAACCAGGTGATCAGGCCCAGTCAGCATGGGTTTATGAAAGGCAGGTCCTGCTTGACTAACCTGATCTCCTTCTATGACATGATTCTATGATTCTATGTGATGTTTTAAACTCCACTCATTGTTAACTGTTGGCAGTCAGTGGTAAATCTTCTGTTCACTTCAATGGGGAGATTTAGACTATACCAAACAAAATTGCACTCTTCATCTGAAGAACAATTTCGTGATGATACAGTTCAGCCCTTAAATGAGAGAACTAAGCACATAGGTTATTTCAAAATGCCCCTTAAGTGCTTTCCATTCTTTGCCTCTCCCTTGAGACAGAGTCCCTTCCTCCTCTGTTTTGCAAACTGAGATATTGCCAGTTTAAGGCTGTATTTGAAGATCTGGCCCTTAACCTCTGGGGTAGTGAGAAAACATTGAAAACCAAAGTTGAAAAAACATGGTTCCACTACTGACATTTGGAAAGATTTAAGCTAGATAAAGTGGTCCTCACTGGTTAGAGCCCTCTGGTAACAGGGGCACTCTGGTGCCTTCTTGTTATTGAACTTGAAGACGTTGATCATTGTTTATTTCATGGGGACAGAGGAATCAAGGAGTGGTGGACAAGAAAATGTTTTCAGAATTTGAAATGGCTGCAAATCAAACTGGACAAGGTGCTATAATTGGTGCTGCTTCAAAAAACACACCTGCTGACCCCAGCCAGTATCAAACAGACATTTGACCCATCCTGTTCCTGCAGTCAAGCCCTCCAAGGAGCATTTTGAAAGCTTCCCTCATGTAACACCCTCTGGAGGAGCTTTGGCTCCCAGTATTGAGTGAGGATTTTCTTGTGTGGCTGTTTATTTTTTTCCCTTCAGAGGCCACACCTGAAGACCATTGAACATCCAAAGCTTCAACTGAAATCAGTGGGTTTGAATCTGACTCAAGTTAGACGACCTTTTCACTTTTGATGTGCTAAAATTATTTAGGTTGAGATTCTCAAAACTGCTGAAGTAGCTTAGGCCTGCTCTTCCCAGTGAAGATAAATGGGTCTTGTATTTTCAGTCATTTAACTATTCTTGAAGATCCAGTCTTTAACATGAAGTGAGACGACAGCATAATCTAATACACATGGACTCTGACTCCTGAGGCTGTCAGGGAAGGCAGTTGCCTTTGCCAACTCTTCAGCTTTCAAGCAAGTATTTTTGTCCTTCCTCACCCTACCCAGGAGCACCTGCTTCTTCCTTTCCCTTCCTAGGACCCTCCAGCTGTGGCAAAGCTGCCAGGGTGCTGATACCATTGCCTACCACCTTGATTTCATCTTCAAATGCCTTAACACTCTCTTGACCTCTGTTGCCTGCAAAATAGGACTGAAGAGGGAAGAGACTCAGTGCCTACCCCTCCCAGGGTGGGATCTACCTCATCAGTATCAGACACAGGAAGCTTCCCTGGTTCAAATGTCCTTTATAAGCCTGGTGGAGGCAGTTTTGAGGAACTGAGGCAGTTTTAAGAAATTGGAAAACCGAAAAGGTGATTGTGCTCTCCACCTTGAGAACTGAGCTATAGCAAGTGGTAATTCAGTATAGTCTTTCTTGATTCCTCTCCTGCTGTATCAGTTAACTAATCTTAAGAGTCTTCCTGTTCTAAACTAAGTATGATAGACCTGTATGTTATTAGGCATCAACAACATATTTCAATAGCCTTTCCCAGGGAGGTAATTGACATAAAAAATTATTTGGGATTCTTTGGCATGAGAAACATTAACATTATATAAGATATAATGGTATATACATATCTTCTAAGTAACAAGTTTCCAAAGAATCGATTTTCTCTTCTGAAAGCTATGAAACAATAAAAAATTAATTTTCTGGAGAGAAATCACCTGTAGAATAGGAGAGTCACCAGATCTGCTTTCATGGAACATTTCTTTATTCGAAGGACATATAAACTCCCATGCCCCGTCAACCTGTCTGGTGGTGACAGATCTATCAGCTGAGATATTAGGGAAACACAGTGGGTTTCAGAGTGAGTTAATTCACCCTTGTCAATTTCTGAAGAGGCTGTACTGAAGTTGGTCAGTCAAAAGAGTACAAACATAAAAGGGGAGAAGGGAGTTCCCTGTTATATAACATTTTTTAAAGGTTTTGGCTTGACCTAAGCAACACAGACTTGAACTTCCATACAGGTGTAAAGGTGTATTAACATGATCACTCCAACTTTAGCTTTTACTTGTGCAGCTGCATCTGTCCAGTACATGTACTGGATGTGAAGTAAAATAGACTGGATTAGGTGCAATATGATAAGCAAAGGCTGACGGCACTCCTGCCCTTCCTTGGGTGACCAGACACCACACAAACTGGGTGAGAGCAGATTCAAGCATCAAGGCTTTCATTCAGTGAAAGTAGTAGATCACCTTAAAACAGATTTAAAAAGTATTTATTTACACCACACATAGTGAACTTCTGGAACTTGCTGCCACAGGAGGCTGCAGAGGCAGATAATGCCATAAAGGACTAAGAGGACAAGGCAGGGATGTACCCTCCAACACCCCTAATCCAACAGTTGTGGATGCTGGGGAAGAACAAGGGCAATGAATCTCCAATAAAAGTGGCATCTCCATCTTCAATGAGCAAGATTTCAAGCAGTACCTTTTCAAGCACCAATATCCTATTAGACTGGAAGCTTGCAGAGGCCTCGAACCCCTGATAAATATCTTTATGCAATATGGACTGCTCAGGGAATGTCAATCTAAATAGAATACACCAATCTTACCAGTGAGGAAGCCTTGCTCCCAGGAATACTGATTGGTGCAGGATTTGAGGGCTATAAATCAAATAACCAAAGACATACATCCTACGGCGTCTAACCCTTATACCCTGTTAACATCTGTACCTGAGAACAATGCCTATTTTACAGCGCTAGACTTAAAAGATGCCACCTTCTGCGTTCCAGTGGATGAACAAAGTCAAACACTCTTAGCTTTTGAACGGGAAAATCTGACTACTGGAAGGAAAGGACAACTGTGTTGGACTGTTCTTCCCCAGGGATTTGAAAATAGTCCCTCTTTGTTCAGTGAAGTACTGGCTAAAGAATTAGAACAATGGTAAACTAATAATGATGGTGTTATGCTTTTACAGTATGTAGACAATATCTTAATTGGAGCTGATACTGAACAAGTTTGTACAGAAGCTACGGTAAGCCTGCTAAACTTTCTGGGACTGGCTGGATACCAGATCTCGAAGAAAAAGGCCCAAATTGTGAGGAAGGAAGTCCAATACCTTGGTTTTAATATATCAAAAGGATGACGAGTGTTGGGGGAAGAAAGGAAGGAAGCTATACGCCAAATAGCAGTATCAAAACCAAAAAAACAGTTAAGGGACTTTCTGGGAATGGCCGGATTCTGCCGGATATGGATCCCCAATTTTGGACTTACAGCCAAACCCTTATATGTGGCCACAAAGGGCCCAGGGGAGTTGTTAGAATGGACTCCAGAGTGTCAGAGTAGTTTTGATGAAATTAAAAGAAAATTGATGGAAGCCCCAGCCTTGGGCCTCCCTGATCTGACAAAACCTTTTCAGTTATATGTGCATGAGAGACAGCAAGGGGCCTCTGGGGTAATGACTCAGACACTTGGAAGCTGGAAAAGGCCAGTAACCTATTTTTCGAAACAATTGGATGAAGTGAGTAAAGGATGGCCAGCTTGTCTCCAAGCTGTAGCTGCCACTGCTCTGTTAATCCAGGAAGCAAAACTGTAAAAGCACTGATAACTGTTGTGTGGGATGTATAAATGTTCTCCATGTGTTAACCGAGGTGTGCTAGAATTGTGGAGTCACCACCTGGCACCCATCTCTGTGCAGACATGAAATAAACAAATATCTCGGCTCTGTGTTATCAGCTCTTTGCACACTGGGTGAAGAACCCCATTTTGGGACAACAAATCTACTCTTACCCCATGTAAGACTGTACTTCTCAGTGGTGATACCAGCTTTGGTGGACACAATAGGTCACTGCAGCAAAGAATATCTGTTGGAAGAAAAATTCATTTTTTTTAAACACACCTGTGTTTCTAGATGGCATTAGTAGAGTACCAGTATAAAACAAGCTATCTCAGTTAGCTAGCTCTTCAATCGGGAATAACTTCTCTTAAAGACAGATGCTGTTTGAGGCACTGCACTGGAAAAGACAAAAATTATTTGTCCAAAGTGATGCAATTTTAAACTGTTGTGGCGGGTTGACCCTGGCTGGATGCCAGGTGCCCACCAAAGCCATTCTATCACTCCCCCTCCTCAGCTGGACAGGGGAGAGAAAATATAACAAAGGGCTCATGGGTTGAGATAAGGACAGGAGAGATCACTCACCAATTACCATCACGGGCAAAACAGACTCAGCTTGGGGAAAATTAACTCAATTTATTACCAATCAACCAGAGTAGGGTAATGAGAAATAAAACCAAATCTCAGAACACTTTCCCTCCACCCCTCCCTTCTTCCCAGGTACAACTTCACTCCCAGATTCTCTACCAAGCCCCCCCAGCGGCACAGGGGGATGGGGAATGGGGTTTATGGTCAGTTCATCACACGTTATCTCTGCTGCTTCATCCTCCTCAGGGGGAGGACTCCTCACACTCTTCCCCTGCTCCAGCGTGTGGTCCCTCCCACGGGAGACAGTCCTCCACGAACTTCTCCAATGTGGGTCCTTCCCACAGGCTGCAGTTCTTCACGAACTGCTCCAGCATGGGTCCCTTCCACAGCGTGCAGTCCTTCAGGAGCACGCTGCTCCAGCGTGGGTCCCCCACGGGGTCACAGGTCCTGCCAGAAAAACCTGCTCTGTGGGCTCCTCTCTCCACAGATCCGCAGGTCCTGCCAGGAACCTGCTCCAGCGCGGGCTTCCCACGGGGTCACAGCCTCCTTCAGGCATCCACCTGCTCCGGTGTGGGGTCCTCCACAGGCTGCAGGTGGATATCTGCTCCACCGTGGACCTCCCTGGACTGCAGGGGGACAGCCTGCCTCACCATGGTCTTCATCACGGGCTGCAGGGGAATCTCTGCTCTGGTGCCTGGAGCACCTCCTCCCCCTCCTTCTTCACTGACCTTGGTGTCTGCAGGGTTGTTTCTCTCACATGTTCTCACTCCTCTCTCTGGCTGCCGTTTCTGTCTGTCCCACAACTTTTTTCCTTCTTAAAAATGTTATCACAGAGGCGTTACCACTATCGCTGATTGGCTCGGCCTTGGCCGGCGGCGAGTCCGTCTTAGACCCGGCTGGTATTGGCTCTGTTGGACACAGGGGAAGCTTCCAGCAGCTTCTTACAGAAGCCACCCCTGTAACCCCCCCTGCTACCAAAACCTTGCCACTCAAACCCAATATAACTGTTTACTGAAGAAAACTTGTAGCGATGTATTTTAGATGGTATTCCATTTTTTTTTTTTCCCCAATAGCCCCTAATATTGCCAACGTTTTTACTTATGTCCTTGTCCCGATGTTTGCAGGATTTGGACCTATATTCCTCTAAGGCTTTTGGCAGTTTTCTGGTTTTTTTTTTTTTCATTTACTGTACATGCAAAAAGTAGTAGTTTCTGGTATTGCATTTTTCCAAATGAGTTCCAACTTCTGATTTTTATCATATTCAAGGAAGGAGTGAGAGATTGATATAAAGATAGGGGAGGGAGATGAGAAAAATGTAGCTTTAGGAAACCCAAGGCTGTGTTCCAGATCTATGGAAGACAGATACTATGAAGCTGGAAAGGAAGATCCATTCAAGGTTTGAGTGACAAATCACATAGAGATAACTCTCAAGGTTTAGGATGCCCTCGGAACCTTTCAAGAGAATTAAAGCCTCATTATTTGGCTGCCTACCTGCTATTTTCTGGGTGGCAGTGGATAAGATAGTGTTGAGGCCTGCGAGAATGAATTCAACCTGGTGCAGAAGATTACAATTACGTAGATAAATTGGTCCCTAAAATAAACTTGGTGGCCTCAGCTAATTCAATTTATGGGCTTCTCTCCTTATTATGGAAATCCTAGGAGAAACTTGCATTTACCAGAAGTCTGATCTATGAAAGGTGCTAAGCTCTCTCAACTCCCATTAATTTCATATAAGGTTTTGGGTGCTCAGCACCTGTAAACTCAAGCCTTACATGTGACTCTCAAAGAATCTGCTAAATTCAGTGTCTCATACAGGAGCTTAAAAATGATTGAAAGAGGGGGGGGGAACCCCAACAAACCTAAACTTCATAAACATTCATTAAAGTCTAGCCATCAGTATCTAAGCAGCATGATAGCATAACAATATGTCAGTTGTCACTTTGTAGCATGCAAGATTTATTTCCAAATTACCCTGGTAACCTAAATGAGGAAGGCAAAATGCACAAAGAATATGGCCATCTGGAATACATAATGTGGAAAGATCTGCACTACATTACATAGTCTGGAAAGAGGCTGGTTGAAATCCAGAGAGCTAAGATGGACTTCAAAGTCTGGCTGCACATCAGTGAAACTGCTGATCAGCTCAAATATTTAATGTGGGTGTAGATGAATGAATTTATTATTTTTTTTAATCTGTTGCATTCATATAGAAAAACATGACTGTAGACAGTTTCGCCACTGATTTCATGCTTAGTTCCTTTGTTTTTAACTATAAAATATATTTTCAAAATCTTACATCATATTGCAATTTTATAAAAAGGGTATTTTCCCATCTTTTATAATGCCATTGTACAACAGCAAAAAAAAAATCTAGAAAATAAGACATGACTCAAATACCTTAAAAAAATCAACAGTTGGGAAAATTTTATTTTTAAATAACAAAAGACAAGTCAAGCTGTTGTTTCCAACTTTGTCTTGTTTTTAACTAAATCCAAAAACATCCACCATTTGGGATTTTTCATATTTGCAATTCAAACAGCTTCCTCTGAATTAACTACTACATATGACTCAACCAGACTTCCATCATTTCTACTGTTTTTCTGAAGGAAGGGAAAGAAAGATGAAGCCATACACTTTTTTAGTTTCCATGTGTTGATCCCACAATCACACACATCAGAACTGGGATTTGATGTGTTCAAGGTATATTTTACTCAAGTTGTGAATGAAACCATGAATCTCCAAACTCTGATCATCTCTAATGGGACAACTGAATTATCCTACTCTTTTCTTGAAAGTTGACATTGTTACAATAGCTCATATAAATGTAGTGGGCTGACCCCAACTAGCAACTAAACCCCCACCCAGTTGCTTGCTCACTCCCTCTGCCAGCAGGATAGAGGAGACAATCAGAAGGGTAAAAGTGAGAAACACACTCAGGTCAAAATAAAGCCATTTTAATAAGTGAAGGAAAAAAAAAAAACCCAAGTGATACAAAGGAAGTCACTCATTGCCTCTCACCAGCAGACTGATACCCAACCAGGCTCTGAGCAAAAGCTACTTTCAAACAACTCCCCCCATTTTATTGCTGAGCATGACATCATGTGGTATGGAATAGCCCTTTGGTCAATTTGGTTCAGCTGTCCCAGCTGTGTTCCCTCCCAGTCTCTTACCCATCCCTAGCCTACTTGCTGCCGGGGCTTGAAAAACAAAGGCAGTCTTGATGCTGTGCAGCAATAACTAAAACACTGGTGTGTTATCAACACCTTTTTAGTCACAAATCTAAAACATAGCACCATATGGGCTGCTATGAAGAAAATTAACTCCATCCTAGCCAGACCTGGTACAATAAAGAATCCTTAATTTGGCTCTCCAAAGGTGGAACTACTCTAAGCCTGTTATTAATAATTTTACTATTATTTAGGCACTGAAATTAACTTTGAGTAACAAAAAGAAATTTTTTACTATAAAATACAATATTGCTGCTCATGACAGCATCCATAGTACTGGCTGAAACAGAGTAAGTAACCTGTCCACGAGAAATGTGTTTGGGATTGGGTTTTTCAGGTTTTACCTTCCCAGGGCCGGTAAAAAAAAATCCCAGCATGTCTCATTCAGTTTCCCATCCTCCAGCTAGGCTAGCACATGCTCTGGACAATGCATCAAACCATCTTCAAATGCTGTCAGTAGATAGATTAGCACATACAGCATGATAGAAATTATACTACCCTCTTAATACTATCTTTCCCATCCAGAAAGAGTAAAACAATTATCTCAAAATAGTAATGGTCTTGGAAGATAAATAATTTTTCTCTCAGAACCTTCTTCCATCCCATTAATAAAGAGTTGCTGAAGGGGATGGATATATTCTGTTTGGCTACCTCTGCATACGGATTTGGCCTAAATCACTAAAGATCATTGAAATTTTATGCTGTAATGTGAACACAGGAAGAAGAATGAACAGGAACAGCAGCAAGAAAAAAACACAGCCATTTTTAAAGCAGATGTTTGGTTAAGGACAGGTGGGTGTAGCACTTAGAGTGGACTTCCAGCAGCTGTGACTATTACATTACACAATTATGGCAACCACAATCTCCCGATGAGGGTGTTCCTCCAATATTCTTTAAAACTTTTTCAGCAATGAGTTATTTACCAAAGCTTCAAGAGCTGAGGTGATTTACCTCATTCTTGCCAACATATTTAAAACATCTATACAGGCATTCCTGCCATTTGGCTCATCAGCTTCCTGTTTCTCCTGAAACCCAGATGTGAGAAGTTGCCTAATAATGGCTGGAAAAAAAAAAAAAAAAGTTGGATGGGCATTTCAAAACCTTCACACACCACAGAAGTTTTGGTGTCATTTTCCTCATGTTTCATCTATTCCTTTAAAAGAAGAGGAAAGAAAAACACATACTTAATCAAAATCCCAGCTGCACTTTCTGTGCCTATGTGTTTTGCAGATGGGAAAACTCAAAACAGATTGATTTTTAATCAGTGTTAAATAAAGAGCAGTAAAAATGTACCCTTTAGCCCTAGTCATCTGATGCATCAACTGATGGCATCATAGACTCCATGACAGGGAAGATATGGTGGTAGCACAACACCTACTACAAGTGCACCAACTGGACTAAGGGCGAGCTGTGGTAGAACAACTATCTGAAGATCAGTGCTCAAGCCTTCATTTACCACACCTTGACACTAGAGGCTGGATGAAAAGAGTAACTTGTCATAAAATCCCTAATTTTTTTTCTTTCATTATAGAAATAGATCCAAAACAACCATCTGCTCAAATATCTAACGTTTCCAAAATGATAGGGGATAGGATCTAAACGTTGTTCTCTGACTGCAATCTCATTGTCTTTTAAGTGAAGGAGTGTGTAAACAAAAGAGTTTTGGATGATTGGCTAGAACATTTTATTTTCCCATACAACTTGCTATTTGCAAGTGAAGAGATTCCTATTTCAGAAGCAGCAAAATTAAAAAGAGCATAAAACAAAGGTATTTAGGAAGTACTATTATGGTTTAACCCCAGCCAGCAACTAAGCACCACGCAGCCGCTCACTCACTCCCCCCCATCCTGTGGGATGGGGGAGAAAATCGGGAAAAGAAGTAAAACCCGCGGGTTGAGATCAGAACGGTTTAATAGAACAGAAAAGAAGAAACTAATCATGATAATGATAACACTAATAAAATGACAACAGTTGTAATGAAAGGATTGGAATGTACAAATGATGCGCAGGGCAATTGCTCACCACCCGCCGACCAACACCCAGCTAGTCCCCGAGCGGCGATTCCCTGCCCCCACTTCCCAGTTCCTATACTGGATGTGACGTCCCATGGTATGGAATACACCGTTGGCCAGTTTGGGTCAGGTGCCCTGGCTGTGTCCTGTGCCAACTTCTTGTGCCCCTCCAGCTTTCTCGCTGGCTGGGCATGAGAAGCTGAAAAATCCTTGACTGTAGTCTAAACACTACTGAGCAACAACTGAAAACATCAGTGTTATCAACATTCTTCGCATACTGAACTCAAAACATAGCACTGTACCAGCTACTAGGAAGACAGTTAACTCTATCCCAGCTGAAACTAGGACAGCTAGTTCTGTGGTTAGCTTTTTGGCATGTTGTAATATGGTTGTTCCAGTTCATATACCATGATCTATAGGCTTTGTCTACTCTAGCTATTAATGTTTAAGCTGCCAGTGCTAAGTTTCAACTAACTTTTTCTAAAACACTGAATGTGAACCAAATGTGAATCTAACAGAAGAGTCTGTAGTTTAATTGAAGGCTATAAGATTTACATTGGGCTGGGTGATGAGCAGCTGTGTGTTATACCTGTGGCCCTGAATCAGAAAAAAAGGGGCAGAATTTTAAGTGAATGCAAAACTCTTTTATGAAATGAAGCTGATCAAGGGCAAATTAGTTGGCTTTCCTTCATCTTTACAAAGCCCTGTGTTATCGGTGGGAAGAGTTTGTCCATCTTGGTTTGTCTCCGAAACTGTTATGAAAAGTCCTAAGTTTTCAGTCACTGAGACTCTAATGTGCACTTCAAGAATCACAGAAAGTTAGGAAGCCAATGTGCTAAAGGAACTTCCACAAATATAGTTATTCATGGACCCAAACCCATGCATTTAAGGAACTAGAAATGGCATATTGATTACCATGCAAGTATATTATGTTTCTTATCCTTTAATATAATCAAAAGAAAAGACAATAATGATGATTTAATGCTTATCATAATCCCAATTCTCTGTTTGCTTTCTTCATTGTTATACTTGATATAATTTTAATACTTTCCTGGGTTTTAGCATAAATGTTGAAATGATTTACTGGATCAGCAATTGAACATACCTGCTCATATCTCTGTGGCCAGCCAATACAGAGGCAGTCAGCTACAAAAGCTTATTATACTCTAACAGTTCAATGAGATCTTCATTAATTCAGGCAACCTGATACAAAACCTTGCTGGACTTTTTGTGGTGGGTTGGGTTTAGGAATAAAGAACAACACGGTTCTTCTTTTAGAACGGGGAAGGCGGGGGGGTTGTCCCTCCACAGAGATATGGAATGACTCAGACCCCAAATTCAGTGGTTTTCAATGATTTGCTATAAGATTAGAGCTACCTAGACAGAGACCCTGCTCCCATAGGGGTGCTCCTCTCAGACCCTCTGAGTTCTCAGCCTGAGCATTGGTGTGGGAGCACCCTTTAAAGAAAGCCCAAAGTGCTTCCATCCAAGACTTCATAAAGCTTTCCAGGACAGTGCTGATTGATTGATAGATTAGATTAATATATAAATATGAATGACTGGAAATGAACTGCCAAGAACCTCGAACAACAGCTACTGAAGCAAGCTGGGACTTCAGTTTCAATAATGATCATGCCTGCATGTAAAGGATCAGTCATATTGCAGTAAATTCATGATATCATGGAACATGAATAAGCTACAGCAGTGCGTGCTTTCCTAAAATGTACTGGCTTTCAGGTGGCAGGCACCAAATGGTAGATTTAAATAAATGTATTTATACCTTCCATGTGTTAGCACAGCTATTTTATTACTTGGCAAAGTATTGAAACATTGTGTTTGCTTATTTTGGTTTTAAAATTATTTCCTAATTGCAAGCCATCACTGATGTATCTTAAGAACAATTTGCTTTGTCATTGGATTTAAGGCAAGTAAAATACTTTGCTTAGAGAAAGTTAGAAATTGCTTTTTTCCTCCTGTCTTGGGAATTACAGATGTTTCAGTGGGTTTTGTGCTTATTTTGCAGGCACTGGCCTTTAGCATTTGAATTATTTTAGCCCAAGGATCAAAGACTATGAGCTTGCTTGGTTTGCAAATGTCAGTGCATCTTTGGGTTTGGGGAACAGCCTCCTTTTAAAGGAGAGAAAAAAATTTTTACAATACCCTGGTACTAGTTAGGAACATATTAGTAAAACGCTAATTATAAACTGGAATGTTTTAGAATTAAATGAGTTGTGACCTGCAAGGACCCGCAAACTATAGTCAGATACTTAATAAAGTTTAGACATGCAGCTATGAAGACTCACGGATCCTTGCCACTTTTTATATTAGAGTGGCACCCAGCAATGCCACTGTAGTTAAAGGTCTGTCAGCATTTCCATCATAAAACCCCATTTTTGGGGGGCTTTGTAACTCTCTCATTTTAAATTACATCAAGACACTAAAATTGTCAGGAATAATTTATTTTAATACAAAAATGTTACTTATGTTTTCACTCTGTCTTTGACTTAGATCCAGAGAGGTAAAGAAAATCAAGTGAGTGCATATCATATTATAAACTTATTTTTGTCATACTTTAAAAAGACAAAGCAGGGCTTGGGTTTGAAAAATGAATATTTTTGGCCCCTTGGGGCTGAATTCTGCTCTTGGATACCCACTGAGGCATAAGCAGACAGTACAAAAGATGGCATTACATCCTTGTCTCTCTATCTACTGTCTTGAATCTCACCTGCAGTTTTATTTGAACTAACAAGATGGTTTCAATAAAACACCATCTGATTATCAACATTGTTCAGTAACTATGGTGGGGTTTTTCTTTCCTTTTTTTTTTTTTTTTCTTGTTTACATTTTAGGTCTTAGAAAAGACTTCTCATTTAATTTCCTACTTGTTTTCTAGCAGGGCATCAGGTAGTTCAGTCTGATGTCGATATACTCGCAGAGCAATGTAGATTTGCACCACTTGAGGACCTGTTCCTCAGCTGATTACATATATTTTAAAGGGATTTCTCAACTCCCTGTCTTCATTTCAGGAGTAAGGTAGAAATAAGGAAAGCAAGGAAAATTATTTGGGGGAGTTATTTCTTACATCCTTACGCTGTTACCGAAAAAGCCAGTCAAAGAAACTCTCTAAGACTCGATTTTGGACTTTTAGAAAGCAGGCATTCTTTATTGCAGCGCTGGGTGCACGGGGGAATCGCTCCACCTATCGTGCACATCGTTACCTACAACAAGCAGAAATTTATATTATTCCAGTCATACATATTCATATTATCATTTACATAGCATCCACCCTTTGGTCACGTGCAGTGTGGGTCATCTCTTTCTCCTAGTTAACTGGCCTTGGCAATTTTTAATTACAAAAACTCAGCAGAACTCAAAGCTTATCATCAAGGCCCAAGGCTTCTTGTCTGTTGGCGCCTCCAACACATACCATTGACAAAGCTCAAGGTTTTTCTTATCTAATTAGTACATACCAAAATTTTGAAGCTTTCAAGCAAGCAAAAGTTCGTTAGTACAGTGATACAGTAAAATTTTCCTTCTGCTGCCTTTGTTCAAGGCATCAACGCCTTGATGTAATGTAATGCATATCACTATGAAAGAGGTGCATTTCTAGCCAGGCTTCTTCTGGGTCAAGGTCGCATGTCATTTTTGCTCCATAAGTTCTGCACAGATGGTCAGAATGGGGAATCGGCCAATGAGATTTCTTAGGGACCATTGACTTTTGTTCACTCCTCTTCTGTTGTTCTATTAATGTACACTGGGGGGGGGGAGGGGGGGGGAAGGTATTCAGACTGAAAGATAACCTCTTGTGTTGATCAACTAGGTATAACAGGAAAAAAACCATGAGTCTCAGGACAGTCCAGATGAGCCTGAAAAACTAGAGGAAAATTGAGAGAGGAAGATCCTTTAAGAGTTGAGTATTTCTGTTGTGCTGCTGTATTTGATCAGAGGGACAAAGAGCAGCTTTGTTACCTAGAGTTTGGAGCCATCAGAAACATCCCAGTAATTGGAGAAATTATTCCTCCTAAGGTACCATAAATGACAGATATCTGCATATTTTATCAAGTCATCACCTGGTCTCCCCTTTCCAAGTCACTCAAGCAACTGAAATAAATGAAACATAATAATGAATGATACAATAAGCAGCGATCCCTAAATGCTTCAGGGATCAAAGGTATCATATATGTAATCTCTCAGCCAGTCAAACAGTTGCAGCAAAGCCAGGCTCTCTCTGCACCAAATCTGGCTATGCTAGACAAGCCTAGGGTCAGACCCCAAAGCAAGCTGTGACTGACCAATAAAGCCCTACAATGGAAGAAAGCTCAGTGGAGATGGGCAAGGGCAGTGTGCCCGTGAAGCTCAAGGAATAATGAAGGTTGTGAATGACCACAGCTGTTGCAAAGAAAGCCGACTGAGTGCACGGGGGATCGCTCCACCTATCGTGCATACAGTCGGGCCTAATTGTGCAGGTTAAGTACATGTTCTACATACATATTCACTAGATTTCCGAGAAATGTTATACATATTCATTGGTTTCCGGGAAACTATTAGCATATGCAAATGTCCTTTACGCAGGCGCATTGAAGGTCTCTGGTGGTCTTCCGGAGTCCTCTGGTGGTCTTCCATAGTCTTCCTCACTTGTCTGCTACTTGACCCTCCTCAGGTGATTCTGCGTAGTATGGTCCTTTACATGTTTTGATACATTAATGCTTGCTACTGCTCTTATTATCTAAGTTTTCATTAGTGATGTAAAGCCATATGGCTAGTTTAAGCTAAATTATCTACAAGGATGAGAACAAAGGCAGGAGTTCTTATCTTTTCTGGCCCTATCTATTCAAGCAAGGCCTCTACTTGTGCCTTCTCAACAAGATCGTAAATTCATCAAACATTTAATTAAGTTTTGTGATTGCTCATGGCTCCCTCTTGCTCATCACTCCCAAGTACCAGTCTCTGACAGGCTTAATCCTTGGCAAACACCAGTCCTTGGTATGTAAAGTTTCAGAGAGATAATCAAGAAGAGCTAGATCATTAAGCAATAAGCAGTTTGTTCTCTATATCACTCCACGCGTGGAATATGTAAAAGAACCTGGTCAGAGAGTATTGGACTCTGATACAAGCCCAGCACTTGCCTCAGCTACTTAACCTGACATTTACCCTTATATCTTGCTCCTGTCTCTTTAGAGATGGTCTCTTGTTTCTTTAGTGGCAGCGTTAGTTCACACTCCTAAACTTGGTGCAGCCCCTGGTTTCTCCTGTTCCCACTCCCTATTTACCCCACGTTTGATCTGTCCCATGCCCTCAGTGTTGGTCTGAGCCTGAGTATGAGTGTCTGTATCCAATCTGACAGTCAGACACGCTGACTGTAAGGGACTGAGTTTGAGTGGTTTTAGCATGGCAAAGGTAAGGTCAAATCAGTGGTCTTAGGGGAAAAAAGGGCTAAAAAAGCATACAGAAATGGTTACCACAGTTCAGCTGATGCGCAATAACTGGTTAATCCACTGAGGTCATCTGAAACCTAACTTTGAAAAATCCACCCTGAACTAACCCTTGCTATCTCCCTGCGCCCCCCCCCTCCCCCCCCCCCCCCCCAAAAAAAAAAATCCTTAGGGAAGTAAGCGTGGTTTACAGCTCTTTCAATGATCCATCAAGTGCAGTTCAATTGGCCATAAATCTCTTCGGCTTTCCAACAAGCTAAAACAATGATCTGAACAGAATCAAATACTGAAGCACTGCAGCACTTGCTGCATGATGCCCTCAGAGCACTTCACAAACAGTAACTGAAGATGTCTAATGCTGAATTAATGGCTTCCATGAACCATTGTTCCCAAGCCAATGTTTCACCCTCGGGATTCATAAAGTCAGAGAACTAGGTAAACCTGGGTATCTTGCACAGTGGTAAATTAGTACTCTCCAAGTAGAGTATAATTTCTGCATCTTGCAGCATTGAGTTTTATTATCCACCGAACAGAGGTCCATTTACTTCAGGAGTTATATTCTGACCCTTAAGTTAACCCCCTGGCTCATGTACAGGGGAATGAAGGTGTCTTGAAAAATAATTCGAAAGGTGGTTTCGAAACCCAAAAGTGCAACATAACCAAAGTACAGAACAAGATACCAGAGCTAAAACAAAGACATCTATCTTGTCTATACTGTTGACTAGCAGCCAACTACTTCACCCTATAAATATTACCATCAGGATGGGCCCAATTTGAGCTCTCCCTGAACTGCAGCTGGACTGCATGCCAGGTGACTCTCCCCTTGAGCAGGCATGCCTCGCAAGGTTAGAGATTCCTTACCTGAGACTAAGAGAGCCTTCCTTACCCAAGGCGGAGAGATCCCTTACCCGCGACAGGTCCTCAGTAAATGACTGATAGCATGCTGAATTAATACTATGAAACATTACTAATCCGTGTAGCTACTCAATGTTATTATAAACATTGTATGCATAATTCCATTAGACATAAACTGTTGACCAAGTCTGAGACTAAGATTGGATCCAGCCACACCTAGGCTCCAAAAGGAGTTTAGAAAGCCGGGGGGGGGGGTCCACTCTGAACCTTGTGACTCAACGGGAGGGTCCTCTTTACTCTTTGCATCTCTGGTCTCTGTGTGAATCATTCTAACTCGATTCTAACTCAATTTTCCTTTGTATGTTTCTTCCATGCAGTAATTAATAAGGTGAACCTTGCCATCAAACTTACTGAACCTTGTCAAACCACTGTTAAACTTTGTTAAATTCCATCAAACTTACTGAACTCTTTCAAATTATTATTTTACCTCAGTAAAACACATTGCTGCTGCTCTCTTTTGAGTGAGGTGCATTCCACTCATCTGTGACACCAGGTCATTGATAAAAACATTGAAGAGAACTGGCCCTAAAATTGAGCCCTGGGGAACACCACTAGTGACCACTAGTTGTTGCTACAACTCTTTGAGCCCAACCCTTCAGACAATTGTTCACCCATCGTATTGTGCACATGTCTAGCTGTATGCTGGACATTTTGTCCAGAAGGATACTGTGAGAGACAGTATCAAAAGCTTTGCTAAAACAAAACAACAAAAAAAAAAAAAACCCACATCCACTGCCTTTCCTTCATCTGCTAGGCGGATAACCTTGTCATAAAAGGATATTAAGTTAGTGTCCTGGTTTCGGCTGGGATAGAGTTAATTTTCTTTCTAGTAGCTGGTATAGTGTTATGTTTTGGATTTAGTGTGAGAATAATGTTGATAACACACTGATGTTTTCAGTTGTTGCCAAGTAGTGTTTAGACTGAGTCAAGGATTTTTCAGCTTCTCATGCCCAGCCAGCAAGAAGGCTGGAGGGGCACAAGAAGTTGGGAGGGGACACAGCCAGGGCAGCTGACCCAAACTGGCCAAAGGGGTATTCCATACCATGTGACATCATGCCTAGTATATAAACTGGGGGGAGTTGGCCTGGAGGGGGGAGGGGGGGGCAGATCGCTGCTCGGGAACTAACTGGGCGTCAGTCGGCGAGTGGTGAGCAATTGCATTGTGCATCACTTGTTTTGTATATCCCAATTCTTTTATTATTATTATTGTCATTTTATTGTTGTTATTATTATCATGATTAGTTTTTTCCTTTCTGTTCTATTAAACTGTTCTTATCTCAACTCACAAGTTTTACCTTTTTCCTTCCAATTCTCTCCCCCATCCCACTGGGTGGGGGGGAAGTGAGTGAGCGGCTGCGTGGTGCTTAGTTGCTGGCTGGGGTTAAACCACGACAGTTAGTAAGGCACAACTTTCCCTTCATGAACCCATGTTGGCTTTGACTGATGACTGCATTGTCTTTCAATTGTTTTTCAATAACTCCCAGAATAATCTTCTCCATAATTTTACCAGTCACCAAAGTGAGACTGACAGGCCTATAATTACCAGGGTCGTCTTTCTTGCCCTTCTTTAAAATTGGAATAACATTTGCTAGCTTCCAGTCAACTGGGACCTCTCCAGTTTCCCAAGGCTGTTGATAAATAACTGAGAGAGGTCTCGCGATAACATTGGCCAATTCTTTCAGTACCCTGGGATGAATCCCATCGGGCCCCATAGACTTATATGCATTCAGTTGCAGCAGCAAATCCTGTACAAGTTCAGAGTCAACTGGGAGCTTATCAGTCCCCCAGTCACGGTCCTCTTACGCAGGGCTCTGCGGGTCCCAGGGCCCAACACTGGTATTAAAGACAGAGGTGAAGGCGGCATGAAATGTCTCTGCTTTATCTTCATCCTTATTTGTGAGGTGACCAACCTCATCAAGTAATGGACCAATGTTTTTTGTAGTCCTCCTTTTGCTGTTAACATACTTTAAAAAGCCTTTTTTGTTATCCACCAGAGTACTGGACAGTTTCAACTCCAATTGAGCTTTGGCCACACAGATTTTCTCCCTACAGTGGTGAACAGCATCCCTGTAGTCCTCCTGAATAGCCTGACCTTGCTTCCAAAGTCCATGCACTTTCTTTTCCGCCTAAGTTCCAGAAGGAGATCCCTGTTCAGCCAAGCCGGCCTTCTGCCCTGCTTGCTTGACTTCTGACACATTGGAATTGCTTGCTCCTGTGCTCTTAATAGATGGCTCTTAGAAAGTGACCAGCATTTATGGACCCCAATTCCCTCGAAAGCAGATTTCCAGGGGACCTTATTAACTCATTCCTTGAGCAGCCTAAAGTCTGCTCTCCCAAAATCCAGGGTAGTAGCTCTGCTGACAGTTTTTCTCATATCACCAAAGATTTTAAACTCAACCATTTCATGATCACTGTGGATAAGACAGCCGCCAATCATCACTTCACCCACAAGACCGTCTCTATTTACAAACGATAGATCTAGGAGGGCACCTTTCCTAGTCGGCTCCCTTAGTACCTGTATCAAAAAGTTATCTTCAACGTGCTTCAGGAATTTCCTGGACCTGTTCATGTCTGCTGTATGATAGTCCCAGGTAACATCTGGGAAGTTGAAGTCGCCCATAAGGACAAGGGCAACTGATCTAGAGATTACCCTTAATTCCTTATAGAATAATACATTGGTGTCATCATCCTGGCTGGGTGATCTATAGTAGACTCCCACAACAACATCCGCTTTATTAGCTTTCCCCCTAATCCTTACCCAGAGGCTCTCAATCATGTCGTCCCCAACTGCAAGCACTGTACAGTCCAACCCCTCCTTTACATACAGCACTACCCGTCCGCCTCGCCTTCCCTGCCTCTCTCTCCTGAAAAGCCTATAACCATCCATCACAGTACTCCAGTCACAGGACTCTTCCCACCAAGTCTCACTTATGCCAATGATGTCGTAGCTCTGGGGCTGAGCCAAAGCTTCTAGTTCCTCTTGTTTATTCCTCATACTGCGTGCAGTAGTGTACAAACATTTCAGATGTGCGCCAGTGTACTCGGTACATTGTGGAGCAAAGTGAAAGCCCTCACTAGCACACCATCCCTCAAACATTGTCATGCCGTCCCATGGCTTATCACTAGTAAGCCTGATTTTATCCCTTTCTCCCTTCAAACCTAGTTTAAAGCTCTTTCAAGCTGCCCCACTAACTTGTGATCAAAAATACTTTTCCCCTATTGAGAAAGGTGAAGCTCGCCAGGCCCCAGCAGGCCTGGTGTCGCATAGACCATCCCATGATTGAAAACCCCCAAATTCTGCAGGTGACACCAGCCTTGGAGCTAGGTATTGATAAACTGGGTCCGCCTGTTTCTTTCAATGTCATTCCCTACAACTGGGACGATAGAAGAGAATACTACCTGCGCTCCTGATCCCTTTACCAATCTTCCCAAGGCTCTGAAGTCTCTTTTGATCGCCCTTGGGCTTCTCATCGCAACTTCGTTGGTACCCACCTGAAAAAGCAATAACAGATAATAATCTGAGGGACTGCAGTGGTCACGGTCACAACCTGTACCCATCAGGGTTTCTTTGTCCTGCCAACTACTCCCCATCAAGGAGGTTTTGGGCTGAGCTTATCAGGGATGTCTTGGGACTCCAGCTAAGGAGATATCCTTCTTTGTCAGTATGTTTACCAGGTTGCCTTTGTGGAGGCTCTGTCAGGAAAGAACCAGGCTAGGAAGTTTCCTGGTAACATCTTTAACCTGAGCCCCAGGGAGGCAGCAAACTTCCTTAAATGGCGGGTCTGGTTGGCGGATCGAGCCCTCTGTTCCCCTCAGAAGGGAGTCACCTACGACAATAACCCACCGTTTTTTTTTTCATGGAGGTGGTCACGATGTGGGGGATAGGCTGACCTGACTTTGGGGACTCCTCTAGCATAGATGGATTGTCATCCACCTCATGTCCCTGTCCTTCCAATTCCAGAGCCTCATATCTGTTGTGTAAGGGCACCTGGGAAGGCAAGATAGACAAGGAGGAGCTTCTCCTGCTGCCCCAAAGAGAGACTTGTTTCCATTCACTTCTATCCCTCAAGTCACTGCCTTCTGCCTCGTGGAGAGAGGGTGCAGGATCCCCCCCTTGTCATGTGTTATGCCTAGTTGACATTTCTGTTCCAGTGAGGGCAAAGTATGGTTCCATCAGTCAATCTCCTTCTCAGACCCCTGGATGCTTCTCAACCTGTACACTTCCTCCCAAAGCTCAGCCACCAAGCTGAGCAGAACAGGCATTGGAACAGGCTGCCCAGGGAAGTGGTTGAGTCACCATCCCTGGAGGTATTCAAAAAGCGTGTAGACAAGGCGCTTCAGGACATGGTTTAGTGGGCATGGTTGACGGTTGGACTCGATGATCTTAAAGGTCTTTTCCAACCTAAATGATTCTATGATTCTACCTGGGTGCACCTCCCACAGGAGTTCTCACTAGTGTGCTCAGACACCAGTAGAAACCTCGGGCACACCCTGCAGCCAGAGACCTGGATGGCTGCATGTTCCCTTGGGAGCTCTGTCTGGGTAGCTGCATCAGTCCCAGTGGGCGCTAATACCACAGGGGATGCAGAGGACATAGCTTTTTGTTGGGTGGTCACGACTGCTTGAGCTCCCTGCAGGGTTATTATGACCAGTGGCGGGGGCTTGGAGGAGGGCAATCTGACTGGCGAAGCAGCAGTCCCCCAGCATCTTGGTGTCCTCCAGCAGCTGGTTGTCCTTGCTGCCGCCTGGTCCCTCCCCACACACAGCTCAAGGGTGTCTGGGGCCCAGAAACAAGTCTGTTTTGCCTGTCATGGTAATTGCTAAGTGGTCGCCCTGTCTTTATCTCGACCCACAAGCTTTTTCATCTTATTTTCTCCCCTGTCCTGTTGAGGAGGGGGAGTGAGAGAGCAACTGGGTGGGGTTCTGGCAGCCAGCCAAGGTCAGCCCTCCTGTGGGAGGTTGACACATATCCTCACTCCTGTCTCCCAGCTGCTGTTGCACAGCATTTTTTTCCCTTTCTTAATTATGTTATCACAGAGGCGCTACCAACGTCGCTGATTGGCTCAGCTTTGGCCAGTGGTGGATCCGTCTTGGAGCCAGCTGGAACTGGCTCTGTCCAACATGGGGGAAGCTTCTGGTGTCTTCTCACAGAAGCCACCCCTGAACCCCTGTATTGGGTCTGGCTGAGATGGAGTTAATACTCCCCATAGCAGCCCTCATAGCACCGTGCTCTGCATCAGTAGCTAGAAAGGTGTTGATAGCACACCAGTGTTTTGGCTACTGCTGAGCAGTGCTGGCACAGCATCAAGGCTGTCTCTCCAACATTTTTGCCCCCCCCCCTCAATGGCAGGCTGGGGCAGGGCAAGATCTTGGGAGAGGACATAACCAGGACAGCTGACCTAAACCAACCAAACAGATATTCCATACCATATGACGTCAGCTCAGATATAAAAGCTAAGTTAAGGGAGACGGAAGGGGGGGCATTTTTGTCTTCCGGAGCAACCACTACACGTGGTTGTCATTTTATTGTTGTTATTATTATCATGATTAGTTTTTTCCTTTCTGTTCTATTAAACTGTTCTTATCTCAACCCACGAGTTTTACTTTTTTTTCCCCGATTCCCTCCCCCATCCCACTGGGTGGGGGGGAAGTGAGTGAGTGTGAGAGACTGAAAGAGTTAATGCCTCAAACATTGTGGTGGGGCAAGTTCTGCTTAAAGACAAACCCTGCACAGCAAGGAACCAAGGTGAAAAGCCCATCAGCTCAGACATCAGCAACAGGAGGGGGAGGGCGTGCTGGAGGGTACGCAGCTCCCTGTTCTGATAAGCTGTTCTGATACAAAGATCAAACAATGGCCAAGTCTGCAGGGAAGGAGAAATTACTCCACAAACGACCCCCAAGCCCAAAGGCTCACAAACTGCTCATTAACCTGAGGAGTTTGGGTGCCCGCCCGAAGGAGGGGCAAGGATGATAAAAGGACACAAACTGAAGCCCCGGGCACGCAAGCCCACCAGAACTGGACTCCTCAGCTGACTGAACCAACGCTGGGCCCAGGACCGGTGAAATCTTTCTCTCTTCCTTTCTCTCTCTCTGTCTTCTTCTCTCTTCCCTTTTCCACAATCCCTACACCTCATCCGTTTCAAGATATAAACCGTTGACCAAGTCTGAGACTAAGAGTAGCTCTGATACTGAAAAGCCAGTCGAAGAAACTCTCTAAGACTCATTTTGGAGTTCTAGAAAGCAGGCATTCTTTATTGCAGCGCTGGATGCACGGGGGATAATTCCACCTAGTGTGCATACCACAGCTTTAGCACAAACAGGTTATATAGAATAACTAATTGCATATTAATCAGATTAGTATACATATACATAAAAATGATTATAACTGATTATCATAGTACAGCCTACATCCGATCATGTGCAATGAAGGATCCATTTGAGTCGAAGGGCTGCTTTTGCGACCACCGACCCATTCGAAGTTCTTGTTGGCTGTCCTTGAAGTCTTTGTCCTTGTTCTTTGATCTTGAAGCTTAACGCAGTTTCAGTCACATGTGGTCAGTTTCAACATTGTTCTCATCTAGCGTACAGGAGCATCCAGTCATAAAAGCCAAGAACTGCAAAACTTAGGAGTAACTACCTCTACTAGTTAATCGCTTGGCTATAGTTTTGTCTATTGTTTCAGTCATAGTGTTAGTATAAGATTTCTAATAATTATTTACCAAATCTCACTTTTACAGTCACCTAGCAGCAAACCAGTTTCCACGGCTGGTACAAAATATTAAAACCATCAAAATATGTAGACATACCATACAGAATGTATGGAAATATGCTATCAGATCCAGCCACCCCTGGGCCCTTCTCTGAGGAGTCGTCTAGAAAGCAAGGGGGTCTGCTCTGAACCTCGTGACTCAACAGGAGGGCTCTCCTTATTCCCTGAATCAATGTATATGGTTACCACAGGTTACCTGGTTTACTGAGGTAGTTTCAAGACATAAACCGTTGACCAAGTCTGAGACTAAGAGTGGATCCAGCCGCCCCTAGACCCTTCTCTGAGGAGGAGTCTGGAAAGCAAGGGGGTCCACTCTGAACCTTGTGACTCAACGGGAGGGATCTCCTTATTCCCTGAATTGATGTAGATGGTTACACGGTTTACAGAAGTAGTCTTATGCCAACTCCTGTTGTGAGAAAACCCTGCCACCTACTACCATGCCTCCCCAGTTCAGTTTGCTTCTGTCATGAATAAAATCTTTAACTGATCGTTTGGTGTCGTTTCACCTTAATTTAGCCCGAGGGAATTTCGAATTAAACATGACTCCGTGGTCTGTCCAGTCTGGGTCGTGATGTTGAGCGGCTGCGTGGTGCTTAGTTGCTGGCTGGGGTTAAACCACGACATATATACAAAACTCTTCCACTGCTTTATAATTCAACACACACAGCAAAAGCCTGAAAGCTGAGCACCTGCTGAGCACCCACAAACTCCTCCTGAAGCCTATCAGTATTGCAGATATAGAAGTTGAGATACTTAAACATACAGAAAATGTTCTTTATTATTCGCAGTCTATAAGGACACTCATCTCCTGGATCAAGCTCTACTTGACATGGAGTTGGAGGAGATTTCTAGTCCTGCTTAATATAAAACCCTTATGAGGTTTTTCCTAATTTCTCATTTTAGATTTTACCCAGTCCTTGTTGAGTCAACCCCCCTGCCCCAGTTTTGGATCGATGAAAACAGTCTGTAGTTGACAGCTCTCCTGTATGCTATTCTAAAATTCATTATTATTTTGGAGCTGAATTTCATTTTGTGGATGGCAGAGTTAGGCCTTGCATTACGACTTCCCAGCTGTTGGCTATTCTATGGCCTAGGGTCTCTCAAGATAGACAGCAAATAGGTAGTTTCATCACTTCTTGAAAATATGCTGAAAATGAGCTGTGTTCACACTTTCACTTATGTGCTCTGTTAAGAGACAGTCATGTACCTATGACGTGCGGAAACAGACTCCATAGTCAGTGAGATTGTAAAGTAGGTATGTTCATTCAGCGCTGGGCAGCACGGGGAGTAGTCCCACCAAAGTCGTGCACGCCTGACTCGGCAGTTCGCTTTAAATTTATACAGTCAAGTGTTACATATACATAGAGTTTCACAATACGCCTATACATATGCATGACCTATCCCTGCTTCATATTAATATTAGTTCCAAGAAGTCATTTCCCTAAGTTCTTCCCAACTGCGCTGCGCAGTGCCTCCTTATGGTGGTCGTCTGGTGGTCATGAAGATGAAGGCTGTATGTCTTCTTCACGGTGAACTCTTAACCTTCTGTCCCTGCGCAGACTCAGTCGCTCCTTGGCATTTATCCAAATCACAAGGCCGGTCTTGGCTGGTTCTTGGGGTTGACTTCTGCTTCTTATCAGGGACTATCTCTTGCTTTAGTTAGTTTCAACAATGTAAACATTAAACATAACTTCTCATCCCCTTGGGCTATGTCTACTTCTACTGAAATTCCTTTAACTTCATTACAAGCTAGATAATTATTAAACAGTTCGAATGTACATCCATATCTACTATATCTACTAAGATTCCCTTAACTCCCCTTCTCTCACCTAGAGCCCTTCACATTTTACCTACTACTTACTTTTAGCCTTCTCAGGATAAAACAATTATTAGATCTTAAGCCCTCATAAAATTTTGACATTTTGAAAGGCATAATATATCATCACAGCAAAGATGGATATGAAGAAATATGGCCTTAAAATACAATCTCCTACTTGAAACGTAAAATGAACTGAGAGATTCTGTTCTTTGCCCAGAATGCTGCCCTGCAAATGCAAGAGGTCCTGCACAAAACTCTGCAGGCAGAGTAGTTTCTCAACAATATAATATTTGGCTCTACTTTCAGAAACAACAGTATAGTAAACAGGCATCCCTTCTTTCTTTCCAAATTTTTGCCTGTTAATGTCCAAAACCATGTTATATTTTCAGTACCTTTTATTACTGTTCCATGCAAACTCTGTGGAGGCAAGTGCCCACAACCATTCAGCAAAAGCAGGCAAAAATGTTCCCATGTTCAGATAAGAGAAAAAAGCATCAATTACCTTGTCCCTGCAGTTGCTGATGGCAATGATGTTGGCGTTCTCAAGTTCTGTAGAACAATGCCTCCCTCCCTTAATGTCCTAAAAGAGGCATCCAACCTGGTGTATATGTTGCAGCTGATACATCTAGAGGCCTTTTCATTTTTCATTACTGCTTTCTCATTTTTGGTTAAACAATGTTTTTCTTAGTAGGATTTCCACAGCCATCACAGAAGAGCAATGTGGTAGAGTCATTCACAATTTAGAAGGTGGGGAAGTGTGGCAGCTCAGCCCATTAAGGACTACTGGGCAACAAGAAAAAGCTATTACCTTCTGTCATGGTTTCAGCCCAGCCTGTAACAAAGGACCACACAGCCACTCTCTCACTCCTCCCGCCCCCCTCCGGTGGGATAGGGAGGAGAATCAGAAAAGAGAAAAGAAAAAAAAAAACGGAACCTCGAGGGCTGAGATAAGGACAATTTACTGGGACAACACAAAAAGAGAAGTTACAACAACAACGGTACTAACAAAAAGAATATACAAAACGAGTGATGCACAGTGCAACTGCTCACCAGCCAGAACCCGACACTCTGCCACTTCCCCCACCGAAAGCCAAGAGAGCTCCCCCTAGCCTGCTCCCCATTTATATACTGAGCATGATGTCACATGGTATGGAATAGCTCCTTGGCTAGTTTAGGTCAGCTGTCCTGGCTGTGCCCCCTCCCAGGTTCCTGTGAAAATTAACTCTATCCCAGCTGAACCCAGGACACCTTCTTCTATTTCTTGATATATATGCCCTGAGTTTTGGACAAATAACAATATACTCTTGTTATACACATCACTTCTATCCTACAAGCTGTTAAAAAAAGGTTTGAGAAGCTGATAAAATAGAAAAGAACAGTTCAGTTGGAAGGGACCTACAATGATCATCTAGTCCAACTGCCTGACCAATTCAGGGCTGACCAAAAGTTAAGCATAGTATTAAGGGCATTGTCCAAATACCTCTTAAACACTGACAGGCTTGGGGCATCAACCACCTCTCTAGGAAGCCTGTTCCAGTGTTTGATCACCCTCTCGGTAAAGAAATGCTTCTTAATGTCCAGTCTAAACCTCCCCTGGCGCAGCTTTGAACCATTCCCACGCGTCCTATCCCTGGATACCAGGGAGAAGAGATCAGCACCTCCCTCTCCACTTCCCCTCCTCAGGCAGCTGTAGAGAGCAATGAGGTTGCCACTCAGCCTCCTTCTCTCCAAACTAGACAAACCCAAAGTCCTTAGCTGCTCCTTATAGAACATGCCCTCCAGCCCTTTCACCAGCTTTGTTGCCCTCCTCTGGATGCATTCAAGGATCTTCACATCTGTCTTAAAATGTGGGGCCCAGAACTGCACACAGTATTCAAGGTGAGGACGGTGAGGACGCACCAACGCTAAATACAGCAGGATAATCACCTCTCTTGACCAGCTGGTTATGCTGTGTTTGATGCACCCCAGAATGCGGTTTGCCCTTTTAGCTGCCAGGGCACACTGCTGACTCATGTTGAGCCTGCTGTCAACCAGCACCCCCAGATCCCTTTCTGCAGGGCTGCTCTCCAGCCACTCTTCTCCCAATTTATACTGGTGTCCAGCGTTACTCCATCCCAGGTGCAGAATCCAGCATTTGGTCTTGCTAAATTTCATGCCACTGATGATTGTCCAATGCTCCAATCTATCTAGATCCCTCTGCAAGGCCTCTCGTCCCTCAGGAGAGTCAACAGCACCTCCCAGTTTAGTATCCTCAGCAAACTTGCATTCAACTCCTGCATCCAGATCATTGATAAAAATATTGAACAGAACTGGTCCTAGGATTGAGCCCTGAGGAACACCGCTGGTGACCAGTTGCCAGCCAGATGTAACCCCATTCACTAGAAACCTTTGAGCCCTGCCGTTCTTCACCCAGCGCATTGTGAACCTGTTCATCTCGCAGTTGGACAACTTGTCCAGAAGGATGCCGTAAGGGACAGTATCAAAAGCCTTACTGAAATCCAGAAAAACTACCTCCACTGCCTTCCTTTCATGCACTAGGCAAGTGACCTTATCATAGGATATCAGATTAAACAGGACTTTCCCTGTTGTGAACCCGTGTTGACTGTGCCTGATGATTGCATTGTCCTTTAAATGCCTTTCAGTAGCACCCAGTATGATCTTCTCCATCATTTTTCCAGGAACTGAGGTCAGGCTAACAGGTCTGTAGCTCCCTGGGTCTTCCCTCACACCCTTCTTGCAAATTGGAATAATATTGGCTAGCTTCCAGTCAGCAGGGACCTCCCCAGACCTTCGGAAGATGATCAAGAGGGGTCCTGCTGTAACATCCACTAGCTCCTTCAGTACTCTGGGATGAATCCCATCAGGCCCCATGGACTTGTGAACATTCAGCTGATACACCTGGTCCCTTACAATTTCAGTGTCCACAAATAGAAAACCACCGTTCCCACAGTCGTGGTCCTCTGACTCAGGGGACTGGGCAGCCCAAGGTCAATCAGTATTATTAAAGACTGAGGCAAAAAGCTCATTGAATGCCTCTGCTTTTTCTTCATCCCTATTAGTCAGGTGACCATCTTCAACAAATATCGGTCCAATGTTTTCTTTAGACCTCCTCTTGCTATTAAAATACTTTAAAAAAGCCTTTCTTGATGTCTAACACAACACTGTCCAGCTTCAACTCTAGTTGAGCTTTGGCCTTTCACATCTTCTCCCTGCATATGCAAACCAGGGCTCTGTAATCTTCCTGCAAAGCCTGACCTCACTTCCAGAGATCATACAATTTCTTTTTCCTCCTGAGTTCCAAGAGGGGTTCCATGTTCAGACAAGCTGGTCTTCTGTCCCGCTTGCCTGACTTGCAGCACAATGGGATTGCCTGCTGCTGTGTTTCTAAAAGGTGGTTCTTAAAAACTGACCAGCACTCATGGAACCCTAAGCCCTCAAAAGAAGATTCCCAGAGGACACTGCTAACTAGCTCCCTGAGTAGCTTCAAGTTTGCTCTCTTGAAATCCAGGATAGCAACTCTGCTGTCCTTTTTCGGTGTAATGAGAAAAACTTTAAACTCAACCATTTCATGATCACTGTGGCCAAGACAGCTACCTACCATCACATCTCCCATGAGTCCTTCTCTATTCACAAACGACAAGTCTAGGAGGGTATCTTTCCTAGTTGGCTCACTGAGTATTTGTGACAAGAAGTTATCTTCCACAAACTTCAAGAATTTCCCAGACCTGCTTGTCACAGCAGTATGATATTCCCAGTTGATGCCTGGGAAGCTGAAATTTCCCATAAGGACAAGGGCGACCGATCCAGAGATTTCTCCTAATTGCCTGTAGAATAACTCATCAGTGCTATCATCCCAGCTGGGCGATTGATAGTAGACACCCACTATGACAGATGCTTTGTTTTCCATCCCCCTAATCCTCACTCAGAGGCTCTCAACCACATCATCCATAACTGTAAGGGCTGTACAGTCACACCTCTCCCTTACATATGGTGCAACTCCTCCACCTCGCCTGCCCTGCCTATCCCTCCTGAACAGCCTGTAGCCCTCCATCCCAGCACTCCAGTCATGGGACTCATTCTACCAAGTCTCACTAATACCAATGACATCATAACTCTGGGAGCTGATCAATGCTTCCAGTTCATCCTGTTTGTTTCTCATACCGCATGTGTTGGTGTACAAGCGTTTCAGATGTGCTCCTAAGCCCTCCATGCTCCCTGGAGCAGCGTAAATGTTCCCACTAGCACTGCCACCCTCAGGCGATGCCATGCCAACCTTGGCTTACCTACTGCAATCCTGTTGGTATCCCCTTCGCCCATCGATTCTAGTTTAAAGCCCTCTCAATCAGTCCTGCCAGCTTATGAGCAAAGAAGTGTTTCCCCCATCAGGACAGGTGGATCCTGTCAGGCCCCAGCATACCTTGTGTCTCAAAGACTCTTCCATGGTTATAAAAACCAAAGTTCTGGTGCAGGCACCAGTCCTGGAGCCAGGTATTGCTGTCTTGAGCACACCTGTTTCTTCCAAAGCCTCTCCCCATTACTGGGAGGATTGAGGAAAACACTACTTGTGCTCCTGAATCTTTTAGCATTCTTCCCAGGGCCCTGAAATCTCTTTTGATTGACCTTGGACTTCTTGTTGTGACATCATTAGTACCCACATGAAAGAGCAGGAATGGGTAATAGTCCAAAGGCTGTATTAAGCTCATCAGTCGTCTGGTGACATCCCTGGTTTGGGCCCCAGGGATGCAGCAAACTTGGTTGATCTGACCTTGGTGAGAGTACTTGCATAGGTTC
Source organism: Haliaeetus albicilla (assembly GCF_947461875.1). Classification (NCBI taxonomy): domain Eukaryota; kingdom Metazoa; phylum Chordata; class Aves; order Accipitriformes; family Accipitridae; genus Haliaeetus; species Haliaeetus albicilla. The sequence goes on along the minus strand of NC_091515.1, from coordinate 33,328,565 downwards.
CTCCTCATCTATCTCATTATGTGCTTTGTCTACCATACGCAGAGCCTCATACCTATTCTGTAAAGGTAGCTGAGAGGGTAAGGAGGGGTTCCTCTTACAGCTCTGTGCTGAAACCTGCTTCCACTCCTCCCTATCCCTTGTAAAACTGCCTTCCTCCTGGCACAGAACAGAACCTGGACCTACCTCCATATTGGCCATGCTGAGTTGGCTTGACATTGGTTTCTTTCCTTCTCAGATGTTCCTCAGTTTGCCCACCTCCTCCTGAAGCTCAGTCACTAGACAGAGCAGTTCATCTACCTGGTCACACCTCCCACAAGCATGATTGCTATCACCCTCCATCTCCAGGAATATCCTCGCACACACCCCACAGTCTGAATCCCGTGTGGTCACATGCTCTGACAGGAGCTCTGCCTGTGTGGCTGCATTGGTTCTACTGGGTGCTAGAAGCTCAGGAGAAGCAGAGGGCTCAGCTGTTTTTTTTGCTAGGTGCCCACAAATGGAAAACCGCTGTTCCTGCAGTCGTATCTCCTGACTCATAGGAAAAAGCTGTGCACAAGATGTTAAAGAAACCATTGCTTGCTTTTAAAACACATTAGGGTTCCTAAGTTCTTTTGGGATCTGGGCCTTCATTTCTCCACTCTGGTTTAGCAATAAACAACCCCATTCTCAAAGACTGTACTGGTCATTTTGACCAGACAAGAAGATGCACATACATCAAGAAAGGGAGGGGGTGGGGGTGACAAAAAAAGGCAGAAAACCATCTTTGACCTCCTCTTATGAGATGGACTCAGTTCTGAACGCCTTCATATTTACTGGAGTCATATTACTACTATAATCTTTTCAGTGTGAGTCCCACTATACAAATATACTGCAGAGTCATAGTATGCAGAATGGCAAACCAGAGAGCATACTGTACATTTGCAAAGAAATGATACATAGATATAACAGAAGTTCAAACTCATGTTTTTCTTAAGTCGTACTTTAATTGCATGCACACAAAGTTTTGGAACAAGTTATTTTAATTTACAAGAAAATGTTTTTATCTACATATAGAAACAAAGTTTTTTCTTTCGATTTTTTTATGATAGATTAAGTTTATGGTAAACTGCTGATTCCATCTTTTATATATATATTCTTCTGACTTGCTTGGTAATGTAGAAGAACAGGACATTTACAGTCTGTGTTATTGGCTGAAGCTGAAAATTCCACTTCTGAAATTTTACACAACACTATAATGTACAAATGCTAATTATATCATTTATAAAATTTACAAATTACAGATATTTTAAATATCACTTTTCCAGCTATCAAGGAATTAGCTTACACTGTGTTATTAAAAACTTACACCACAATAAAGTAGAAGGAGTAGATTCTTGGATTCATTATACAAGAGTTAAGAATGCACCACTCCCAGAGCAGAAACAGTGGACATCGGAGTCTACAGGAGAGTTGAAATTAAAGATCTCAAAGAAGAGTTAACAGTTCCTTTTATATTCAGACAATTGCTGCTATTTTTTGAGTTACAAGTTTGTGAATTATATTTAGAACATAGAGATTTTTTTATGTTGAATTTGATTATAATAGTAATTATAGCAGTGTGTCTAGTTTCACCAGTTGAGAAAATTCATATTGGGTTTTGGAATGGAAAATCCAAACATGATAAAATTGAAGATAATATTAGTATTACTGATTAATCAATGTGTGAACATTTGCTATGGCAATTTGGTTTTGCAACTTGTCCAATCTTTTGGGAAAATCCACAGTGTACGTCAGATTACCACGTTTGCCATTACCAAGATCTGCTGCTTCCTCTTTAGATTGGGGAATTTTGACTGTTGATTTAAATCAAATTTTTGACACCATGGTAGCTAATGGGACAGGAATATTACAGTTTAATTTAAAGAAAGAGAAAATATTTGGATTAGGAAAATGGAAAATTTTGGGTAACGATTCAAAAAATTTGTGTTGACATATCAGTGAAACACATCAGCCAGGAATGATCAAAGCAGGTGAACCCTGTGACCAATTCCCTTGGGGAATGAAGTTTCCCTCTGTTTGGAAAACTGCTGAAGAAGGTGAACCGCATTATATGCAGTCTACTCCCTGGTGTATTGACTGAACAGGAGACTGTCACGACCCAGACTGGACAGACCACGGAGTCATGTTTAATTCGAAATTCCCTCGGGCTAAATTAAGGTGAAACGACACCAAACGATCAGTTAAAGATTTTATTCATGACAGAAGCAAACTGAACTGGGGAGGCATGGTAGTAGGTGGCAGGGTTTTCTCACAACAGGAGTTGGCATAAGACTACTTCTGTAAACCGTGTAACCATCTACATCAATTCAGGGAATAAGGAGATCCCTCCCGTTGAGTCACAAGGTTCAGAGTGGACCCCCTTGCTTTCCAGACTCCTCCTCAGAGAAGGGTCTAGGGGCGGCTGGATCCACTCTTAGTCTCAGACTTGGTCAACGGTTTATGTCTTGAAACTACCTCAGTAAACCAGGTAACCTGTGGTAACCATATACATTGATTCAGGGAATAAGGAGAGCCCTCCTGTTGAGTCACGAGGTTCAGAGCAGACCCCCTTGCTTTCTAGACGACTCCTCAGAGAAGGGCCCAGGGGTGGCTGGATCTGATAGCATATTTCCATACATTCTGTATGGTATGTCTACATATTTTGATGGTTTTAATATTTTGTACCAGCCGTGGAAACTGGTTTGCTGCTAGGTGACTGTAAAAGTGAGATTTGGTAAATAATTATTAGAAATCTTATACTAACACTATGACTGAAACAATAGACAAAACTATAGCCAAGCGATTAACTAGTAGAGGTAGTTACTCCTAAGTTTTGCAGTTCTTGGCTTTTATGACTGGATGCTCCTGTACGCTAGATGAGAACAATGTTGAAACTGACCACATGTGACTGAAACTGCGTTAAGCTTCAAGATCAAAGAACAAGGACAAAGACTTCAAGGACAGCCAACAAGAACTTCGAATGGGTCGGTGGTCGCAAAAGCAGCCCTTCGACTCAAATGGATCCTTCATTGCACATGATCGGATGTAGGCTGTACTATGATAATCAGTTATAATCATTTTTATGTATATGTATACTAATCTGATTAATATGCAATTAGTTATTCTATATAACCTGTTTGTGCTAAAGCTGTGGTATGCACACTAGGTGGAATTATCCCCCGTGCATCCAGCGCTGCAATAAAGAATGCCTGCTTTCTAGAACTCCAAAATGAGTCTTAGAGAGTTTCTTCGACTGGCTTTTCAGTATCAGAGCTACTCTTAGTCTCAGACTTGGTCAACGGTTTATATCTTGAAACGGATGAGGTGTAGGGATTGTGGAAAAGGGAAGAGAGAAGAAGACAGAGAGAGAGAAAGGAAGAGAGAAAGATTTCACCGGTCCTGGGCCCAGCGTTGGTTCAGTCAGCTGAGGTGTCCAGTCAGCTGAGGAGTCCAGTTCTGGTGGGCTTGCGTGCCCGGGGCTTCAGTTTGTGTCCTTTTATCATCCTTGCCCCTCCTTCGGGCGGGCACCCAAACTCCTCAGGTTAATGAGCAGTTTGTGAGCCTTTGGGCTTGGGGGTCGTTTGTGGAGTAATTTCTCCTTCCCTGCAGACTTGGCCATTGTTTGATCTTTGTATCAGAACAGCTTATCAGAACAGGGAGCTGCGTACCCTCCAGCACGCCCTCCCCCTCCTGTTGCTGATGTCTGAGCTGATGGGCTTTTCACCTTGGTTCCTTGCTGTGCAGGGTTTGTCTTTAAGCAGAACTTGCCCCACCACAATGTTTGAGGCATTAACTCTTTCAGTCTCTCACACTCACTCACTTCCCCCCCACCCAGTGGGATGGGGGAGGGAATCGGGGAAAAAAAAGTAAAACTCGTGGGTTGAGATAAGAACAGTTTAATAGAACAGAAAGGAAAAAACTAATCATGATAATAATAACAACAATAAAATGACAACCACGTGTAGTGGTTGCTCCGGAAGACAAAAATGCCCCCCCTTCCGTCTCCCTTAACTTAGCTTTTATATCTGAGCTGACGTCATATGGTATGGAATATCTGTTTGGTTGGTTTAGGTCAGCTGTCCTGGTTATGTCCTCTCCCAAGATCTTGCCCTGCCCCAGCCTGCCATTGAGGGGGGGGGGCAAAAATGTTGGAGAGACAGCCTTGATGCTGTGCCAGCACTGCTCAGCAGTAGCCAAAACACTGGTGTGCTATCAACACCTTTCTAGCTACTGATGCAGAGCACGGTGCTATGAGGGCTGCTATGGGGAGTATTAACTCCATCTCAGCCAGACCCAATACAGGGGTTCAGGGGTGGCTTCTGTGAGAAGACACCAGAAGCTTCCCCCATGTTGGACAGAGCCAGTTCCAGCTGGCTCCAAGACGGATCCACCACTGGCCAAAGCTGAGCCAATCAGCGACGTTGGTAGCGCCTCTGTGATAACATAATTAAGAAAGGGAAAAAAATGCTGTGCAACAGCAGCTGGGAGACAGGAGTGAGGATATGTGTCAACCTCCCACAGGAGGGCTGACCTTGGCTGGCTGCCAGAACCCCACCCAGTTGCTCTCTCACTCCCCCTCCTCAACAGGACAGGGGAGAAAATAAGATGAAAAAGCTTGTGGGTCGAGATAAAGACAGGGCGACCACTTAGCAATTACCATGACAGGCAAAACAGACTTGTTTCTGGGCCCCAGACACCCTTGAGCTGTGTGTGGGGAGGGACCAGGCGGCAGCAAGGACAACCAGCTGCTGGAGGACACCAAGATGCTGGGGGACTGCTGCTTCGCCAGTCAGATTGCCCTCCTCCAAGCCCCCGCCACTGGTCATAATAACCCTGCAGGGAGCTCAAGCAGTCGTGACCACCCAACAAAAAGCTATGTCCTCTGCATCCCCTGTGGTATTAGCGCCCACTGGGACTGATGCAGCTACCCAGACAGAGCTCCCAAGGGAACATGCAGCCATCCAGGTCTCTGGCTGCAGGGTGTGCCCGAGGTTTCTACTGGTGTCTGAGCACACTAGTGAGAACTCCTGTGGGAGGTGCACCCAGGTAGAATCATAGAATCATTTAGGTTGGAAAAGACCTTTAAGATCATCGAGTCCAACCGTCAACCATGCCCACTAAACCATGTCCTGAAGCGCCTTGTCTACACGCTTTTTGAATACCTCCAGGGATGGTGACTCAACCACTTCCCTGGGCAGCCTGTTCCAATGCCTGTTCTGCTCAGCTTGGTGGCTGAGCTTTGGGAGGAAGTGTACAGGTTGAGAAGCATCCAGGGGTCTGAGAAGGAGATTGACTGATGGAACCATACTTTGCCCTCACTGGAACAGAAATGTCAACTAGGCATAACACATGACAAGGGGGGGATCCTGCACCCTCTCTCCACGAGGCAGAAGGCAGTGACTTGAGGGATAGAAGTGAATGGAAACAAGTCTCTCTTTGGGGCAGCAGGAGAAGCTCCTCCTTGTCTATCTTGCCTTCCCAGGTGCCCTTACACAACAGATATGAGGCTCTGGAATTGGAAGGACAGGGACATGAGGTGGATGACAATCCATCTATGCTAGAGGAGTCCCCAAAGTCAGGTCAGCCTATCCCCCACATCGTGACCACCTCCATGAAAAAAAAAACAGTGGGTTATTGTCGTAGGTGACTCCCTTCTGAGGGGAACAGAGGGCTCGATCCGCCAACCAGACCCGCCATTTAAGGAAGTTTGCTGCCTCCCTGGGGCTCAGGTTAAAGATGTTACCAGGAAACTTCCTAGCCTGGTTCTTTCCTGACAGAGCCTCCACAAAGGCAACCTGGTAAACATACTGACAAAGAAGGATATCTCCTTAGCTGGAGTCCCAAGACATCCCTGATAAGCTCAGCCCAAAACCTCCTTGATGGGGAGTAGTTGGCAGGACAAAGAAACCCTGATGGGTACAGGTTGTGACCGTGACCACTGCAGTCCCTCAGATTATTATCTGTTATTGCTTTTTCAGGTGGGTACCAACGAAGTTGCGATGAGAAGCCCAAGGGCGATCAAAAGAGACTTCAGAGCCTTGGGAAGATTGGTAAAGGGATCAGGAGCGCAGGTAGTATTCTCTTCTATCGTCCCAGTTGTAGGGAATGACATTGAAAGAAACAGGCGGACCCAGTTTATCAATACCTAGCTCCAAGGCTGGTGTCACCTGCAGAATTTGGGGGTTTTCAATCATGGGATGGTCTATGCGACACCAGGCCTGCTGGGGCCTGGCGAGCTTCACCTTTCTCAATAGGGGAAAAGTATTTTTGATCACAAGTTAGTGGGGCAGCTTGAAAGAGCTTTAAACTAGGTTTGAAGGGAGAAAGGGATAAAATCAGGCTTACTAGTGATAAGCCATGGGACGGCATGACAATGTTTGAGGGATGGTGTGCTAGTGAGGGCTTTCACTTTGCTCCACAATGTACCGAGTACACTGGCGCACATCTGAAATGTTTGTACACTACTGCACGCAGTATGAGGAATAAACAAGAGGAACTAGAAGCTTTGGCTCAGCCCCAGAGCTACGACATCATTGGCATAAGTGAGACTTGGTGGGAAGAGTCCTGTGACTGGAGTACTGTGATGGATGGTTATAGGCTTTTCAGGAGAGAGAGGCAGGGAAGGCGAGGCGGACGGGTAGTGCTGTATGTAAAGGAGGGGTTGGACTGTACAGTGCTTGCAGTTGGGGACGACATGATTGAGAGCCTCTGGGTAAGGATTAGGGGGAAAGCTAATAAAGCGGATGTTGTTGTGGGAGTCTACTATAGATCACCCAGCCAGGATGATGACACCAATGTATTATTCTATAAGGAATTAAGGGTAATCTCTAGATCAGTTGCCCTTGTCCTTATGGGCGACTTCAACTTCCCAGATGTTACCTGGGACTATCATACAGCAGACATGAACAGGTCCAGGAAATTCCTGAAGCACGTTGAAGATAACTTTTTGATACAGGTACTAAGGGAGCCGACTAGGAAAGGTGCCCTCCTAGATCTATCGTTTGTAAATAGAGACGGTCTTGTGGGTGAAGTGATGATTGGCGGCTGTCTTATCCACAGTGATCATGAAATGGTTGAGTTTAAAATCTTTGGTGATATGAGAAAAACTGTCAGCAGAGCTACTACCCTGGATTTTGGGAGAGCAGACTTTAGGCTGCTCAAGGAATGAGTTAATAAGGTCCCCTGGAAATCTGCTTTCGAGGGAATTGGGGTCCATAAATGCTGGTCACTTTCTAAGAGCCATCTATTAAGAGCACAGGAGCAAGCAATTCCAATGTGTCAGAAGTCAAGCAAGCAGGGCAGAAGGCCGGCTTGGCTGAACAGGGATCTCCTTCTGGAACTTAGGCGGAAAAGAAAGTGCATGGACTTTGGAAGCAAGGTCAGGCTATTCAGGAGGACTACAGGGATGCTGTTCACCACTGTAGGGAGAAAATCTGTGTGGCCAAAGCTCAATTGGAGTTGAAACTGTCCAGTACTCTGGTGGATAACAAAAAAGGCTTTTTAAAGTATGTTAACAGCAAAAGGAGGACTACAAAAAACATTGGTCCATTACTTGATGAGGTTGGTCACCTCACAAATAAGGATGAAGATAAAGCAGAGACATTTCATGCCGCCTTCACCTCTGTCTTTAATACCAGTGTTGGGCCCTGGGACCCGCAGAGCCCTGCGTAAGAGGACCGTGACTGGGGGACTGATAAGCTCCCAGTTGACTCTGAACTTGTACAGGATTTGCTGCTGCAACTGAATGCATATAAGTCTATGGGGCCCGATGGGATTCATCCCAGGGTACTGAAAGAATTGGCCAATGTTATCGCGAGACCTCTCTCAGTTATTTATCAACAGCCTTGGGAAACTGGAGAGGTCCCAGTTGACTGGAAGCTAGCAAATGTTATTCCAATTTTAAAGAAGGGCAAGAAAGACGACCCTGGTAATTATAGGCCTGTCAGTCTCACTTTGGTGACTGGTAAAATTATGGAGAAGATTATTCTGGGAGTTATTGAAAAACAATTGAAAGACAATGCAGTCATCAGTCAAAGCCAACATGGGTTCATGAAGGGAAAGTTGTGCCTTACTAACTGTCGTGGTTTAACCCCAGCCAGCAACTAAGCACCACGCAGCCGCTCACTCACTTCCCCCCCACCCAGTGGGATGGGGGAGAGAATTGGAAGGAAAAAGGTAAAACTTGTGAGTTGAGATAAGAACAGTTTAATAGAACAGAAAGGAAAAAACTAATCATGATAATAATAACAACAATAAAATGACAATAATAATAATAAAAGAATTGGGATATACAAAACAAGTGATGCACAATGCAATTGCTCACCACTCGCCGACCGACGCCCAGTTAGTTCCCGAGCAGCGATCTGCCCCCCCCTCCCCCCTCCAGGCCAACTCCCCCCAGTTTATATACTAGGCATGATGTCACATGGTATGGAATACCCCTTTGGCCAGTTTGGGTCAGCTGCCCTGGCTGTGTCCCCTCCCAACTTCTTGTGCCCCTCCAGCCTTCTTGCTGGCTGGGCATGAGAAGCTGAAAAATCCTTGACTCAGTCTAAACACTACTTGGCAACAACTGAAAACATCAGTGTGTTATCAACATTATTCTCACACTAAATCCAAAACATAACACTATACCAGCTACTAGAAAGAAAATTAACTCTATCCCAGCCGAAACCAGGACACTAACTTAATATCCTTTTATGACAAGGTTATCCGCCTAGCAGATGAAGGAAAGGCAGTGGATGTGGGTTTTTTTTTTTTTGTTGTTTTGTTTTAGCAAAGCTTTTGATACTGTCTCTCACAGTATCCTTCTGGACAAAATGTCCAGCATACAGCTAGACATGTGCACAATACGATGGGTGAACAATTGTCTGAAGGGTTGGGCTCAAAGAGTTGTAGCAACAACTAGTGGTCACTAGTGGTGTTCCCCAGGGCTCAATTTTAGGGCCAGTTCTCTTCAATGTTTTTATCAATGACCTGGTGTCACAGATGAGTGGAATGCACCTCACTCAAAAGAGAGCAGCAGCAATGTGTTTTACTGAGGTAAAATAATAATTTGAAAGAGTTCAGTAAGTTTGATGGAATTTAACAAAGTTTAACAGTGGTTTGACAAGGTTCAGTAAGTTTGATGGCAAGGTTCACCTTATTAATTACTGCATGGAAGAAACATACAAAGGAAAATTGAGTTAGAATCGAGTTAGAATGATTCACACAGAGACCAGAGATGCAAAGAGTAAAGAGGACCCTCCCGTTGAGTCACAAGGTTCAGAGTGGACCCCCCCCCCCCGGCTTTCTAAACTCCTTTTGGAGCCTAGGTGTGGCTGGATCCAATCTTAGTCTCAGACTTGGTCAACAGTTTATGTCTAATGGAATTATGCATACAATGTTTATAATAACATTGAGTAGCTACACGGATTAGTAATGTTTCATAGTATTAATTCAGCATGCTATCAGTCATTTACTGAGGACCTGTCGCGGGTAAGGGATCTCTCCGCCTTGGGTAAGGAAGGCTCTCTTAGTCTCAGGTAAGGAATCTCTAACCTTGCGAGGCATGCCTGCTCAAGGGGAGAGTCACCTGGCATGCAGTCCAGCTGCAGTTCAGGGAGAGCTCAAATTGGGCCCATCCTGATGGTAATATTTATAGGGTGAAGTAGTTGGCTGCTAGTCAACAGTATAGACAAGATAGATGTCTTTGTTTTAGCTCTGGTATCTTGTTCTGTACTTTGGTTATGTTGCACTTTTGGGTTTCGAAACCACCTTTCGAATTATTTTTCAAGACACCTTCATTCCCCTGTACATGAGCCAGGGGGTTAACTTAAGGGTCAGAATATAACTCCTGAAGTAAATGGACCTCTGTTCGGTGGATAATAAAACTCAATGCTGCAAGATGCAGAAATTATACTCTACTTGGAGAGTACTAATTTACCACTGTGCAAGATACCCAGGTTTACCTAGTTCTCTGACTTTATGAATCCCGAGGGTGAAACATTGGCTTGGGAACAATGGTTCATGGAAGCCATTAATTCAGCATTAGACATCTTCAGTTACTGTTTGTGAAGTGCTCTGAGGGCATCATGCAGCAAGTGCTGCAGTGCTTCAGTATTTGATTCTGTTCAGATCATTGTTTTAGCTTGTTGGAAAGCCGAAGAGATTTATGGCCAATTGAACTGCACTTGATGGATCATTGAAAGAGCTGTAAACCACGCTTACTTCCCTAAGGATTTTTTTTTTGGGGGGGGGGGGGGGGGGGAGGGGGGGGGCGCAGGGAGATAGCAAGGGTTAGTTCAGGGTGGATTTTTCAAAGTTAGGTTTCAGATGACCTCAGTGGATTAACCAGTTATTGCGCATCAGCTGAACTGTGGTAACCATTTCTGTATGCTTTTTTAGCCCTTTTTTCCCCTAAGACCACTGATTTGACCTTACCTTTGCCATGCTAAAACCACTCAAACTCAGTCCCTTACAGTCAGCGTGTCTGACTGTCAGATTGGATACAGACACTCATACTCAGGCTCAGACCAACACTGAGGGCATGGGACAGATCAAACGTGGGGTAAATAGGGAGTGGGAACAGGAGAAACCAGGGGCTGCACCAAGTTTAGGAGTGTGAACTAACGCTGCCACTAAAGAAACAAGAGACCATCTCTAAAGAGACAGGAGCAAGATATAAGGGTAAATGTCAGGTTAAGTAGCTGAGGCAAGTGCTGGGCTTGTATCAGAGTCCAATACTCTCTGACCAGGTTCTTTTACATATTCCACGCGTGGAGTGATATAGAGAACAAACTGCTTATTGCTTAATGATCTAGCTCTTCTTGATTATCTCTCTGAAACTTTACATACCAAGGACTGGTGTTTGCCAAGGATTAAGCCTGTCAGAGACTGGTACTTGGGAGTGATGAGCAAGAGGGAGCCATGAGCAATCACAAAACTTAATTAAATGTTTGATGAATTTACGATCTTGTTGAGAAGGCACAAGTAGAGGCCTTGCTTGAATAGATAGGGCCAGAAAAGATAAGAACTCCTGCCTTTGTTCTCATCCTTGTAGATAATTTAGCTTAAACTAGCCATATGGCTTTACATCACTAATGAAAACTTAGATAATAAGAGCAGTAGCAAGCATTAATGTATCAAAACATGTAAAGGACCATACTACGCAGAATCACCTGAGGAGGGTCAAGTAGCAGACAAGTGAGGAAGACTATGGAAGACCACCAGAGGACTCCGGAAGACCACCAGAGACCTTCAATGCGCCTGCGTAAAGGACATTTGCATATGCTAATAGTTTCCCGGAAACCAATGAATATGTATAACATTTCTCGGAAATCTAGTGAATATGTATGTAGAACATGTACTTAACCTGCACAATTAGGCCCGACTGTATGCACGATAGGTGGAGCGATCCCCCGTGCACTCAGTCGGCTTTCTTTGCAACAGCTGTGGTCATTCACAACCTTCATTATTCCTTGAGCTTCACGGGCACACTGCCCTTGCCCATCTCCACTGAGCTTTCTTCCATTGTAGGGCTTTATTGGTCAGTCACAGCTTGCTTTGGGGTCTGACCCTAGGCTTGTCTAGCATAGCCAGATTTGGTGCAGAGAGAGCCTGGCTTTGCTGCAACTGTTTGACTGGCTGAGAGATTACATATATGATACCTTTGATCCCTGAAGCATTTAGGGATCGCTGCTTATTGTATCATTCATTATTATGTTTCATTTATTTCAGTTGCTTGAGTGACTTGGAAAGGGGAGACCAGGTGATGACTTGATAAAATATGCAGATATCTGTCATTTATGGTACCTTAGGAGGAATAATTTCTCCAATTACTGGGATGTTTCTGATGGCTCCAAACTCTAGGTAACAAAGCTGCTCTTTGTCCCTCTGATCAAATACAGCAGCACAACAGAAATACTCAACTCTTAAAGGATCTTCCTCTCTCAATTTTCCTCTAGTTTTTCAGGCTCATCTGGACTGTCCTGAGACTCATGGTTTTTTTCCTGTTATACCTAGTTGATCAACACAAGAGGTTATCTTTCAGTCTGAATACCTTCCCCCCCCCTCCCCCCCCCCCAGTGTACATTAATAGAACAACAGAAGAGGAGTGAACAAAAGTCAATGGTCCCTAAGAAATCTCATTGGCCGATTCCCCATTCTGACCATCTGTGCAGAACTTATGGAGCAAAAATGACATGCGACCTTGACCCAGAAGAAGCCTGGCTAGAAATGCACCTCTTTCATAGTGATATGCATTACATTACATCAAGGCGTTGATGCCTTGAACAAAGGCAGCAGAAGGAAAATTTTACTGTATCACTGTACTAACGAACTTTTGCTTGCTTGAAAGCTTCAAAATTTTGGTATGTACTAATTAGATAAGAAAAACCTTGAGCTTTGTCAATGGTATGTGTTGGAGGCGCCAACAGACAAGAAGCCTTGGGCCTTGATGATAAGCTTTGAGTTCTGCTGAGTTTTTGTAATTAAAAATTGCCAAGGCCAGTTAACTAGGAGAAAGAGATGACCCACACTGCACGTGACCAAAGGGTGGATGCTATGTAAATGATAATATGAATATGTATGACTGGAATAATATAAATTTCTGCTTGTTGTAGGTAACGATGTGCACGATAGGTGGAGCGATTCCCCCGTGCACCCAGCGCTGCAATAAAGAATGCCTGCTTTCTAAAAGTCCAAAATCGAGTCTTAGAGAGTTTCTTTGACTGGCTTTTTCGGTAACAGCGTAAGGATGTAAGAAATAACTCCCCCAAATAATTTTCCTTGCTTTCCTTATTTCTACCTTACTCCTGAAATGAAGACAGGGAGTTGAGAAATCCCTTTAAAATATATGTAATCAGCTGAGGAACAGGTCCTCAAGTGGTGCAAATCTACATTGCTCTGCGAGTATATCGACATCAGACTGAACTACCTGATGCCCTGCTAGAAAACAAGTAGGAAATTAAATGAGAAGTCTTTTCTAAGACCTAAAATGTAAACAAGAAAAAAAAAAAAAAAAGGAAAGAAAAACCCCACCATAGTTACTGAACAATGTTGATAATCAGATGGTGTTTTATTGAAACCATCTTGTTAGTTCAAATAAAACTGCAGGTGAGATTCAAGACAGTAGATAGAGAGACAAGGATGTAATGCCATCTTTTGTACTGTCTGCTTATGCCTCAGTGGGTATCCAAGAGCAGAATTCAGCCCCAAGGGGCCAAAAATATTCATTTTTCAAACCCAAGCCCTGCTTTGTCTTTTTAAAGTATGACAAAAATAAGTTTATAATATGATATGCACTCACTTGATTTTCTTTACCTCTCTGGATCTAAGTCAAAGACAGAGTGAAAACATAAGTAACATTTTTGTATTAAAATAAATTATTCCTGACAATTTTAGTGTCTTGATGTAATTTAAAATGAGAGAGTTACAAAGCCCCCCAAAAATGGGGTTTTATGATGGAAATGCTGACAGACCTTTAACTACAGTGGCATTGCTGGGTGCCACTCTAATATAAAAAGTGGCAAGGATCCGTGAGTCTTCATAGCTGCATGTCTAAACTTTATTAAGTATCTGACTATAGTTTGCGGGTCCTTGCAGGTCACAACTCATTTAATTCTAAAACATTCCAGTTTATAATTAGCGTTTTACTAATATGTTCCTAACTAGTACCAGGGTATTGTAAAAATTTTTTTCTCTCCTTTAAAAGGAGGCTGTTCCCCAAACCCAAAGATGCACTGACATTTGCAAACCAAGCAAGCTCATAGTCTTTGATCCTTGGGCTAAAATAATTCAAATGCTAAAGGCCAGTGCCTGCAAAATAAGCACAAAACCCACTGAAACATCTGTAATTCCCAAGACAGGAGGAAAAAAGCAATTTCTAACTTTCTCTAAGCAAAGTATTTTACTTGCCTTAAATCCAATGACAAAGCAAATTGTTCTTAAGATACATCAGTGATGGCTTGCAATTAGGAAATAATTTTAAAACCAAAATAAGCAAACACAATGTTTCAATACTTTGCCAAGTAATAAAATAGCTGTGCTAACACATGGAAGGTATAAATACATTTATTTAAATCTACCATTTGGTGCCTGCCACCTGAAAGCCAGTACATTTTAGGAAAGCACGCACTGCTGTAGCTTATTCATGTTCCATGATATCATGAATTTACTGCAATATGACTGATCCTTTACATGCAGGCATGATCATTATTGAAACTGAAGTCCCAGCTTGCTTCAGTAGCTGTTGTTCGAGGTTCTTGGCAGTTCATTTCCAGTCATTCATATTTATATATTAATCTAATCTATCAATCAATCAGCACTGTCCTGGAAAGCTTTATGAAGTCTTGGATGGAAGCACTTTGGGCTTTCTTTAAAGGGTGCTCCCACACCAATGCTCAGGCTGAGAACTCAGAGGGTCTGAGAGGAGCACCCCTATGGGAGCAGGGTCTCTGTCTAGGTAGCTCTAATCTTATAGCAAATCATTGAAAACCACTGAATTTGGGGTCTGAGTCATTCCATATCTCTGTGGAGGGACAACCCCCCCGCCTTCCCCGTTCTAAAAGAAGAACCGTGTTGTTCTTTATTCCTAAACCCAACCCACCACAAAAAGTCCAGCAAGGTTTTGTATCAGGTTGCCTGAATTAATGAAGATCTCATTGAACTGTTAGAGTATAATAAGCTTTTGTAGCTGACTGCCTCTGTATTGGCTGGCCACAGAGATATGAGCAGGTATGTTCAATTGCTGATCCAGTAAATCATTTCAACATTTATGCTAAAACCCAGGAAAGTATTAAAATTATATCAAGTATAACAATGAAGAAAGCAAACAGAGAATTGGGATTATGATAAGCATTAAATCATCATTATTGTCTTTTCTTTTGATTATATTAAAGGATAAGAAACATAATATACTTGCATGGTAATCAATATGCCATTTCTAGTTCCTTAAATGCATGGGTTTGGGTCCATGAATAACTATATTTGTGGAAGTTCCTTTAGCACATTGGCTTCCTAACTTTCTGTGATTCTTGAAGTGCACATTAGAGTCTCAGTGACTGAAAACTTAGGACTTTTCATAACAGTTTCGGAGACAAACCAAGATGGACAAACTCTTCCCACCGATAACACAGGGCTTTGTGAAGATGAAGGAAAGCCAACTAATTTGCCCTTGATCAGCTTCATTTCATAAAAGAGTTTTGCATTCACTTAAAATTCTGCCCCTTTTTTTCTGATTCAGGGCCACAGGTATAACACACAGCTGCTCATCACCCAGCCCAATGTAAATCTTATAGCCTTCAATTAAACTACAGACTCTTCTGTTAGATTCACATTTGGTTCACATTCAGTGTTTTAGAAAAAGTTAGTTGAAACTTAGCACTGGCAGCTTAAACATTAATAGCTAGAGTAGACAAAGCCTATAGATCATGGTATATGAACTGGAACAACCATATTACAACATGCCAAAAAGCTAACCACAGAACTAGCTGTCCTAGTTTCAGCTGGGATAGAGTTAACTGTCTTCCTAGTAGCTGGTACAGTGCTATGTTTTGAGTTCAGTATGCGAAGAATGTTGATAACACTGATGTTTTCAGTTGTTGCTCAGTAGTGTTTAGACTACAGTCAAGGATTTTTCAGCTTCTCATGCCCAGCCAGCGAGAAAGCTGGAGGGGCACAAGAAGTTGGCACAGGACACAGCCAGGGCACCTGACCCAAACTGGCCAACGGTGTATTCCATACCATGGGACGTCACATCCAGTATAGGAACTGGGAAGTGGGGGCAGGGAATCGCCGCTCGGGGACTAGCTGGGTGTTGGTCGGCGGGTGGTGAGCAATTGCCCTGCACATCATTTGTACATTCCAATCCTTTCATTACAACTGTTGTCATTTTATTAGTGTTATCATTATCATGATTAGTTTCTTCTTTTCTGTTCTATTAAACCGTTCTGATCTCAACCCGCGGGTTTTACTTCTTTTCCCGATTTTCTCCCCCATCCCACAGGATGGGGGGGAGTGAGTGAGCGGCTGCGTGGTGCTTAGTTGCTGGCTGGGGTTAAACCATAATAGTACTTCCTAAATACCTTTGTTTTATGCTCTTTTTAATTTTGCTGCTTCTGAAATAGGAATCTCTTCACTTGCAAATAGCAAGTTGTATGGGAAAATAAAATGTTCTAGCCAATCATCCAAAACTCTTTTGTTTACACACTCCTTCACTTAAAAGACAATGAGATTGCAGTCAGAGAACAACGTTTAGATCCTATCCCCTATCATTTTGGAAACGTTAGATATTTGAGCAGATGGTTGTTTTGGATCTATTTCTATAATGAAAGAAAAAAAATTAGGGATTTTATGACAAGTTACTCTCTTCATCCAGCCTCTAGTGTCAAGGTGTGGTAAATGAAGGCTTGAGCACTGATCTTCAGATAGTTGTTCTACCACAGCTCGCCCTTAGTCCAGTTGGTGCACTTGTAGTAGGTGTTGTGCTACCACCATATCTTCCCTGTCATGGAGTCTATGATGCCATCAGTTGATGCATCAGATGACTAGGGCTAAAGGGTACATTTTTACTGCTCTTTATTTAACACTGATTAAAAATCAATCTGTTTTGAGTTTTCCCATCTGCAAAACACATAGGCACAGAAAGTGCAGCTGGGATTTTGATTAAGTACGTGTTTTTCTTTCCTCTTCTTTTAAAGGAATAGATGAAACATGAGGAAAATGACACCAAAACTTCTGTGGTGTGTGAAGGTTTTGAAATGCCCATCCAACTTTTTTTTTTTTTTTTCCAGCCATTATTAGGCAACTTCTCACATCTGGGTTTCAGGAGAAACAGGAAGCTGATGAGCCAAATGGCAGGAATGCCTGTATAGATGTTTTAAATATGTTGGCAAGAATGAGGTAAATCACCTCAGCTCTTGAAGCTTTGGTAAATAACTCATTGCTGAAAAAGTTTTAAAGAATATTGGAGGAACACCCTCATCGGGAGATTGTGGTTGCCATAATTGTGTAATGTAATAGTCACAGCTGCTGGAAGTCCACTCTAAGTGCTACACCCACCTGTCCTTAACCAAACATCTGCTTTAAAAATGGCTGTGTTTTTTTCTTGCTGCTGTTCCTGTTCATTCTTCTTCCTGTGTTCACATTACAGCATAAAATTTCAATGATCTTTAGTGATTTAGGCCAAATCCGTATGCAGAGGTAGCCAAACAGAATATATCCATCCCCTTCAGCAACTCTTTATTAATGGGATGGAAGAAGGTTCTGAGAGAAAAATTATTTATCTTCCAAGACCATTACTATTTTGAGATAATTGTTTTACTCTTTCTGGATGGGAAAGATAGTATTAAGAGGGTAGTATAATTTCTATCATGCTGTATGTGCTAATCTATCTACTGACAGCATTTGAAGATGGTTTGATGCATTGTCCAGAGCATGTGCTAGCCTAGCTGGAGGATGGGAAACTGAATGAGACATGCTGGGATTTTTTTTTACCGGCCCTGGGAAGGTAAAACCTGAAAAACCCAATCCCAAACACATTTCTCGTGGACAGGTTACTTACTCTGTTTCAGCCAGTACTATGGATGCTGTCATGAGCAGCAATATTGTATTTTATAGTAAAAAATTTCTTTTTGTTACTCAAAGTTAATTTCAGTGCCTAAATAATAGTAAAATTATTAATAACAGGCTTAGAGTAGTTCCACCTTTGGAGAGCCAAATTAAGGATTCTTTATTGTACCAGGTCTGGCTAGGATGGAGTTAATTTTCTTCATAGCAGCCCATATGGTGCTATGTTTTAGATTTGTGACTAAAAAGGTGTTGATAACACACCAGTGTTTTAGTTATTGCTGCACAGCATCAAGACTGCCTTTGTTTTTCAAGCCCCGGCAGCAAGTAGGCTAGGGATGGGTAAGAGACTGGGAGGGAACACAGCTGGGACAGCTGAACCAAATTGACCAAAGGGCTATTCCATACCACATGATGTCATGCTCAGCAATAAAATGGGGGGAGTTGTTTGAAAGTAGCTTTTGCTCAGAGCCTGGTTGGGTATCAGTCTGCTGGTGAGAGGCAATGAGTGACTTCCTTTG
This sequence comes from Haliaeetus albicilla, assembly GCF_947461875.1. Lineage (NCBI taxonomy): Eukaryota > Metazoa > Chordata > Aves > Accipitriformes > Accipitridae > Haliaeetus > Haliaeetus albicilla. The sequence continues at coordinate 33,310,479 of NC_091515.1, read as the reverse complement.
TATCACTTGGGTTTTTTTTTTTTCCTTCACTTATTAAAATGGCTTTATTTTGACCTGAGTGTGTTTCTCACTTTTACCCTTCTGATTGTCTCCTCTATCCTGCTGGCAGAGGGAGTGAGCAAGCAACTGGGTGGGGGTTTAGTTGCTAGTTGGGGTCAGCCCACTACATTTATATGAGCTATTGTAACAATGTCAACTTTCAAGAAAAGAGTAGGATAATTCAGTTGTCCCATTAGAGATGATCAGAGTTTGGAGATTCATGGTTTCATTCACAACTTGAGTAAAATATACCTTGAACACATCAAATCCCAGTTCTGATGTGTGTGATTGTGGGATCAACACATGGAAACTAAAAAAGTGTATGGCTTCATCTTTCTTTCCCTTCCTTCAGAAAAACAGTAGAAATGATGGAAGTCTGGTTGAGTCATATGTAGTAGTTAATTCAGAGGAAGCTGTTTGAATTGCAAATATGAAAAATCCCAAATGGTGGATGTTTTTGGATTTAGTTAAAAACAAGACAAAGTTGGAAACAACAGCTTGACTTGTCTTTTGTTATTTAAAAATAAAATTTTCCCAACTGTTGATTTTTTTAAGGTATTTGAGTCATGTCTTATTTTCTAGATTTTTTTTTTGCTGTTGTACAATGGCATTATAAAAGATGGGAAAATACCCTTTTTATAAAATTGCAATATGATGTAAGATTTTGAAAATATATTTTATAGTTAAAAACAAAGGAACTAAGCATGAAATCAGTGGCGAAACTGTCTACAGTCATGTTTTTCTATATGAATGCAACAGATTAAAAAAAATAATAAATTCATTCATCTACACCCACATTAAATATTTGAGCTGATCAGCAGTTTCACTGATGTGCAGCCAGACTTTGAAGTCCATCTTAGCTCTCTGGATTTCAACCAGCCTCTTTCCAGACTATGTAATGTAGTGCAGATCTTTCCACATTATGTATTCCAGATGGCCATATTCTTTGTGCATTTTGCCTTCCTCATTTAGGTTACCAGGGTAATTTGGAAATAAATCTTGCATGCTACAAAGTGACAACTGACATATTGTTATGCTATCATGCTGCTTAGATACTGATGGCTAGACTTTAATGAATGTTTATGAAGTTTAGGTTTGTTGGGGTTCCCCCCCCCTCTTTCAATCATTTTTAAGCTCCTGTATGAGACACTGAATTTAGCAGATTCTTTGAGAGTCACATGTAAGGCTTGAGTTTACAGGTGCTGAGCACCCAAAACCTTATATGAAATTAATGGGAGTTGAGAGAGCTTAGCACCTTTCATAGATCAGACTTCTGGTAAATGCAAGTTTCTCCTAGGATTTCCATAATAAGGAGAGAAGCCCATAAATTGAATTAGCTGAGGCCACCAAGTTTATTTTAGGGACCAATTTATCTACGTAATTGTAATCTTCTGCACCAGGTTGAATTCATTCTCGCAGGCCTCAACACTATCTTATCCACTGCCACCCAGAAAATAGCAGGTAGGCAGCCAAATAATGAGGCTTTAATTCTCTTGAAAGGTTCCGAGGGCATCCTAAACCTTGAGAGTTATCTCTATGTGATTTGTCACTCAAACCTTGAATGGATCTTCCTTTCCAGCTTCATAGTATCTGTCTTCCATAGATCTGGAACACAGCCTTGGGTTTCCTAAAGCTACATTTTTCTCATCTCCCTCCCCTATCTTTATATCAATCTCTCACTCCTTCCTTGAATATGATAAAAATCAGAAGTTGGAACTCATTTGGAAAAATGCAATACCAGAAACTACTACTTTTTGCATGTACAGTAAATGAAAAAAAAAAAAACCAGAAAACTGCCAAAAGCCTTAGAGGAATATAGGTCCAAATCCTGCAAACATCGGGACAAGGACATAAGTAAAAACGTTGGCAATATTAGGGGCTATTGGGGAAAAAAAAAAAATGGAATACCATCTAAAATACATCGCTACAAGTTTTCTTCAGTAAACAGTTATATTGGGTTTGAGTGGCAAGGTTTTGGTAGCAGGGGGGGTTACAGGGGTGGCTTCTGTAAGAAGCTGCTGGAAGCTTCCCCTGTGTCCAACAGAGCCAATACCAGCCGGGTCTAAGACGGACTCGCCGCCGGCCAAGGCCGAGCCAATCAGCGATAGTGGTAACGCCTCTGTGATAACATTTTTAAGAAGGAAAAAAGTTGTGGGACAGACAGAAACGGCAGCCAGAGAGAGGAGTGAGAACATGTGAGAGAAACAACCCTGCAGACACCAAGGTCAGTGAAGAAGGAGGGGGAGGAGGTGCTCCAGGCACCAGAGCAGAGATTCCCCTGCAGCCCGTGATGAAGACCATGGTGAGGCAGGCTGTCCCCCTGCAGTCCAGGGAGGTCCACGGTGGAGCAGATATCCACCTGCAGCCTGTGGAGGACCCCACACCGGAGCAGGTGGATGCCTGAAGGAGGCTGTGACCCCGTGGGAAGCCCGCGCTGGAGCAGGTTCCTGGCAGGACCTGCGGATCTGTGGAGAGAGGAGCCCACAGAGCAGGTTTTTCTGGCAGGACCTGTGACCCCGTGGGGGACCCACGCTGGAGCAGCGTGCTCCTGAAGGACTGCACGCTGTGGAAGGGACCCATGCTGGAGCAGTTCGTGAAGAACTGCAGCCTGTGGGAAGGACCCACATTGGAGAAGTTCGTGGAGGACTGTCTCCCGTGGGAGGGACCACACGCTGGAGCAGGGGAAGAGTGTGAGGAGTCCTCCCCCTGAGGAGGATGAAGCAGCAGAGATAACGTGTGATGAACTGACCATAAACCCCATTCCCCATCCCCCTGTGCCGCTGGGGGGGCTTGGTAGAGAATCTGGGAGTGAAGTTGTACCTGGGAAGAAGGGAGGGGTGGAGGGAAAGTGTTCTGAGATTTGGTTTTATTTCTCATTACCCTACTCTGGTTGATTGGTAATAAATTGAGTTAATTTTCCCCAAGCTGAGTCTGTTTTGCCCGTGATGGTAATTGGTGAGTGATCTCTCCTGTCCTTATCTCAACCCATGAGCCCTTTGTTATATTTTCTCTCCCCTGTCCAGCTGAGGAGGGGGAGTGATAGAATGGCTTTGGTGGGCACCTGGCATCCAGCCAGGGTCAACCCGCCACAACAGTTTAAAATTGCATCACTTTGGACAAATAATTTTTGTCTTTTCCAGTGCAGTGCCTCAAACAGCATCTGTCTTTAAGAGAAGTTATTCCCGATTGAAGAGCTAGCTAACTGAGATAGCTTGTTTTATACTGGTACTCTACTAATGCCATCTAGAAACACAGGTGTGTTTAAAAAAAATGAATTTTTCTTCCAACAGATATTCTTTGCTGCAGTGACCTATTGTGTCCACCAAAGCTGGTATCACCACTGAGAAGTACAGTCTTACATGGGGTAAGAGTAGATTTGTTGTCCCAAAATGGGGTTCTTCACCCAGTGTGCAAAGAGCTGATAACACAGAGCCGAGATATTTGTTTATTTCATGTCTGCACAGAGATGGGTGCCAGGTGGTGACTCCACAATTCTAGCACACCTCGGTTAACACATGGAGAACATTTATACATCCCACACAACAGTTATCAGTGCTTTTACAGTTTTGCTTCCTGGATTAACAGAGCAGTGGCAGCTACAGCTTGGAGACAAGCTGGCCATCCTTTACTCACTTCATCCAATTGTTTCGAAAAATAGGTTACTGGCCTTTTCCAGCTTCCAAGTGTCTGAGTCATTACCCCAGAGGCCCCTTGCTGTCTCTCATGCACATATAACTGAAAAGTTCTTTTTGGCTTCTCAGCATATCTAACAGTCCAGCTGCCAGTCTGCAGTTACTAGATTAAAGGGAATAAATTATAGACCTACCATATTAAGGCTGAGCCAAGCTTTGCACTTAAAGGAAGGAATTCAGTCCCTCTGTTATCCATGAAAATTCTCTCTTCTCACAGAGGAAAGAGCTGCATACCCTGCAGCCCCCCCTTGTCGTGGTTTAACCCCAGCCAGCAACTAAGCACCACGCAGCCGCTCACTCACTCCCCCCCACCCAGTGGGAGAAAATCAGGAAAAAAAGAAGTAAAACTCGTGGGTTGAGATAAGAACAGTTTAACAGAACAGAAAAGAAGAAACTAATAATGATAACATTAATAAAATGACAACAGTTGTAATGAAAGGATTGGAATGTACAAATGATGTGCAGGGCAATTGCTCACCACCCGCCGACCAACACCCAGCTAGTCCCCGAGCGGCGATTCCCTGCCCCCTCTTCCCAGTTCCTATACTGGATGTGACGTCCCATGGTATGGAATACACCGTTGGCCAGTTTGGGTCAGGTGCCCTGGCTGTGTCCTGTGCCAACTTCTTGTGCCCCTCCAGCTTTCTCGCTGGCTGGGCATGAGAAGCTGAAAAATCCTTGACTTTAGTCTAAACACTACTGAGCAACAACTGAAAACATCAGTGTTATCAACATTCTTCACATACTGAACTCAAAACATAGCACTGTACCAGCTACTAGGAAGACAGTTAACTCTATCCCAGCTGGAACCAGGATAGTATCCACCCCTTATTCTATACCATTGATGTCATGCTCAGTTCCCATACCTTTAGTTACATCCTGATCAATCATCATCACCTTTCCATCCCTTTGAGACATATGAACAATGATATATATATGTATACACACACAGAGATATCATTCCTTTAGTTCATGGCTTATGTTCATAAAATGTTTGTTGAGTTCATTTGGTTTCCGACTCTGGGCTCCATCTGTCATACCAGTCTTTCTGGGCAGGAGGGATGGTGCAAAGTCCTCTCAGTCGGTAGAGCAGAACTGGCCTTCAGTGCGGTGTGACAAGCAGATGACTTTTGATGCAGCAGGAGGATGGTGTGCACCGTTGGATTGTTGCATGCTGGAGTCAGTTCTGGTTCCATCACTACTGCGCTTTGCTCAGTTTTATCACAGTTCTTTCTTGCTTGATCTAAGTGATTCTTACTATAGTACTATGGATATAGCATATAACAATTATAGTAATGATAACATACAGTAGCAGGGTTATATAGCAACTACTATCATACAGTTTAATTCTGGCTATTTTCACCTAAAATCAAATCCCCTTGAGGCACACATCGGACTTCTCCATCTTTTCGCATCACCCACCAAGTGCACCCAGGCCCTTGAGCAAAAGCAATCCCACGAATGGGTTTACCTTTGCCTGAGGCAGGAGTAACCCAGACTGTCTTCCCTAACATATTTTTCATGTGCACTACAGGGACTTTATCCCCTTCTACAGTATGTAAAAATTCTGATTGGGCAGGGCCACTCCGATTGGCAGATCCTCTGGTGTTGACTAACCAGGTGGCTTTTGCTAAATGTGTATCCCAATGTTTGAAAGTTCCGCCCCCCACTGCTTTCAATGTAGCTTTTAACAGTCCATTGTATCGCTCAATTTTCCCAGAGGCTGGTGCATGATAGGGGATATGATACACCCACTCAATGCCATGCTCTTTGGCCCAGGTGTCTATGAGGTTGTTTCGGAAATGAGTCCCGTTGTCTGACTCAATTCTTTCTGGGGTGCCATGTCGCCACAAGACCTGCTTCTCAAGGCCCAGGATAGTGTTCCGGGCAGTGGCATGGGGTACAGAATATGTTTCCAGCCATCCGGTGGTTGCTTCCACCATTGTCAGCACATAGCGCTTGCCTTGGCGAGTTTGTGGGAGTGTGATATAGTCAATCTGCCAGGCTTCCCCATATTTATATTTCAGCCATCGCCCTCCATACCACAGGGGCTTTAACCGCTTGGCTTGCTTAATTGCAGCACATGTTTCACATTCATGGATAACCTGTGCGATAGTGTCCATGGTCAGGTCCACCCCTCGATCTCGAGCCCATCTATATGTTGCATCTCTTCCCTGATGGCCTGAAGTATCATGGGCCCACTGAGCCATAAATAGCTCACCCTTATGTTGCCAGCCCAGGTCCACCTGAGACACTTCAATCTTGGCAGCCTGATCCACCTGTTGGTTGTTTCGATGTTCTTCAGTGGCCCAACTCTTGGGTACGTGAGCATCTACGTGACGTACTTTTACAACCAGATTCTCTAGCCGGGACGCAATATCTTGCCACAGTGTGGCAGCCCAAATGGGTTTACCTCTGCGCTGCCAGTTGCTCTGCTTCCATTGCTGTAACCACCCCCACAGGGCATTTGCCACCATCCATGAGTCAGTATAGAGATAGGGCACTGGCCACTTCTCTCTTTCAGCAATATCTAATGCTAGCTGGATGGCTTTCACCTCTGCAAACTGACTCGATTCACCTTCTCCTTCAGCAGTTTCTGCAACTTGTCGTGTAGGATTCCATACAGCAGCCTTCCACCTCCGATGCTTTCCCACAATGCAACAGGATCCGTCAGTGAACAGGGCATATTGCCTCTCATTTTCTGGCAGTTTATTATACAGCGGGGCTTCTTCAGCACGTGCCACCTCCTCCTCTGGCGACATTCCAAAAGCTTTGCCTTCTGGCCAGTCCATGATCACTTCTAAAATTCCTGGGTGACTGGGGTTTCCTATGCGAGCCCGTTGTGTGATCAGTGCAATCCACTTACTCCACGTGGCATCTGTTGCATGATGTGTAGAGGAGACCCTCCCTTTGAACATCCATCCCAGCATTGGCAGTCGGGGTGCTAAGAGGAGCTGTGTCTCAGTACCAACCACTTCTGAGGCAGCTCGAACTCCTTCATATGCTGCCAATATCTCTTTTTCAGTTGGAGTATAGCGAGCCTCGGATCCTCGATATCCTCGACTCCAAAACCCCAGGGGTCGGCCTCGGGTCTCCCCAGGTGCTTTCTGCCAGAGGCTCCAGGTAGGGCCATTCTCCCCAGCTGCAGTATAGAGCACATTTTTAACATCTTGTCCTGCCCGGACTGGTCCAAGGGCTACTGCATGAACAATCTCCCGCTTAATTTGTTCAAAGGCTTGTTGTTGCTCAGGGCCCCATTTAAAATCATTCTTCTTCCGGGTCACTTGATAGAGAGGGCTTACAATCAAACTGTAATTTGGAATATGCATTCTCCAAAACCCCACGACACCTAAGAAGGCCTGTGTGTCCTTTTTATTAGTCGGGGGAGACATAGCTGCTATTTTGTCGATCACATCCATTGGGATCTGACGACGCCCATCTTGCCATTTTACTCCTAAGAACTGGATCTCCTGTGCAGGTCCCTTGGCCTTACTTTGGTTTATGGCAAAACCAGCTTTCAAAAGGATTTGGATTATTTTCTTCCCTTTCTCAAAGACTTCTTCTGCCGTGTTGCCCCATACGATGATGTCATCAATGTATTGCAGGTGTTCTGGAGCATCACCTTTTTCCAGTGCAGTCTGGATTAGTCCATGGCAAATGGTGGGGCTGTGTTTCCACCCCTGGGGCAATCGATTCCAAGCGTACTGGACGCCCCTCCAAGTAAAGGCAAATTGTGGACGACACTCTGCTGCCAGAGGGATTGAGAAAAACGCATTAGCAATGTCCATTGTGGCATACCACTTGGCTGCCTTTGACTCTAGTTCGTATTGAAGTTCTAGCATATCTGGAATGGCAGCACTCAGCGGTGGCATAACTCCATTCAGGCCGCGATAGTCAACTGTTAGTCTCCATTCCCCATTAGACTTCGGCACTGGCCATATGGGACTATTAAAGGGTGAGCGAGTTTTGCTGATCACTCCTTGGCTCTCCAGTTGGCGAATCAACTTGTGGATGGGAATCAGAGAGTCTTGGTTGGTGCGATATTGCCGCCGGTGCACCGTCGTGGTAGCAATTGGCACTTGTTGTTCTTCAACCTTCAGCAACCCCACAATCGAAGGGTCTTGAGAGAGACCAGGCAGGGTAGACAGCTGTTCAGTGCCCTCCGTCTCCAAGGCAGCTATACCGAAAGCCCATCGATACCCCTTTGGGTCCTTAAAATACCCCCTCCTGAGATAGTCTATGCCAAGGATACACGGAGCCTCTGGACCAGTCACAATGGGGTGTTTCTGCCATTCATTTCCAGTTAGGCTTACTTCAGCCTCCAATACAGTTAACTCTTGAGATCCCCCTGTCACACCAGAAATACAGATGGGTTCTGCCCCTTTATAACTTGATGGCATTAGAGCGCAATGTGCACTGGTGTCTACTAGAGCCTTATACTCCTGTGGGTCTGACGTGCCAGGCCATCGAATCCACACAGTCCAATAGACCCGGTTATCCCTTTCCTCCACCTGGCTGGAGGCAGGGCCCCTCTAATTCTGGTCAGAGTATTCAGTATTCACTTCTCGTAAAATTGGCTCAGAATTCCCTTCAAGAGGATCGGAAATAAAATCAGCCCTTCTACTCTGTTTGGAAACTGGAGCGGCATTTTGCCTGGTAGAATCCCCTTTTGTGGTGGTTTTGCCTCGCAGCTCACGTACCCGTGCATTTAGGACCGAGGTAGGTTTTCCGTCCCATTTCCTCATGTCCTCTCCATGATCACATAGGTAAAACCACAGGGCACCTCGCGGTGTGTACCTTCTATATTCTCTCTCTTGGGCAGAAGAACGCTCACTCCTAATAGCTGCGACATTGGTCCTTACAAGTGGGGAGTAGGACATATCCTCTTTGATTTGTTGGACATCCTGGGACAGCTTCTCCACAGCCGAAATGCAGGCTTGTAGGGAGGAGGAGAGATTTTCTTCGTATTGATGGAGTTGGCGAGCCACTTCCTCCACTGTCGGTGCCTCTTCGTCTTTCCAGGCCATTATTGCCAATGTGTTGGCATAGGATGATGGTGCGCTCCGTACAAACTTCTGCCACATGGGTCATGTGCATTGGACTTCGTCTGGATCTTTGGATAATTGTGAGTTGTCCGGGTCATGATGAATCGTCTCTAGCACAGCTAATTCCCTCAGATATTGGATACCTTTTTCCATGGTGGTCCACTTGCCTGGTTGACATATAACATCTTCCTTAAAGGGGTACCTTTCCTTCACACTTGACAGGAGTCACCTCCAGAGGCTGATGGCTTGTGTCCCTTTTCCAATTGCCTTGTCAATGCCACCTTCCCTGGCAAGCGATCCCAGCTGCTTGGCTTCCCTACCTTCTAATTCCAAGCTATTAGCCCCATTGTCCCAGCATCAGAGGAGCCAGGTGATAATATGCTCACCTATACAGCGGCCAAAATCTTTTTGTATATCCCTGTCGTGGTTTAACCCCAGCCAGCAACTAAGCACCACGCAGCCGCTCACTCACTCCCCCCCATCCTGTGGGATGGGGGAGAAAATCGGGAAAAGAAGTAAAACTCCTGGGTTGAGATAAGAACGGTTTAACAGAACAGAAAAGAAGAAACTAATAATCATAATGATAACACTAATAAAATGACAACAGTAGTAATAAAAGGATTGGAATGTACAAATGATGCGCAGGGCAATTGCTCACCACCCACCGACCGACACCCAGCCAGTCCCCGAGTGGCGATTCCCTGCCCCCCACTTCCCAGTTCCTAAACTAGATGGGACGTCACATGGTATGGAATACACTGTTGGCCAGTTTGGGTCAGGTGCCCTTGCAGGGCATGAGAAGCTGAAAAATCCCTGACTATAGTCTAAACACTACTGAGCAACAACTGAAAACATCAGTGTTATCAACATTCTTCTCATACTGAACTCAAAACATAGCACTGTACCAGCTACTAGGAAGACAGTTAACTCTATCCCAGCTGAAACCAGGATATATACAAAGTCATAAATGCATCAACATATGGAACTTTGTTGAGGATTTCTTGGCTGAGCGAGGACATGTGAGCAATCCAGCCTTTAGCTGGGAACGAAGCATAAGCATACAAAGTGCTGAAGCGGACAAGGACGCTGTGTCCTTGTACGCTGGGAAAAGGAAGATAAGAAGAGCCTCACAAACAACTCCTGGATGCTGAAGAACGAGATAAGCAACCGCAGGACACCTCATGAAGAAGCTTGAGCAGCCAATAAAGGATAAGATAGCGCCACGTGAAACGATTTATTGTACCAATCAGAGCATTGTATAAGGCGCGTGCATAAGCGCATAGGGTATATAACTGTGCTGAAAGTTGTAGTAAATGGGCTTCACTTGATCACATTGGTCTGTGTGTGATGTCCCCTGTGGATCCTCCACCGCAGGACTTCATCCCATTTTCCCAATCGGCTGTGGTGGTGCAGCCCCCCCATGTCACCCTGATATTTCCAGATAAGCTATGCACGCTTTGGGAAAAACTCCCATTGTGCTGTTATGTTGGTTGCAAGTGCAGAGACTTATGGGCGCCAGGCAACCCCTGGCCACACCCGGGCCATCTGCTGTCTGAATTGTATATCAGAATGACTCAGCACGAATTGTGGCCAGAATGTAAAATAATGACCGAAACCAGTCATCTCGAGACCCTATAAATAGCGATCCAAGGTGAGGCCTTTTTAGCTCTCCAGGACCGCAGCGGGCTGTGTGACCCAGTATCTCCCCCTGAGCTGGGATGCCTCTCAGGGTAGATTTGGCGAGGATTGAAAGATCGTCCGTCAACGATTTCACGAGAACTTAAAGGCCTGATTTTGTGAGGTTTGCTGACCATCCATTGATGAATGCCGGCATGTAAAAGTAATTCATGAAACTCACGACAGTGAAATTTTAATCATAGGTTAACCTCTGTCTCTCTGTTTGTGTGTGTGTGTATGTGTGTGTGTGTGTAAAATTTTATTCAGAACTGTTGTACCTGTGCACGTGCGTTTGCAGTTTGGTTCGGAACTATTTTGCCTGTCTGTGTGTGGTTCAGAACTGTTTTATCTGTCTGTGCGTGTGTATGATTTGATTTAACCTCCATCTGTGTGTGCCCCTGCTGTAAGTTTCAGGTGATCCTTGCCATTTTCAAATCTTTAACTAAGTCGCAAATTTGATTGTAAAAAATTCTATTGAATCACTCTGTTAAATTGGCTGATGATTAAGTACTGTTAAAATTATACAACCTAATCTTGTGATCTATCTCAAAATATTAATAAATCCTAAATTGTTGCTAAACCAAAGCCGTGTAACAAAATCTCATTCGCAACATCATTGACAAAACAACATCAATTGCAATATTGTATTAAATTGTAAAGATCCATTTTCTGGTCACCATTCCCCATCATCCAGTTTATAATTTGGCCACCATTGATTACAATATCTTTTCATTTTATCTTCAGTCATCGGATCTCCCCCAAACTTATTCCAATTTTTCAAAATACACCCCAAAGGGCTACAAGTAGGAATCGTGGATTGGCCTGATCACATTTTCACCAAATATCCAGATTATTAATTATTTGCCAGCTCTGACCCCCCGGTCAGTAATTCCTTCTGCGGTTCTGACCCCCCAGTCAGTAATTCCTCTTGTGCGCACTCGGCTTTGACCCCAAATTGTCAGTAAAGGCAATCTTTTCCCCTGTTGCCCGGCATCTACATGCGACTTTATAACCTTCTGCAGAAGCAATTAAATTAATTTATATTAATTTTAATACTCACCTGTAGCGCTCGCCGCATATCAAGGTGCCACGATTAGATCACTGATCACCCCCCAGATCAGGGAAAGAGACAGATAACACACACAGTGTGAGCGCCAACTTCCGCCTTTTATTGCGCAGTCAATTCCTTTTATACTAACAAGGGTAGGCGGGATTACAGACACATCATAAGGCTGCGACTAACCCTCTAACTTTCCGTGACATCGCGAGATCTTCCGAACGCCGAACCCTACATCTCCCCCCTCTCTATGACAAGTTGGCTTCTATTGTTATGAACAATTCCACACCAAGAAATAACTATGTAAAGTACTATGAGTATAAACATATCTCTACAACTAAGTTGAAACACTCTATCTTAAACACCCGTAAATGTCCCATTTACCCTGCAGAGCAAAGAGCTCCTTTGTAGAAATTCACACAGGAGGTAGATTGAAAGTTATACAGATACATCATGAGGCTTGGAAAGAATTACTTCTATTACTCTATAAGGTTTATCGTTGGTGCGCTGATGTTGGCTTAATGTCTGAGGCACCTAGATTCCTGGCTGCGAGCTCTGACAGCCAGATCCCATAAAGGCACGTATTGATAGACTCTGAGAGGGACGTCATCCAGATACATATCAGGGTCCCCCAGTTGGCTTCGCATCCACTGCCAAAAATTTGTAGCAGATACCCAAGGTGTCACAAGCCAGGAAAGGATGACAGCGACCTGTAGGAAAAGCACTCAAACACTACGAGGTTAAGGCAGGACGAATCATACGACTAGGAACCCATTTCAGTAGCCCTTCAGGTGTCTGTACACAGGCATACCCTCGCCCGAGACAATGCAACTCAAACGGCCCATCCCATTGGCGTGTCTGAAAGTCACGTACACGGACCAACAGGTAGGGACCTTTCTCTTCTGCGTTCGTAAAGTGTCATTGCGCCGCCGTCTCTTCCAAGTCCCCTCGAACTGTCTGATTTAATGAAGTTAACGCAGTTAACAGAAGACGCTGTGTACGGAGAGCAGGTGTGTTTTCCTGTATCCAGGAGGGCTCCTCCTGCTCCCCCTCCCTAAGCCGATCGAGTAAGGCCTTTAAAGTTCGATGTGCTCGTTCTACAATGGCCTGGCCGGTGCTATATGAGGGATGCCATGTTTACTTAACAAGCTGGACAAGGTAAAATTATTACAATAGCTAAAATCACAATAACTACAATAATGCCCATAATTCTTTGAGCCAACCCATTACCCCTAATGACCCAAACCATGAGGACTATGAGGAAGAGGAACCATCCATACATTCTTGTGTCATCTTGCTCCACGAACTCAGCCCAGCAATCGGTAGGTGCCAGCTTTCCGTGGGCATCCCCACAGAGGCAACGATGGCCTCACCGTACACCAGCCTGATGCTCTTCGGAAAATCCCGGTATTTATACATTTGCAGAGGAACGGGTTTTGGCACACGTGGCCAGCGGGTGCCAAAAGTCTGCCTCGGTTGCAATCTATGACGCATGCGCTCGCTGGCCAGGCGCGCTGCACGAGTCATAGCCATCTTGTCTATTGGCTCATGGGCTTTATGATGCGGTTGCGGTGCACAGAGAATCTTGACCTGTTATGTTAGCCAAGGTGACCTATACGTTAGTTTTTGACTGAGGTGGTATTCATATTGCTGCACCATCTATGATGCTCCAGATGATGATGGTCGTACAAATCGAACAGGAGTCCATCGTGGGCCTGTATCTGTGGAAACACAATCATAACCTCGTTCCCAGGTTATTAATGGAAATAGACCTTACCCCTAATTTTGGCTTTAATTAACTTTTACGTTTACCCCACACTGTCTTCCCGTAATCACACTATGTTTAACCAAATTATGCTTAACACACTTTTTACCTAAAGCAAGTTCTATATACAATAAGGCACGCTGTTCTAAAAACCTCTCTGAAGGACTCAATGTCTGCTAGTCCTCTAAAGTGTAATACTCTATTAGTCAGAATCTGTCGGATCAGTGGCTCCAGCACCCGCCGGTGCCGTCCCAGTTGCCATTGGGACAAAGTCTTCAATTTCTCAAGGACTTTCCAGTGAAACACCTCCCCTTTTTTTTTTTACTCTCCTCCAATGCCTCTCCCTCTCGTCTGCAGAGGCTACTGCAGGCGGCTCCGCGTCTATCGCGGGCACAGTTGGTTTCACCGTCTCTGGTTCCGAGAGGCGGGATGGATTAAAGGGCGGTGGCGGGGGCGCGGATGGTTCTGCCCGGGGGCCGGCCGCGGCCGCGCCTGGCGGCGGCCATTCCATGGCCGGCTGACACGCGCCGCTGCAAGGCGGCGGAGGGGGGGGCGGAAAAGGAAGGGAGGAGGGAGGGGGCGGAGGAAGCGCCGGAGGGGGTGCAGGTGACGGCTCAGCAGGCACAGGCTCAGGAGGCTCAGTCCGCTCTCCCGGCAAGGACGCCTGATTTCCCCCGCGGGGGGTGTTTCCTCCTCTGCCACAGTCTCCAACCCCCGCTGCCTCCCAGTTATCCCCTCCGCGGGTGGCCGTTCCTCCCACTCTCTCAACTAACGGTACAAATCTCCCTTAACGTCCCCGCCTGGATCCCAGTCCAAGAGGCACTCCTCCAACTCCTTCCGAACCTCCCGCCGTAACTCCCCCCATGGACACTGCAGAGGGGGCTCGTCCGTCCCCGCTGGTACCGTCCCTACAGGAAAAACCTCCGTCTCTGCCGCACCCTCCGCGTCCACGCTCTCAGTCGGAGATGGACCGCTCTGTGAGCCCCGCTCCACAGCCGCCCACTCCGTCTGAGTTTGACTCACTGTCTCTGGGGGCACTGCCCCCCCTTGTTTTTGAACCGGCGCTTCATCCGCAAACAAAACAGCTCGCGCCGCCGACCAACACTCCCCAGCTTTCCGTCCTGCCGTAACTACCTCCTCCACTCTCCCTCACGCTTGTAATCGTTCCGCAGCTCCGCGCTCACCCGCGAGCGCTGACTGGAGCAACAGTTCCTGAATCTCTCCCCAATTTGGGGGACTTAATACTTCTTTGGGAGAGCCCATCCCTCCCCGGCGCAGCACCCATTGGATGCATTCGCCCGTGGGGCCCCTCCTAATCGTTCCGTGAGCACCCACCTCATCAGCCAACACTTTCAACACCTTAATCACTTGCGCAAGTCCCATCGTCGCCTAGTGCGACCGATCACGTCGGGGTCACCATTATGTAGCGCTCGCCGCATATCAAGGTGCCACAATTAGATCACTGATCACCCCCCAGATCAGGGAAAGAGACAGATAACACACACAGTGTGAGCGCCAACTTTCGCCTTTTATTGCGCAGGCAATTCCTTTTATACTAACAAGGGTAGGCGGGATTACAGACACATCATAAGGCTGCGACTAACCCTCTAACTTTCCGTGACATCGCGAGATCTTCCGAACGCCGAACCCTACACTCACCAATCCAGGAATTCGCCCCCCTTTCACCTTTGTACAAATATCTCTGTTCGGCATTGCACCTTTGAGTCACTTGTTGCCCCGACTTCGGAGAGAACCCGATCAATAGGTTGGTGCACGCTGGAGCTCTGTCCGGTCCAGTCCGCTGTCGAGGACAGCAAGACAATCAGGGCAAGGCCTTATGGCTGTCCCTTCTGGGTCGCCAAAATGTTGTCCCAAAATGGGGTTCTTCACCTGGTGTGTGAAGAACTGATAACACACAGAATCGCGATATTTGTTTATTTCATGTCTGCGCAGAGATGGGTGCTAGGTGGTAACTCCACAAAGCTAGCACACACTTGAAACGCAAACAGGGTCTTATATACACATCAGGATCAAGGAAAAAGTGTTAACAAAATACATGATTGGTTACAAACAATTCATATAACAAAAATACTTCTACATATGTCTAAATAATTACCCAACTCATTATATTAAGGTGGTCTTACATTTACATACTCATTATGCACAAGTGGGTGTCATTTTTAATATTAAAATTGAGCTAAGTTTGCTAAGGACACACTTTTTTCTTGACACTACTCCAGAACTGGGCACTTGTGATATAAATCAGAAATAAGGCAATAGCATTGACAGAACCTCATTGTTTCACCTCCTTGCTTTGATGGATTCAATGTAAGGACCTTCCATTCTTGTTCTTATGGTTTCAATAACAGATTGTCCTTCCAACATCAGGTTGAGATAAAGACAGTATAATAGGACAGAAAGGAAGAAAATAATAATGATAATAGTAATAGTAATACAATAATAATAATAAAAGAATTGGAATATACAAAACAGGTGATGCACAATGCAATTCCTCACCACTCGCCGACCGATGCCCAGTTAGTTCCTGAGCAGTGATCCGCCCCCCCAGGCCAACTCCCCCCAGTTTATATACTAGGCATGACGTCACATGGTATGGAATATTCCTTTGGCCAGTCAGCTGCCCTGGCTGTGTCCCCTCCCAACTTCTTGTGCCCCTCCAGCCTTCTTGCTGGCTGGGCATGAGAAGCTGAAAAATCCTTGACATAGTATAAACACTACTGTCGTGGATGGAGTGATGCAGTTCACTTGTAACAGAGAAGTAGCAATATGTTTATTGATATAAAACAGCAATTTAACAAAGTTTGATGGTAAATGTGACAGTGGTTTAACAAGATTCGATGGCAGGGTTCACTTGATATTTACTGCATAGAGGACAGGGTCAGACAAAACTGTCAGGGAGACCCTCCTGTTGAGTCACAAGGTTCAGAAAGGACCCACTTGCATTCTAAACTCCTTCTCAGAGGGGAGTTTAGGTGTGGCTGGATCCAGACATAGTCCCAGACTTGGTCAACAGTTCATGCCTAAAGGATTATATATGCACAATCAATCCTTTATATCACTTAGCTAGCTTGGTCCCCATGGTGTTGTGGGGAACCAGTGAAGAGAGGGAAAAGGGTCTTGTTTCTCACCTTTTTTCCTTTTCCTCTAATATTTATAGAGTCATAGAATGGTTTGGGTTGGAAGGGACCTCAAAGATCATCTAGTTCCAACCCCCCCCGCCATGGGCAGGGACACCTTCCACTAGATCAGGTTGCTCAAAGACCCATCTAACCTGGCCTTGAACACTTCCAAAGAGGGGGCATCCACAACTTCTCTGGCAACCTGTTCCAGTGCCTCACCACCCTCGCACTAAAGAATTTCTTCCTTACATCTAATCTAAATCTACCTTCTTTCAGTTTAAAACCATTACCCCTCGTCCTATCACTACACTCCCTGATAAAGAGTCCGTCCCCATCTTTCGTGGAGGCCCCCTTTAAGTACTGGAAGGCCAGTCTTAGGTCCCCCCCCAGAGCCTTCTCTTCTCTAGGATAAACAACCCCAACCTATCCTCATAGGGGAGGTGCTCCAGCCCCTGCTTATCTTCGTGGCCCTCCTCTGGACCCGCTTGAGCAGGTCCGTGTCTTTCTTGTGCTGGGGGCCCCAGAGCTGAACACAGTACTCCAGGTGGGATCTCACGAGAGCAGAGGGGCAGAATCAACTCCCTTGACCTGCTAGCCACACTTCTTTTGATGCAGCCCAGGATGCAACTGGCTTTCTGGGCTGCGAGCGCACATTGCTGGCTCATATTTAATTTTTCATCCACTAACACCCCCAAGTCCTCTTCAGGGCTGCTCTCAATCCACTCATCACCCAGCCTGTAGTTGTGCTTGGGATTGCCCCGACCCATGTGCAGGACCTTGCCCTTGGCCTTGTTGAACTTCATGAGGTTCGTATTTCTAACTACAAGGGTGACTAAATAAAAACCAAACACATATTATCTGTGGGATTTTTTTACATTAGATCAGCTAAAATCCATCTTCCTTTACTAGGAAGTATCTGTATTTGCCAACAATTCTTTGTGTCTGACTCATTTCCTTATTACCTCCCTTCCACCCTCTGTTTTCCCTTAAGAGATTGACTTTCCTCCAGCTCAAACAAAAAGAATTTCTTTGGCATATGAAGGTCAAGGACAGATTTTCTAATGTCTGCCTGCATGCCTATCTCTCTCTCTACCTCTCTGTCCATCTATCTACTCTTCTAAAGTGCCTATTCTTGTAGGATCTTAGAACTCTTATAACAGGCTTTGTTCCATTTTAATTCACTGCTGCTTTTTTAAAAAAGAATATGAACCTAGATGTGCCATTTAAGATTTCCGCAGAGATAGGTGATGTGCCCAAGAAGCCTATCTGCATTCTGCAAACTTGACTCGGAAGCCATACAGTGACATGAAGCAATGCACGTAACATCTGGAAGGATTTATTTTAAAACATCTCTCAGCTTTCAAGTTCAGTTTGAAAGCAGTCTTCCCCTATGATTAAATGGTTTGAAGGGGCAAGAGTGGCTTCCAATGGGCTGTTCTCTCTCAACTCCAAACATATAGCATGACCAGGAGAAAGGTAATATGTCCATTGCTCCCTATCTTGGTGGTGCCCAACTGGAATCTTGGAGGATGCTCTGCTTTGTGCCCAGAAGAGACCAGAAGTCAGCCAGGCTCTGCATTAAGTGGGCACTGTAGTAGTTTAATACTGCCCTTTTACCACCTTTTTTTGCGCTGGAGACAAATATATGGCACATGGAGATTCAGAAAGTAGAGCACAGCAGAAAACCAGCTACAACCTATGTGGGGTAAACAAGAATGCTTTTGACCTTGCATTTTTATGATTTAATCAGCAAGGGAGCAAAGGGCAGAACACAAAAACTGCACCCTTGTTGTTAGCTAAGGAAATAGATGGCAAAGCAATTAGTCAATGCAGACCAGGGAAGAGCCAAGAGCAATGATTTTTCTGCAAGCAAAAATCCTTTCACTTCTTCAAATCCAATCACTCCATAGTGACTTCTTGTTTCTACTCTGAGAGAACATTTTCTCTCTCCTCCACATTATTTTCTGTTTTACAATTTCATTTACTAAATGCTCTGCAGCTGTGTTATTCTTTCTGTAGCTTTCACACTGTTTTATCTGGCACTGTGTGTCATCTCAGATAAGTTTCACAGATAAATTGGTTGATCAGGTTAGTATAGAAAGTAACACAGTTGTAGAGCAGAAGAGTGACCAGGGAAGACCACTGGAACTGCTAAATCCTATAGTAGACCATTAGGCTAAGAGTATACTTCATCTTTCATAAACAGCACTCCAAATGAAGAAAAATCTCAAAAGCAAGTAGTGATTTGGGGTATTGAACCTCAGACATCATAACAGAGCCTGGCCTTCAGAGAACACTGAATCTTCGCCCTGAAAGTCAGATGGCCTTTCAACATCTCAAACTTGGAATCAAAAGTGGTTATATTAGCCATCAGTAATCATTTTTCAGAATCTAACGCTTGATGTGCAGGGTAGCAGCCTTTTTCCAAACTCTGGCCATGCAAATGATACTGGCCAGGACAGTGAATGAACCAGTTAAAATACTAAGGTTAACAGCATTTGTAGAAAGAGATACTGAAATTATAGACTATGAGTGTTCCCACAACAAAGTTGTATCTAAGAGTAGTGCTTATTCATTTGGGAAAAATAAACATGATTACTAAGAAAACACACCTCTTGCCACTGCTGAGCTATGCAGGGTTTTATTTATTACTCTTAGAGGGTTATTCACACCATCAAATCTGGACATCTCATTTCAGTATGATTCAGAGGATCAAAATTAAGTTCCTTACAGAGTCAACAGAGAGATGCAGACACTTCCAGGGCAGAGGGCAACTCTGTGTAATTAGGTTAGATGCCTAATGTAACATAAATTATATGGTTTGCATGCTTCCTATAAGGGCCTTACCAACTGTCGTGGTTTAACCCCAGCCAGCAACTAAGCACCACGCAGCCGCTCACTCACTCCCCCCCATCCTGTGGGATGGGGGAGAGAATCGGGAAAAGAAGTAAAACTCCTGGGTTGAGATAAGAACGATTTAATAGAACAGAAAAGAAGAGACTAATAATGATAATGATAACAATAATAAAATGACAACAGTAGTAATAAAAGGATTGAAATGTACAAATGATGCACAGGGCAATCGCTCACCACCCGCCGACCGACACCCAGCCAGTCCCCAAGCGGCGAAACCCCCCCCCCCCCCACTTCCCAGTTCCTAAACTAGATGGGACGTCACATGGTATGGAATACACTGTTGGCCAGTTTGGGTCAGGTGCCCTGGCTGGGCATGAGAAGCTGAAAAATCCTTGACTGTAGTCTAAACACTACTGAGCAACAACTGAAAACATCAGTGTTATCAACATTCTTCACATACTGAACTCAAAACATAGCACTGTACCAGCTACTAGGAAGACAGCTAACTACATCCCAGCTGAAACCAGGACAGTATCCACCCCTTATTCTATACCATTGACGTCATGCTCAGTTCCCATACCTTTAGTTACATTCTGATCAATCATCACCACCTTTCCATCCCTTTGAGACATATGAACAATGATATATATATATATATATATAAGTATACACACACAGAGATATCAGTTCTTTAGTTCTTTATGTTCATAAAATGTTTGTTGAGTTCATTTAGTTTCTGACTCTGGGCTCCATCTGTCATACCAGTCTGTCTGAGCAGGAGGGATGGTGCAAAGTCCTCTCAGTCGGTAGAGCAGAATTGGGCTTCAGTGCGGTGTGACGAGCAGATGACATTTGGCGCAGCAGGAGGATGGTGCGCACCGTTGGACTGTTGCATGCTGGAGTCAGTTCTGGATCCACCTCTACTGCGCTTTGCTCAGTTTTATCACAGTTCTTTCTTGCTTGATCCGAGTGATTCTTACTATAGTACTATGGATATAGCATATAACAATTATAGTAATGATAACATACAGTAGCAGGGTTATATAGCAACTAATATCATACAGTTTAATTCTGGCTATTTTCACCTAAAATCAAATCCCCTTGAGGCACACATCGGACTTCCCCATCTTTTCGCATCACCCACCAAGTGCACCCAGGCCCTTGAGCAAAAGCAATCCCATGAATGGGTTTACCTTTGCCTGAGGCAGGAGTAACCCAGACTGTTTTCCCTAACATATTTTTCATGTGCACTACAGGGACTTTATCCCCTTCTACAGTATGTAAAAATTCTGATTGGGCAGGGCCACTCCGATTGGCAGATCCTCTGGTGTTGACTAACCAGGTGGCTTTTGCTAAATGTGTATCCCAATGTTTGAAAGTTCCGCCCCCCATTGCTCTCAATGTAGTCTTTAGCAGTCCATTGTATCGCTCAATTTTCCCAGAGGCTGGTGCATGATAGGGGATATGATACACCCACTCAATGCCGTGCTCTTTGGCCCAGGTGTCTATGAGGTTGTTTCGGAAATGAGTCCCATTGTCTGACTCAATTCTTTCTGGGGTGCCATGTCGCCACAAGACCTGCTTCTCAAGGCCCAGGATAGTGTTCCGGGCAGTGGCATGGGGTACAGAATATGTTTCCAGCCATCCGGTGGTTGCTTCCACCATTGTAAGCACATAGCGCTTGCCTTGGCGAGTTTGTGGGAGTGTGATATAGTCAATCTGCCAGGCTTCCCCAAATTTATATTTCAGCCATCGCCCTCCATACCACAGGGGCTTTAACCGCTTGGCTTGCTTAATTGCAGCACATGTTTCACATTCATGGATAACCTGCGCGATAGTGTCCATGGTCAGGTCCACCCCTCGATCTCGAGCCCATCTATATGTTGCATCTCTTCCCTGATGGCCTGAAGTATCATGGGCCCATTGAGCCATAAATAGCTCACCCTTATGTTGCCAGTCCAGGTCCACCTGAGACACTTCAATCTTGGCAGCCTGATCCACCTGTTGGTTGTTTCGATGTTCTTCAGTGGCCCGACCCTTGGGTACGTGAGCATCTACATGACGTACTTTTACAACCAGATTCTCTAGCCGGGACGCAATATCTTGCCACAGTGTGGCAGCCCAAATGGGTTTACCTCTGCGCTGCCAGTTGCTCTGCTTCCATTGCTGTAACCACCCCCACAGGGCATTTGCCACCATCCATGAGTCAGTATAGAGATAGAGCACTGGCCACTTTTCTCTTTCAGCAATATCTAACGCTAGCTGGATGGCTTTCACCTCTGCAAACTGACTCGATTCACCCTCTCCTTCAGCAGTTTCTGCAACTTGTCGTGTAGGACTCCATACAGCAGCTTTCCACCTTCGATGCTTTCCCACAATGCGACAGGACCCGTCAGTGAACAGGGCATATTGCCTCTCATTCTCTGGCAGTTTATTATACAGCGGGGCTTCTTCAGCACGTGCCACCTCCTCCTCTGGTGACATTCCAAAATCTTTGCCTTCTGGCCAGTCCGTGATTACTTCTAAAATTCCTGGGCGACTGGGGTTTCCTATGCGAGCCCGTTGTGTGATCAGTGCGATCCACTTACTCCACGTGGCGTCAGTCGCGTGATGTGTAGAGGAGACCCTCCCTTTGAACATCCAGCCCAGCACTGGTAGTCGGGGTGCTAAGAGGAGCTGTGTCTCAGTACCAACCACTTCTGAGGCAGCTCGAACTCCTTCATACGCTGCCAATATCTCTTTTTCAGTTGGAGTATAGCGAGCCTCGGATCCTCGATATCCTCGACTCCAAAACCCCAGGGGTTGGCCTCGGGTCTCCCCAGGTGCTTTCTGCCAGAGGCTCCAGGTAGGGCCATTCTCCCCAGCTGCAGTATAGAGCACATTTTTAACATCTTGTCCTGTCCGGACTGGTCCAAGGGCTACGGCATGAACAATCTCCCGTTTAATTTGTTCAAAGGCTTGTTGTTGTTCAGGGCCCCATTTAAAATCATTCTTCTTCCGGGTCACTTGATAGAGAGGGCTTACAATCAAACTGTAATTTGGAATATGCATTCTCCAAAACCCCACGACACCTAAGAAGGCCTGTGTGTCCTTTTTATTAGTCGGGGGAGACATAGCTGCTATTTTATTAATCACATCCATTGGGATCTGACGACGTCCATCTTGCCATTTTATTCCCAAAAACTGGATCTCCTGTGCAGGTCCCTTGACCTTACTTTCTTTTATGGCAAAACCGGCTTTCAGAAGGATTTGGATTATTTTCTTCCCTTTCTCAAAGACTTCTTCTGCCGTGTTGCCCCATACGATGATGTCATCAATGTATTGCAGGTGTTCTGGAGCTTCACCTTTTTCCAGTGCAGTCTGGATTAGTCCATGGCAAATGGTGGGGCTGTGTTTCCACCCCTGGGGCAATCGATTCCAAGTGTACTGGACACCTCTCCAAGTAAAGGCAAATTGTGGACGACACTCTGCTGCTAGAGGGATTGAGAAAAACGCATTAGCAATGTCCATTGTGGCATACCACTTGGCTGCCTTTGACTCTAGTTCGTATTGAAGTTCTAGCATATCTGGAATGGCAGCACTCAGCGGTGGCATAACTTCATTCAGGCCGCGATAGTCAACTGTTAGTCTCCACTCCCCATTAGACTTCCGCACTGGCCATATGGGACTATTAAAGGGTGAGCGGGTTTTGCTGATCACTCCTTGGCTCTCCAGTTGGCGAATCAACTGGTGGATGGGAATCAGAGAGTCTCGGTTGGTGCGATATTGCCGCCGGTGCACCGTCGTGGTAGCAACTGGCACTTGTTCTTCAACCTTGAGCAACCCCACAATCGAAGGGTCTTGAGAGAGACCAGGCAGGGTAGACAGCTGTTCAGTGCCCTCTGTCTCCAAGGCAGCTATACCAAAAGCCCATCGATACCCCTTCGGGTCCTTAAAATACCCCCTCCTGAGATAGTCTATGCCAAGGATACACGGAGCCTCTGGACCAGTCACAATGGGGTGTTTCTGCCATTCATTTCCAGTTAGGCTTACTTCAGCTTCCAATACAGTTAATTCTTGGGATCCCCCTGTCACACCAGAAATACAAATGGATTCTGTCCCTTTATAACTTGATGGCATTAGAGTGCACTGTGCGCCGGTGTCTACTAGAGCCTTATACTCCTGTGGGTCTGACGTGCCAGGCCATCGAATCCACACAGTCCAATAGACCCGGTTATCCCTTTCCTCCACCTGGCTGGAGGCAGGGCCCCTCTAATTCTGGTTACAGTATTCAGTATTCACTTCTCGTAAAATTGGCTCAGAAGTCCCTTCAAGAGGATCAGAAATGAAATCAGCCCTTCTACTCTGTTTGGAAACTGGAGCGGCATTTTTCCTGGTAGAATCCCCTTTTGTGGTGGTTTTTCCTCGCAGTTCACGTACCTGTGCATTTAGGACCGAGGTAGGTTTTCCGTCCCATTTCCTCATGTCCTCTCCCTGATCACATAGGTAAAACCACAGGGCACCTCGCGGTGTGTACCTTCTATATTCTCTCTCTTGGGAAGAGGAGCGCTCACTCCTAATAGCTGAGACATTGGTCCTTACACGTGTGGAGTAGGACATATCCTCTTTGATTTGTTGGACATCCTCGGACAGCTTCTCCACAGCTGCAATGCAGGCTTGTAGGGAGGAGGAGAGATTTTCTTCGTATTGACGGAGTTGGCGAGCCACTTCCTCCACTGTCGGTGCCTCTTCATCCTTCCAGGCCATTATTGCCAATGCGTTGGCATAGGATGATGGTGCGCTCCGTACAAACTTCCGCCACATGGGTCGTGTGCATTGGACTTCGTCTGGATCTTTGGGTAATTGTGGGTTGTCCGGGTCATGATGGATCGTCTCTAGCACAGCTAATTCCCTCAGATATTGAATACCTTTTTCCATGGTGGTCCACTTGCTTGATTGACATATAACATCTTCCTTAAAGGGGTACCTTTCCTTCACACTTGACAGGAGTCGCCTCCAGAGGCTGATGGCTTGTGTCCCTCTTCCAATTGCCTTGTCAATGCCACCTTCCCTGGCAAGCGATCCCAGCTGCTTGGCTTCCCTACCTTCTAATTCCAAGCTATTAGCCCCATTGTCCCAGCATCGGAGGAGCCAGGTGATAATATGCTCACCTATGCGGCGGCCAAAGTCTTTTCGCAGATCCCGCAGCTCACTCAAGGATAGGGACCGGGTTATTACCTCTGGTTCTGCCTCTTCCTCCGGTTCCCGTGATGACCCTGGTTCACCTTCATCCTTCGCTAAGCGAACTGATTTTTTTGTATATTTCTTTTTCTGTACGGGGGCAACTGATGCTGGTGCAGGTTGGTCCGCTGGTTCAGTTGCAGTATCGCTCACTGGGTTTTGGATAACCGCAGTGTCTGTCACCGAGGTTTGGGTAGCAGCAGTGCTCGTCACTGGGGCTGGAGGGACTGCAGTGCCCGTTGCTGAGGTTTGGGTGGCTGCTGTACTCATTGCCGGGGCTGGAGGGGCTGCAGTGCCTGTTGTTGAGGTTTGGGTAGCCCGAGTTCTCGTCGCCGGGGCTGGAGGGGTCACGGTGCCTGTCGCCAAGGTCTGGGTGCCTGCAATGCTCCTTGCCGGGGCTGGAGGGGCCGCAGCGCCCGTTGCCAAGGTTTGGGTGGCCGCGGTGCTCACCATTTTGTTGTTAGGTCCAGAGACTTTCTCTTCCCCTTGAGGGTACTGAGTGGTGTCAAACAGGGCTCGATAGGCATGGGCCAGGCCCCAGCACGTTGCAGTGATTTGTATCTCTCTGGAGCTGCCGGGGTGACAGCATACCTTTTGCAAATATTTTACTAGTTCTTCTGGATCCTGCACTTGTTCAGGGGTGAATTTCCAAAACATCGGAGGTGCCCACTTTTCTAGGTATTTGCCCATACTACCCCACACACCCTGCCACTCATCATTATCCAGCCTTGGGGCACATCTCTGGGTGATCTTCTTAAATAGCTGTTTAACCTTAAACGAGAGCTGAACCACATTCAGAAGTATGCTAATTCCTAGCAGTAGGGCTAGGACCGTGCTAGCCCCAACATTCCAGGAGTATTCAAATTTTTCAAAATTCTCAAACACCATTGTAACTGGACCGAAGGAGAAAGGAGAGGGGAAGAAAGGTACCCCACCCACAGACTGGTTTTCCATGGAGGAAAGGTAAATGGTATAATTATTAATAGTTTCCCACAGATGGCTCCCGCAGTATAAAGGTGACAATGCTAAGTGCAAATACCGGATTAATCCCACAGCTGATGACTTTATCATACCATAAACCAGAGTTATACCATACATCAAAGCGAAAACCTTAATCCACCTCCCACGGATGATAAGCAGCAGAAGAGGAACTACATACAGCAAGCGAGGTGATACATAACAGAGCCTTAAAAACCAGAGCAACAACTCTAAGAATGCATAAATCAACATAATGAATGCTTAGGACAAATTTGTTTTAACAAGCTCTGGTCAGGTTTGTCGTTATCTCAACCCTTCGTGCCCCACGTTGGGCGCCAAAAGGACTGTCGTGGTTTAACCCCAGCCAGCAACTAAGCACCACGCAGCCGCTCACTCACTCCCCCCCATCCTGTGGGATGGGGGAGAAAATCAGGAAAAGAAGTAAAACTCGTGGGTTGAGATAAGAACGATTTAATAGAACAGAAAAGAAGAAACTAATAATGATAATGATAACACTAATAAAATGACAACAGTAGTAATAAAAGGATTGAAATGTACAAATGATGCACAGGGCAATCGCTCACCACCCGCCGACCGACACCCAGCCAGTCCCCAAGCGGCGAAACCCCCCCCCCCCACTTCCCAGTTCCTAAACTAGATGGGACGTCACATGGTATGGAATACACTGTTGGCCAGTTTGGGTCAGGTGCCCTGGCTGGGCATGAGAAGCTGAAAAATCCTTGACTGTAGTCTAAACACTACTGAGCAACAACTGAAAACATCAGTGTTATCAACATTCTTCACATACTGAACTCAAAACATAGCACTGTACCAGCTACTAGGAAGACAGCTAACTACATCCCAGCTGAAACCAGGACACCAACTGTAAGATAAAATTAAACTCCCTAGCTACCTTGGATGGTAGTCATTTCCATCTCTCCTTCCCCTGCCGCCACAGTCTCATCAACCAATCAAACCCCATCCTTTAATTTTTGCCTCTTACTGCTGTGGCCTCTCTGGCACCTTCTTCTCATTTTGGCTTTGCGCTTTGCTCCCTTCCCATAGCAATCATGTACCTCTAGGTGAGAGTGAGGGGTGTGGAGGAGGGGGGCCGGTTAAGGATGCAGACAGCTATGCATAGGTGTGATGAGTGTTGCCATCCACTAAGTTCAAAGACATGATCCAAACTGCAGCTGCTTCTGATACATCCTTCAGCTTGGGAGCTTCCCTGATTCCCTGCTTTGGTGTAGCTATAAGCTCCTAAGATGCTTTCTTAGGATGATAAATTCTACAGGAAAAGGTAGAGGGGTAAGTATCACGGTCCATCTGTATCTCTCAAATTTACAGGACAACGTACTCTGTAAATTAAACTTTATTTTATGAGCTCATTAGGAAAGAAAACAAAGAAACACAACAAACAAGGGCTCAGTCCCCTTTGTACAGACTAGTCTAACATGTGAATTCACTAATTCATCACTTAATTTCATGAGGCTGTGAGACCATGGAAAGATGAAAGAGTTGCAGGGAGATGGTTTGGGGGGTCCTGCCAGGCAGGTACAGCGTATGCTCCTGTCTTCTGGTTATCTCACCCTTAGCTTCCTGCTGTTTAAATACAATTATGCTTCCTTATTCCCTGCATTGTTCAGTTATACTGTGCTCATCCCCATGCCGGATTGCAGAGCGGAGCAGACCAGCACCTCTGTCCTTCCAGCATGTCGGGGCCAGCCACAATTTGACTCTTCCTCTGAAAACTGGTATTTTAAAAAAGGTTGGGTAAAGCATAGTCAAAAGCCTGATAAGCTTCACTCATAAATGTCTCTGCATCCACAATGCTTGAGTTCCTGTCGTGGTTTAACCCCAGCCGGCAACTAAGCACCACACAGCCACTTGCTCGCTCCCTCCACAGTGGGATGAGGGAGAGAATCGGAAGAGTAAAAGTGAGAAAACCCATGGGTTGAGATAAAGACAGTTTAATAGGGAAAGCAAAAGTTGTGCATGCAAGCTGCCGCTCCTTCCTCCTCAGGGGGAGGACTCCTCACTCGTCCCCTGCTCCACCATGGGGTCCCTCCCACGGGAGACAGTCCTTCATGAACTTCTCCAACGTGAGTCCTTTCCGCAGGCTGCACTTCCTCACAAACTTCCCTGGCGTGGGTCCTTTCTGCGGGCTGATCTTCAGTCACAAATTGCTCCAGTGCGGGCTTTCTCATGGAATCACGGCCATCTTCGGGGGCCTCCGCTCCACCGTTCACCTCCATGGGCTGCAGGGGCATCAACCTCCTCAGGTGCCCCTCCTCCCCCTCCTCCCTCACAGACCTCGGTATCTGCATAGGTGTTCCTCTCACATTCCAATCCCACTACTCGCTACTGGTTCCCCTTCTTAAATCTGTTCTCCCAGAGGCGCTACCACTGTCACTGATTGGGTCGGCCTGAGCCAGAGGTGGGTCCGACTTGG
Source organism: Haliaeetus albicilla (assembly GCF_947461875.1). NCBI lineage: Eukaryota > Metazoa > Chordata > Aves > Accipitriformes > Accipitridae > Haliaeetus > Haliaeetus albicilla. The sequence goes on along the minus strand of NC_091515.1, from coordinate 33,282,558 downwards.
AGCTGGGGGAGCTTCGAGCAGCTTCTCACAGGAGCCGTCCCTGCGGCCCCTCCCCCACTACCAAAAAAACCCACGCCACACAAACCCATAACACAGGTGTTCAGCCATCTCCAGGAAAGCAGGGCTCCATCACACGTAATGGTTACTTGGGAAGACAAGTGTCATAACTCCAAACGTCCCCCAGTTCCTTCTTCTTCCCCCAGCTTTTTATTGCTGAGCATGATGTCATACAGTATGGAATATCCCTTTGGTCAGTTTGGGTCAGCTGTCCCAGCTGTGTCCCCTCCCAACTTCTTGGGCACCCCCAGCCTACTCACGGGTGGGGTGGTGTCAGAAGCAGAAAAGGCCTTGACTCTGTGTAAGCACTGCTCAGCAATAACTAAAACATCCCTGTGTTATCAACACTGTTTCCAGCACAAACCCAAAACATAGCCCCATACTAGCTACTGTGAAGAAAATTAACTCTATCCCAGCCAAAACCAGCACAGTTCCTTGCTTCTTGGTTTTCTCCTTCATGACCCAGTATATTGGGATTATATGGCAAGGTTTTGGTAGCTGAGGGTGGGGGCTGCAAAGGTGGCCTCAGTGAGAAGAGGCCAGGGGCTGCCCCATGTCAGACATAGCTGGTTCCAGCCAGCTCATCAATGGACCCAACACTGGCCAAAGCTGAGCCAATCAGTGAAGCTGGTGGAGCCTCTGGAAAACATATTTAAGAAAGGGCAAACTGCTGCATGGCACCGGGTTGGGAAATTAGTATTAAAAAAAAAAAAAAAAGTGTGAAAAACAGCAATCCTGCAGCCACCAAGGTCAGAGAAGAAGGTGGGGGAGGACATGCTATAGGTGCTGGAGCAGATATTCACCTGCAGATTGCAGAAGAGATGAAGGTGGAACAGCTATTTTTCTGCAATCTGTGGAGAGGGTTATGCAGGAGCAGGTGGATATTCTCTGATGGAACTGTGGCCTATGGAGGACCCACACTGGAGCAGTTTCTCCTGACAGGAACTACAGCCCATGGAGAGGAACCATGCTGGAGCAGGGGAAAAGTGTGAGGAGGAAGTGGCAGAGAGGAACTGTTGTGAACTAACCGTAGAGCCCCATTTCCCATCCTCCCTGCACTGCTTGGGGGAGGTGGGGTGTGGCGGGTTGACCCTGGCTGAACGCCAGGTGCACACCAAAGCTGTTCTATCACTCCCCCCTCCTTAGCTGGACAGGGGAGTGAAAATATAACAAAGGGCTTGTGGGTCAAGATAAGGACAGGAGAGATCACTCACCAATTACCATCACGGGCAAAACAGACACAGCTTGGGGAAAAATTAACTCAATTTATTACCAATCAACCAGAGTAGGGTAATGAGAAATAAAACCAAATCTCAGAACACCTTCCCTCCACTCCTCCCTTCTTCCCAGGCACAACTTCACTCCCAGATTCTCTACCTACCCCCCCCCCAGCGGCGCAGGGGGATGGAGAATGGGGGTTATGATCAGTTCATCACACGTTATTTTCTGCTGCTTCATCCTTCTCAGGAGCAGGACTCATCACACTCTTCCCCTGCTCCAGCATGGGGGTCCCTCCCACGGGAGACAGTCCTCCACAAACTTCTCCAATGTGGGTCCTTCCCACGGGCTGCAGTTCTTCACGAACTGCTCCAGCATGGGTCCCTTCCACAGGGTGTAGTCCTTCAGGAGCACACTGCTCCAGTGTGGGTCCCCCACGGGGTCACAAGTCCTGCCAGAAAACCTGCTCTAACATGGGCTCCTCTCTCCACAGATCCGCAGGTCCTGCCAGGAGCCTGCTCCAGCACAGGCTTCCCACGGGGTCACAGCCTCCTTCGGGCACCCACCTGCTCCGGCGTGGGGTCCTCCACGGGCTACAGGTGGATATCTGCTCCACCGTGGACCTCCATGGACTGCAGGGGGACAGCCTGCCTCACCATGGTCTTCACCACGGGCTGCAGGGGAATCTCTGCTCCAGCGCCTGGAGCATCTCCTCCCCCTGCTTCTTCACTGACCTTGGTGTCTGCAGGGTTGTTTCTCTCACATGTTCTCACTCCTCTCTCCGGCTGCCATTTCTGTGTCCCAGCAACTTTTTTTCCTTCTTAAAAATGTTTTCACAGAGGCGCTACCACTATTGCTGATTGGCTCGGCCTTGGCCGGCAGCCGGTCCGTCTTAGAGCCGGCTGGTATTGGCTCTGTCGGACACAGGGGAAGCTTCCAGCAGCTTCTCACTGAAGCCACCCCTGTAACCCACCCCACCCCCCCCGCTACCAAAAACCTTGCCACACAAAGCCAATACAGGGGGGAATGGGGTAGAGGAGTTGGGAATGAAGGAGTGAAGTTGAGCCTTAGGAAATAAAAGGGGTGGGGAAAAGTTGTTTTAGCTTTTGTTTCTCACCTTCCAACTCTATTTTAGTTGGCAATAAATGAAATTAATTTTCCCCAAGTCTAGTCTGTTTTGCCCATGATGGTAATTGGTAAGTGATCTCCCTGTCTTTATCTCAACCCACAAGCTTTTTCATCTCATATTCTCCCCCTGTCCTGTTGAGGAAGGGGAGTGAGAGAGTGGCTGGGTGGGGGTCTGGCAGCTGGCCAAGTTCAACCCACCACAGTCCTTTCTGGCACCCAATGTGGGGCCAGAGGAATTCTAGATAAGGACAGTAATTGGGAGTGGTAATGGACAAAACTTGGACTGGACATTGCCAGGGAGTGGAGTAATTGTGGGGAATCTTTTATTGTTGTAAAGTGGTGAAGGGACAAGGGGTGGAGTTTCATTGCGTGTGTAATTTGTCCATCTTTGTCAGTGTTGTGATGATGTTATTTTGTTTTTTGTGGGGGAATTTTTTTTTTTTTATCTAACTGAAGTTTGTGAAGCTTGTGATGAATGTATATTTTAACAACAGTTCTTAAAACATGTTTCACAGAGGCAAGGGGGGGGTGTATTGGGTTTATGTGGTAAGGCTGGAGGAGGGGTGTCCTGGTTTCAGCTGGGATAGAGTTAACTGTCTTCCTAGTAGCTGGTACAGTGCTATGTTTTGAGTTCAGTATGTGAAGAATGTTGATAACACTGATGTTTTCAGTTGTTGCTCAGTAGTGTTTAGTCTAAAGTCAAGGATTTTTCAGCTTCTCATGCCCAGCCAGCGAGAAAGCTGGAGGGGCACAAGAAGTTGGCACAGGACACAGCCAGGGCACCTGACCCAAAGTGGCCAACGGTGTATTCCATACCATGGGACGTCCCATCTAGTTTAGGAACTGGGAAGTGGGGGCAGGGAATCACCGCTGGGGGACTAGCTGGGTGTTGGTCGGCGGGTGGTGAGCAATTGCCCTGCGCATCATTTGTACATTCCAATCCTTTTATTACTACTGTTGTCATTTTATTAGTGTTATCATTATCATTATTAGTTTCTTCTTTTCTGTTCTATTAAAATGTTCTGATCTCAACCCAGGAGTTTTACTTCTTTTTCCCGATTTTCTCCCCCATCCCACAGGATGGGGGGGAGTGAGTGAGCGGCTGCGTGGTGCTTAGTTGCTGGCTGGGGTTAAACCACGACAGTCCTTTTTGGCGCCCAACGTGGGGCACGAAGGGTTGAGATAACGACAAACCTGACCAGAGCTTGTTAAAACAAATTTGTTCTAAGCATTCATTATGTTGATTTATGTGTTCTTAGATTTGTTGCTCTGGTTTTTAAGGCTCTGTTATGTATCACCTCGCTTGCTGTATGCAGTTCCTCTTCTGCTGCTTATCATCCGTGGGAGGTGGATTAAGGTTTTCGCTTTGATGTATGGTATAACTCTGGTTTATGGTATGATAAAGTCATCGGCTGTGGGATTAATCCGGTATTTGCACTTAGCATTGTCACCTTTATACTGCGGGAGCCATCTGTGGGAAACTATTAATAATTATACCATTTACCTTTCCTCCATGGAAAACCAGTCTGTGGGTGGGGTACCTTTCTTCCCCTCTCCTTTCTCCTTCAGTCCAGTTACAATGGTGTTTGAGAGTTTTGAAAAATTTGAATACTCCTGGGATATTGGGACTAGCACGGTCCTAGCCCTACTGCTAGGAATTAGCATGCTTCTGAATGTGGTTCAGCTCTCGTTTAAGGTTAAACAACTATTTAAGAAGATCACCCAGAGATGTGCCCCAAGGCTGGATAATTATGAGTGGCAGGGTGTGTGGGGTAGTATGGGCAAGTACCTAGAAAAGTGGGCACCTCCAATGTTTTGGAAATTCACCCCTGAACAAGTGCAGAATCCAGAAGAACTAGTAAAATATTTGCAAAAGGTATGCTGTCACCCCGGCAGCTCCAGAGAGATACAAATCACTGCAACGTGCTGGGGCCTGGCCCATGCCTATCGAGCCCTGTTTGACACCACTCAGTACCCTCAAGGGGAAGAGAAAGTCTCTGGACCTAACAACAAAATGGTGAGCACCGCGGCCACCCAAACCTTGGCAACGGGCGCTGCGGCCCCTCCAGCCCCGGCAATGAGCATTGCAGGCACCCAGACCTTGGTGACAGGCACCGTGACCCCTCCAGCCCCGGTGACGAGAACTCGGGCTACCCAAACCTCAGCAACAGGCACTGCAGCCCCTCCAGCCCTGGCGACGAGCACTGTTGCTACCCAAACCTCGGCGACAGACACTGCGGTTATCCAAAACCTGGCAAGCGATACTGCAACTGAACCAGTGGACCAACCTGCACCAGTATCAGTTGCCCCCGTACATAAAAAGAAATATACAAAAAAATCAGCTCGCTTAGCGAAGGATGAAGATGGACCAGGGTCATGACGGGAACAGGAGGAAGAGGCAGAACCAGAGGTAATAACCCGGTCCCTATCCTTGAGTGAGCTGCGGGATCTGCGAAAAGACTTTGGCCGCCGCATAGGTGAGCATATTATCACCTGGCTCCTCCGATGCTGGGACAATGGGGCTAATAGCTTGGAATTAGAAGGTAGGGAAGCCAAGCAGCTGGGATCGCTTGCCAGGGAAGGTGGCATTGACAAGGCAATTGGAAGAGGGACACAAGCCATCAGCCTCTGGAGGCGACTCCTGTCAAGTGTGAAGGAAAGGTACCCCTTTAAGGAAGATGTTATATGTCAATCAAGCAAGTGGACCACCATGGAAAAAGGTATTCAATATCTGAGGGAATTAGCTGTGCTAGAGACGATCCATCATGACCCGGACAACCCACAATTACCCAAAGATCCAGACGAAGTCCAATGCACACGACCCATGTGGCGGAAGTTTGTACGGAGCGCACCATCATCCTATGCCAACACATTGGCAATAATGGCCTGGAAGGATGAAGAGGCACCGACAGTGGAGGAAGTGGCTCGCCAACTCCATCAATACGAAGAAAATCTCTCCTCCTCCCTACAAGCCTGCATTTCGGCTGTGGAGAAGCTGTCCCAGGATGTCCAACAAATCAAAGAGGATATGTCCTACTCCCCACTTGTAAGGACCAATGTCGCAGCTATTAGGAGTGAGCGTTCTTCTGCCCAAGAGAGAGAATATAGAAGGTACACACCGCGAGGTGCCCTGTGGTTTTACCTATGTGATCATGGAGAGGACATGAGGAAATGGGACGGAAAACCTACCTCGGTCCTAAATGCACGGGTACGTGAGCTGCGAGGCAAAACCACCACAAAAGGGGATTCTACCAGGAAAAATGCCGCTCCAGTTTCCAAACAGAGTAGAAGGGCTGATTTTATTTCCGATCCTCTTGAAGGGAATTCTGAGCCAATTTTACGAGAAGTGAATACTGAATACTCTGACCAGAATTAGAGGGGCCCTGCCTCCAGCCAGGTGGAGGAAAGGGATAACCGGGTCTATTGGACTGTGTGCATTCGATGGCCTGGCACGTCAGACCCACAGGAGTATAAGGCTCTAGTAGACACCGGCGCACATTGCACTCTAATGCCATCAAGTTATAAAGGGGCAGAACCCATCTGTATTTCTGGTGTGACAGGGGGATCTCAAGAGTTAACTGTATTGGAAGCTGAAGTAAGCCTAACTGGAAATGAATGGCAGAAACACCCCATTGTGACTGGTCCAGAGGCTCCGTGTATCCTTGGCATAGACTATCTCAGGAGGGGGTATTTTAAGGACCCAAAGGGGTATCGATGGGCTTTCGGTATAGCTGCCTTGGAGACGGAGGGCACTGAACAGCTGTCTACCCTGCCTGGTCTCTCTCAAGACCCTTCGATTGTGGGGTTGCTGAAGGTTGAAGAACAACAAGTGCCAATTGCTACCACGACAGTGCACCGGCGGCAATATCGCACCAACCGAGACTCTCTGATTCCCATCCACAAGTTGATTCGCCAACTGGAGAGCCAAGGAGTGATCAGCAAAACTCGCTCACCCTTTAATAGTCCCATATGGCCAGTGCCGAAGTCTAATGGGGAATGGAGACTAACAGTTGACTATCGCGGCCTGAATGAAGTTATGCCACCGCTGAGTGCTGCCATTCCAGATATGCTAGAACTTCAATACGAACTAGAGTCAAAGGCAGCCAAGTGGTATGCCACAATGGACATTGCTAATGCGTTTTTCTCAATCCCTCTGGCAGCAGAGTGTCGTCCACAATTTGCCTTTACTTGGAGGGGCGTCCAGTACACTTGGAATCGACTGCCCCAGGGGTGGAAACACAGCCCCACCATTTGCCATGGACTAATCCAGACTGCACTGGAAAAAGGTGAAGCTCCAGAACACCTGCAATACATTGATGACATCATCGTATGGGGCAACACGGCAGAAGAAGTCTTTGAGAAAGGGAAGAAAATAATCCAAATCCTTCTGAAAGCCGGTTTTGCCATAAAAGAAAGTAAGGTCAAGGGACCTGCACAGGAGATCCAGTTTTTGGGAATAAAATGGCAAGATGGACGTCGTCAGATCCCAATGGACGTGATTAATAAAATAGCAGCTATGTCTCCCCCGACTAATAAAAAGGACACACAGGCCTTCTTAGGTGTCGTGGGGTTTTGGAGAATGCATATTCCAAATTACAGTTTGATTGTAAGCCCTCTCTATCAAGTGACCCGGAAGAAGAATGATTTTAAATGGGGCCCTGAGCAACAACAAGCCTTTGAACAAATTAAGCGGGAGATTGTTCTTGCAGTAGCCCTTGGACCAGTCCGGGCAGGACAAGATGTTAAAAATGTGCTCTATACTGCAGCTGGGGAGAATGGCCCTACCTGGAGCCTCTGGCAGAAAGCACCTGGGGAGACCCGAGGCCAACCCCTGGGGTTTTGGAGTCGAGGATATCGAGGATCCGAGGCTCGCTATACTCCAACTGAAAAAGAGATATTGGCAGTATATGAAGGAGTTCGAGCCGCCTCTGAAGTGGTTGGTACTGAGACACAGCTCCTCTTAGCACCCCGACTGCCAGTGCTGGGCTGGATGTTCAAAGGGAGGGTTTCCTCTACATATCACACAACAGATGCCACGTGGAGTAAGTGGATCGCACTGATCACACAACGGGCTCGCATAGGAAACCCCAGTCACCCAGGAATTTTAGAAGTGATCATGGACTGGCCAGAAGGCAAAGCTTTTGGAATGTCGCCAGAGGAGGAGGTGGCACGTGCTGAAGAAGCCCCGCTGTATAATAAACTGCCAGAAAATGAGAGGCAATATGCCCTGTTCACTGACGGATCCTGTCGCATTGTGGGAAAGCATCGAAGGTGGAAAGCTGCTGTATGGAGTCCTACACGACAAGTTGCAGAAACTGCTGAAGGAGAAGGTGAATCGAGTCAGTTTGCAGAGGTGAAAGCCATCCAGCTAGCATTAGATATTGCTGAAAGGGAGAAGTGGCCAGTGCTCTATCTCTATACTGACTCATGGATGGTGGCAAATGCCCTGTGGGGGTGGTTACAGCAATGGAAGCAGAGCAACTGGCAGCGCAGAGGTAAACCCATTTGGGCTGCCACACTGTGGCAAGATATTGCGTCCCGGCTAGAGAATCTGGTTGTAAAAGTACGTCACGTAGATGCTCACGTACCCAAGAGTTGGGCCACTGAAGAACATCGAAACAACGAACAGGTGGATCAGGCTGCCAAGATTGAAGTGTCTCAGGTGGACCTGGGCTGGCAACATAAGGGTGAGCTATTTATGGCTCAGTGGGCCCATGATACTTCAGGCCATCAGGGAAGAGATGCAACATATAGATGGGCTCGAGATCGAGGGGTGGACCTGACCATGGACACTATCGCGCAGGTTATCCATGAATGTGAAACATGTGCTGCAATTAAGCAAGCCAAGCGGTTAAAGCCCCTGTGGTATGGAGGGCGATGGCTGAAATATAAATTTGGGGAAGCCTGGCAGATTGACTATATCACACTCCCACAAACTCGCCAAGGCAAGCGCTATGTGCTGACAATGGTGGAAGCAACCACCGGATGGCTGGAAACATATTCTGTACCCCATGCCACTGCCCGGAACACTATCCTGGGCCTTGAGAAGCAGGTCTTGTGGCGACATGGCACCCCAGAAAGAATTGAGTCAGACAACGGGACTCATTTCCGAAACAACCTCATAGACACCTGGGCCAAAGAGCATGGCATTGAGTGGGTGTATCATATCCCCTATCATGCACCAGCCTCTGGGAAAATTGAGCGATACAATGGACTGTTAAAAGCTACATTGAAAGCAATGGGGGGCGGAACTTTCAAACATTGGGATACACATTTAGCAAAAGCCACCTGGTTAGTCAACACCAGAGGATCTGCCAATCGGAGTGGCCCTGCCCAATCAGAATTTTTACATACTGTAGAGGGGGATAAAGTCCCTGTAGTGCACATGAAAAATATGTTAGGGAAGACAGTCTGGGTTACTCCTGCCTCAGGCAAAGGTAAACCCATTCGTGGGATTGCTTTTGCTCAAGGGCCTGGGTGCACTTGGTGGGTGATGCGAAAAGATGGAGAAGTCCGATGTGTGCCTCAAGGGGATTTGATTTTAGGTGAAAATAGCCAGAATTAAACTGTATGATAGTAGTTGCTATATAACCCTGCTACTGTATGTTATCATTACTATAATTGTTATATGCTATATCCATAGTACTACAGCAAGAATCACTTAGATCAAGCAAGAAAGAACTGTGATAAAACTGAGCAAAGCGCAGTAGTGATGGAACCAGAACTGACTCCAGCATGCAACAATCCAACGGTGCACACCATCCTCCTGCTGCATCAAAAGTCATCTGCTTGTCACACCGCACTGAAGGCCAGTTCTGCTCTACCGACTGAGAGGACTTTGCACCATCCCTCCTGCCCAGACAGACTGGTATGACAGATGGAGCCCAGAGTCGGAAACCAAATGAACTCAACAAACATTTTATGAACATAAGCCATGAACTAAAGGAATGATATCTCTGTGTGTGTATACATTTATATATCATTGTTCATATGTCTCAAAGGGATGGAAAGGTGATGATGATTGATCAGGATGTAACTAAAGGTATGGGAACTGAGCATGACGTCAATGGTATAGAATAAGGGGTGGATACTATCCTGGTTTCAGCTGGGATAGAGTTAACTGTCTTCCTAGTAGCTGGTACAGTGCTATGTTTTGAGTTCAGTATGAGAAGAATGTTGATAACACTGATGTTTTCAGTTGTTGCTAAGTAGTGTTTAGACTGAAGTCAAGGATTTTTCAGCTTCTCATGCCCAGCCAGCGAGAAAGCTGGAGGGGCACAAGAAGTTGGCACAGGACACAACCAGGGCACCTGACCCAAACTGGCCAACGGTGTATTCCATACCATGGGACGTCACATCCAGTATAGGAACTGGGAAGAGGGGGCAGGGAATCGCCGCTCGGGGACTAGCTGGGTGTTGGTCGGCGGGTGGTGAGCAATTGCCCTGCACATCATTTATACATTCCAATCCTTTCATTACAACTGTTGTCATTTTATTAATGTTATCATTATTAGTTTCTTCTTTTCTGTTCTGTTAAACCGTTCTGATTTCAACCCACGAGTTTTACTTCTTTTTTTCCTGATTTTCTCCCCCATCCCACTGGGTGGGGGGGAGTGAGTGAGCGGCTGCGTGGTGCTTAGTTGCTAGCTGGGGTTAAACCACGACAGTATAGAAACCCAGATATTCAGAAGAAGTGTAAATTGGGGGGAGATATGTTGATGCCATGTATAGAGGAGAAAGAGAAAAAAAGTAAGGAGTTATATGTTGCGGGGAGAATGAACAAGAAGATATACAGGTTTTGGTTCCCCCACGTCCTTATAATACAGAAACCAACAAGGAAAAAGATAAGGATAATAAAGGAATGAGTGGAAAAAGGGGACAAATGGGGAATGAAAATTTTAGTTCTATTTCAAGCCGACCACAAGGATAAACTCAGCCAGTGATACAAGTGCCTTTAAGGCAAGCAGTGGGGGCAGAGGGTTTACCAGTTTTTGTACATGTTCCATTTACTACCTCCGCTCTGTTAAATTCGAAACAGTCTGTTGGTTCATATCAAGAAAACCCCAAAGGGATGAATCAACTTTTAGAAACTATTATGTTAACTCATAACCCTAATTGGGGAGACATGCAAACTTTATTGAACACCTTTTTTTACTGCAGAGGAAAAAAGAATGGTGCTGGATAAGGCAAAAGAGGAAGGAAAAAAAAGAAACAGGCAGGAGGATCCTAATCAATACTTGCCTTTAAGGGAAGATCCAGGGTGCGACCCAAATACTGGATTTGGAAAAACTAAATTGAAGCAGTATCAACAGTTGATATTATATGGAATACAACATGCGGTCTCTAAACCTAAAAATTTGTCCAAACTGTATGAAGTGAGACAAGAGCCTGATGAAAACCCCTCAGCCTTTTATGAGAGGCTGTGTAGGGTAGCTAAGAAGTGGACGGATTTAAATCCGGAGGAAGGAGCCAATCGAAGGGTGTTTAATATGCTGTTTATGGGTCAGTCCTCCCAAGACATAAGAAAAAAGTTGCAAAAGGTGGATGGGGCAGAAGGAATGTCTATTACACAATTGAGATTGCCTATAAAGTGTATAATAACAGAGAGGAGCAGAAAGAAAAGAGAGAACAAGCAAAAATGAAATTACAAGCCTCTTTGTTAGCGGCAGCAATAGTAGATAGAGAAGGGGGGGGAAGGAAGAGGGGGAGGAGGATGAGGCTGTGGGCAGGGGCATGAAGGGGTCCTCCCTTAGGTCTGAATCAATGTGCTATTTGCAGGCAAGAAGGGCATTGGAAGAATGAATGCCCCAACAAGGAGAAAAAGGAGCCAGACAAGGATGTTACTGTGATGGTATTAGAGAGCTCAGATAATGAATGAAGAAAACCAAATGAAGAGGACCGAGGAGAACATTGAAGCATCCCCAGTGATTGGATCCCCCAGTCCCAATAAAGCTGGGGAATGAAACAATTGATTTTTTAATAGATAGTGGAGCTACTCATTCAGTGGTAACAATTTGTAAGGGACCTCTTAGTAAGACTGTGGTACCGATTGTTGGGGCAATGGGAAAAAGAACCTTGCGGCCATTCTTACAACCTATGGAGTGTATGATTGGAGACACTAAATTAACTCATGAGTTTCTATATATGCCTGAAAGCCCCCTTCCACTCTTGGGATGGGATTTGTTATGCAAGCTTAATGCTCAAATAACCTTCTCTGAGAATTCTGTACAGCTGCACATTCCTCAAGAAATGGCATGGAGAGCTCAACTCTACTGATGAATGAAATCTTGGAAGAACCTGGAGACAACGTTCTGGACATGGTATTGGATGCAGTAATTCCTCTGGTATGGGCCTCAAAGATGCCAGGTAAAGCCAAGAATGTGATCCTGATCAAAATCAAGCTCAAACCAGGGGCAGGTCCAGGAAGGGTAAATCAGTATCCTGTTAGGCTGGAAGCACGCAAAGGATTAGAACCCTTGATAAATGTTTCTATGCAGTATGGATTGCTCAGAGAATGTCAATCCGAATTTAATATTCCTATTTTACCTGTAAAGAAGCCTCATTCTCAGGAATACAGACTGGTACAGGATTTGAGAGAGAGAAATCAAACACTTATTTTACTGTCTTGGATCTAAAAAAATGCCTTCTTTTGTATCCCAGTGGATGAACCAAGCCAAACGATCACCTTCAAATGGGAGAGCCCCACAACAGGGAGAAAAGTGCAGCTGTGTGTGGTAGTTTGACTCTGGCTGGGCGCCAGGTGCCCACCAAAGCTGCTCTATCACTCCCCCTCCTCAGCTGGACAGGGGAGAGAAAATATAACAAAAGGCTCATGGGTCAAGATAAGGACAGTTTAATAAAGTGAAAGCAAAGGTCGTGCGCGAAAGCAAAGGAAAACAAATGATGTTATTCTCTACTTCCCATCAGCAGGCGATGTCTGGCCACTTCCTGGGAAGCAGGGCTTCAGTACACGTAGTGGTTGCTCCGGAAGACGAAATGCCCCCCCTTCCATCTCCCTTTACTTAGCTTTTATAGCTGAGCTGACTTCATATGGTATGGAATATCTGTTTGGTTAGTTTGGGTCAGCTGTCCTGGCTATGTCCCCTCCCAAGATCTTGCCCAGCCCCAGCCTGCCATTGAGGGAGGGGAAAATGTTGGAGAGACAGCCTTGATGCTGTGCCAGCACTGCTCAGCAGCAGCCAAAACACTGGTGTGTTATCAACACCTTTCTAGCTACTGATGCAGAGAACAGTGCTATGAGGGCTGCTCTGGGGAGAATTAACTCCATCTCAGCCAGACCCAATACCCAATAATGAAAGAGAAGGGTGTATGTAAAGTTTTGAACCTGTTGATGGACGACTGCTGTGTTCACTCCAAATGTGTCAATGTAGCTTCAAGATTAAATCAATAAAAGAAAATGGCAAGACCTAGAGGTAATTGCTTCTGCATCAGGGACTAACTGACTGGGGAAAAGGTTTTGATATGTTCGGATTTTCTTTCACGGGGTGGGTGACCAGCCCTCTCTAATAATGCTTGTAGTTATGATTACTGTAATCTGTATTGCAATAAGTTCTATCAAACGCTTGGTAGTGAAGCCTGTACTAATGGTTAAGTATACTCCCTTAAACCTGTTCATACGCTGAATATTCCTGTTTCAGATATCCCACTTTAATTCTAGACCAGAATGGAATGATGGCCCATGATGAGCGTCAAATTCATCAGACTGCGCTCCCTTTTAACTTTGGAGGCAAGAGGTGACTGTACCACCACTCCAAGGAAACCAGTCGAATCATGACTGTGGTCACAGGGTGGATTGTGTGGCAGTATACTCCCCCCCGCCCCGCCCCAACCAGAAAAGAAACTTCTCCAGGCAGGGAGAAGAGGAAAAAAACCCTAAACCCTGGAGGCTGCAGGTTGAAATTTGAACTGGCCAATCAATACGTGCCTGGTACACTGAGGTGACCTTCTTGGCCAATAGGGATTAAAATGACCACAGATCAGATTTGACAAGGGTATAAATGGGGTCCCGCCGGAGGACATGTGGGAATCAGTTCTCCTTGGAGCAGCGGGTCTGCAGTCGGGGACTCCCCCTTGGGTCGGGGCACCACGCAAGGTAACTCCTCAAGGGAGAGAGCCCTCATCTTTTAGGTGAGTGATATGCGCATTTTGAGTCATCACTTTTAAGGATTCTTGAGTCGACTGTGTAGTACTAATTCCCCTTACATCATTGAGCCTGTGGTTTATGAAATGTTACCGGAGTTCTAACTAACTTTTTACTGAAGAATACATCTGAGCTTTAACACCTGTTGGATTTGGTTGTGCATGCATCTGTAACAGATACCTGAGAGAGAAACTAGTTTCAAATTAGTAAGTCTGTGTTATATCATGACATTTTTTGGTGATTCAAAAAACAGAACTGTTTACCTTCTTTACCCAGTGCTGCCAAACATACTGGTAAATTAAATCAGGTAAACAACAGATGTCCCTTTTCCTGGTGTCATGGTTTAACCCCAGCCAGCAACTAAGCACCACGCAGCCGCTCACTCACTCCCCCCCCATGCAGTGGGATGGGGGAGAAAATTGGGAGAAGAAGTAAAACTCGTGGGTTGAGATAAGAACGGTTTAACAGAACAGAAAAGAAGAAACTAATAATGATAATGATAACACTAATAAAATGACAACAGTAGTAATAAAAGGATTGGAATGTACAAATGATGCGCAGGGCAATTGCTCACCACCCGCTGACCAACACCCAGCTAGTCCCCGAGTGGCGATTCCCTGCCCCCACTTCCCAGTTCCTATACTGGATGTGACGTCCCATGGTATGGAATACACCGTTGGCCAGTTTGGGTCAGGTGCCCTGGTTGTGTCCTGTGCCAACTTCTTGTGCCCTGGCTGGGCATGAGAAGCTGAAAAATCCTTGACTTTAGACTAAACACTACTGAGCAACAACTGAAAACATCAGTGTTATCAACATTCTTCTCATACTGAACTCAAAACATAGCACTGTACCAGCTACTAGGAAGACAGTTAACTCTATCCCAGCTGAAACCAGGACACCTGGGTCATCTTTTTTTTTCTTTAAATATTCTAAAGCCCATATAAATAACTAATAATAGCTTTACTTAAGCTTTCAAGGAGACACTTTTATTTTTGATTGTGGAATGCCATAATTCAGTTTTGTTTATCCATCACTGTGTATATGTTTTTTATAGGGAATGCTTATACATGAAGAAAAAAAGAAATAAAAAGGAAAAGTGGTTTTGAGTCTCCAATCAGGTTTGTATCTCTGTTTGGGGTTTGTGTGGTGGGGTTTTTGGTAGCGGGGAGGGGCTGCAGGGGTGGCTCCTGGGAGAAGCTGCTAGAAGCTTCCCCAGCTCCAACTCGGACCCACCTCTAACTGAGGCCGACCCAATCAGTGACAGTAGTAGCACCTCTGGGATAACATATTTAAGAAGGGGAACCTGCAGTGGGGGAGGGGATTGGAATGTGAGAGGAACACCTATGCAGATACCAAGGTCAGTGAAGAAGGAAGAGGAGAAGGTGTGCCGGAGGAGGTTGATGCCCCTGCAGCCCGTGGTGAGACAGCAGGCTGTCCCCCTGCAGCCCATGGAGGTGAATGGTGGAGCAGATGCCCACTTGCAGCCCATGGAGGACCCCACGCCGGAGCAGTCAAATGCCCCCGAAGATGGCTGCGACTCCATGGGAAAGCCCGTGCTGGAGCAGTCTGACTGAAGATCGGCCTGCGGAAAGGACCCATGCCAAGGAAGTTTGTGAAGAACTGCAGCCCGTGGGAAGGACTCGCGTTGGAGAAGTTCATGGAGGACTGTCTCCCATGGGAAGGACCACATGCTGGAGCAGGGGAAGAATGTGATGAGTCCTGCCCCTGAGGAGGAAGGAGCAGCAGAGACGATGTGTTGTGAACTGACTGCAACCCCCATCCCCTGTCCCCCTGTGCCACGGCGGGGAGGAGGTAGAGAAAACTGGGAGTGTTGTTGAGCCAGGAAGGAGGGACGGGTGGGGGGAAGGTGTTCTAAGGTTTGGTTTTACTTCTCGGTATCCTTGTTTTGATTTGATTTGTAGTAAATTAAATTGATTTTGTTTCTTCCCCAAGTTGAGCCAGTCTTTTGCCCATGACCATAATTGGTGAGTGATCCCTCCCTGTCCTTGTCTCAACCCACGAGCCTGCCTTTATATTTTCTCCTCATCCCACTGTGGCTGGGGGGGAGGAGTGAGCGAGTGGCTTCATGGTATTTTGTTACCGGCTGGGCTTAAACCACGACAATCTCTTAATTTCAATTCAGAAAATCTGTGTAAAAGCATGTATTTTTAACTTGCTTTCCCCATGTCATGGTTTAATCCTGGTAGGTAGCTAAGCCTTTCACAACCACTCACTCAGTCCCCCACTCAGTGGGATGGGGGAGAGAATCAGAAAGAAAAAGAAGGAAAACTTGTGGGTTGAGATAAGAATAGTTTAATAGGACAGAAAGGAAGAAAATAATAATTATAATAACAATAATAAAATTACAATAATAATTAAAAAATAATGGGAATATACAAAACAAGCGCTGCACAATGCAATTGCTCACCACTCACCGACCAATGCCCAGTTAGTTCCCGAGCAGCAATAAGTCAGTTAGGGTCAGCTGTCCCAGCTGTGTCCCCTCCCAACTTCTTGGGCACCCCCAGCCTACTCGCTGGCAGGGCAGTGTGAGAAGCAGAAAAGGCCTTGACTCTGTGTAAGCACTGTTCAGCAGTAAATAAAACATCCCTATGTTATCAACATTGTTTTCAGCACAAATCCAAAACATAGCCCCATACTAGCTACTGTGAAGAAAATTAACTCTGTCCCAGCTGTGAGAGACTGAAAGAGTTAATGCCTCAAACATTGTGGTGGGGCAAGTTCTGCTTAAAGACAAACCCTGCACAGCAAGGAACCAAGGTGAAAAGCCCATCATCTCAGACATCAGCAACAGGAGGGGGAGGGCGCGCAGCTCCCTGTTCTGATACAAAGATCAAACAATGGCCAAGTCTGCAGGGAAGGAGAAATTACTCCACAAACGACCCCCAAGCCCAAAGGCTCACAAACTGCTCATTAACCTGAGGAGTTCTGGTGCCCACCTGAAGGAGGGGCAAGGATGATAAAAGGACACAAACTGAAGCCCCGGGCATGCAAGCCCACCGGGACTAGACCCCTTGGCTGACTGAACCAACGCTGGACCCAGGACTGGTGAAATCTTTCTCTCTTCCTTTTTCTCTCTCCGTCTTCTTCTCTCTTTCCTTTTCCACAATCCCTACACCTCATCCGTTTCAAGATATAAACCGTTGACCAAGTCTGAGACTAAGAGTGGATCCAGCTGCCCCTGGGCCCTTCTCTGAGGAGGAGTCTAGAAAGCAAGGGGGTCTGCTCTGAACCTTGTGACTCAACGGGAGGGATCTCCTTATTCCCTGAATTGATGTAGGTGGTTACACGGTTTACAGAAGTAGTCTTATGCCAATTCCTGTTGTGAGAAACCCTGCCACCTACTACCATGCCTCCCCAGTTCAGTTTGCTTTTGTCATGAATAAAATCTTTAACTGATCGTTTGGTGTCGTTTCACCTTAATTTAGCCCGAGGGAATTTCGAATTAAACACGACTCCCTGGTCTGTCCAGTCTGGGTCGTGACACCAGCCAAAACTAGTACAATCTCTACCCCTTATTCCATACCATTTACATCATGCTCAGGTCCCACACTATTCAGTAGATTCTCATTAACCACCCCCCAGCCCTTCCCATCCTTTGATATATACACAAATATCATTCCCTTAGTCTATGGACCACCTCTGTGAAATGCCCATAAAATGTCCATAAAATGTCCATTGAGTTCATTTAGTCCATGACTTTGGGCTCCATCTGTTATGGTGGTCACTCAGGACAGGAGAGGTGGTGTGTTGCATGGAGTTATTGGGCACCAAATCCAGCTGAGGTCGGGTCACTGCTGCACTTGCACTGCTTCTTATGAATCTCGTCCTCCATTGGTTTCTGCTGTAGTATTTCCTATAACATGCAACTCAAATCATGGGTTACAACAATGTAAAGGTATATCCATTACAATCTCCACCCTTGGTCCATTTGGACCAGGCCATAGGGTTTAACATTGAAATTAACTCCTCCCCTTGCTCCTAGCGTGGCTAGCAGCAAAGGGTTCCTGCTGTAATATCTATGACATATGGCAGCCACAACAGTGGTGATAAACAGCATCATGTAACACTGGCATCATACAACTCAAATCACGGGTTATTTTCACTAAGGAATAAATCACCTTGAGATACACATTGGACTCCCCCATCCTTGCACATTACCCACCAAGTATACCTAGGTCCTTGAGCAAAAGCAGTCCCACAAATGGGTTTGCTTTTCCCCAGGGAAGGAGTAACCCAGGCTGTCTTTCCCAGCCAGTTCCTTATACATACTATGGGGACTCTATCTCCTTCCACAGTGCACAGGTGTTTTAATTGGGCAGGGCCAGGTCGACTGGTGTTGACTAGCCAAGTGGCTTCTGCTAAATTTAGAATAGACTATTTCAGTTGGAAGGGACCTACAACAGTCATCTAGTCCAACTGCCTGACCAATTCAGGGCTGACCAAATGTTAAAGCATAGTATTAAGGGCATTGTCCAAATGCCTCTTAAACACTGACAGGCTTGGGGCATCAACCACCTCTCGAGGAAGCCTGTTCCAATGTTTGGCAACCCTCTCAGTAAAGAAATGTTTCCTAATGTCCAGTCTAAACATCCTCTGGTGCAGCTTTGAACCATTCCCACTCATCCTGTCACTGGATACCAGGGAGAAAAGATCACCACCTCCCTCTCCATTTCCCCTCCTGTGGTGGGTTGAGCCTGGCTGGATGCCAGGTGCCCACCAAAGCTGCTCTACCACTCCCCCTCCTCAGCTGGACAGGGGAGAGAAAATATAATGAAAAGCTTGTGGGTCGAGATAAAGACAGGGAGATCATTCAACAATTATTGTCACAGGCAAAACAGGCTCGACTTGGGGAAAAAAATTAATTTAATTTATTGCCAATCAACCAGAGTAGGGTATAAAAATAAATAATTATAAATAATAAATAATAATTAGAGGGTAAAATAAAACCAAATCTTAAAAACACTTTCCCTCACCCCTCCCTTCTTCCTGGGCACAACTCCACTCCCAATTTTTCTCTATCTCTGCCCCCACAGTGGCACAGGGGGACGGGGAATGGCATTTACGGTCAGTTCATCACACGTTGTCTCTGCTGCTCCTTCCTCCTCAGGGGGAGGACTCATCACACTCTTCCCCTGCTCCAGCGTGGGGTCCCTCCCATGGGAGACAGTCCTCCATGAACTTCTCTAACATGAATCATTCCTACAGGCTACAGTTCTTCATGAACTATTCCAGTGTGGGTCCCTTCCACAGGGTGCAGTCCTTCAGGAACAGACTGCTCCAGCGTGGGTCCCCCCGTTGTAGAGAGCAATGAGGTCACCCCTCAGCCTCCTTCTCTCCAAACTAGACAAGCCCAAAGTCCTTAGCCACTCCTCATTGGACATGCCCTCCAGTCCTTTCACCTGCTTTGTTGCCCTCCTCTGGATGCATTCAAGGACCTTAACATCCTTCTTAAATTGTGGGGCCCAGATCTGCACACAATACTCAAGGTGAGGCCATACCAACGCTAAATACAGCAGGATAATCGCCTCTTTTGACCGGCTGGTTGTCGCGTCCCAAGTTGGAGCGACTCAGGTTCATGGATTTCCTTTGTCAGAATTAAGGTGAAACGACACCAGGGGAGTTCAAACAACAATCAACATTTATTCAACCTAGCTAACCTTGCCCAAGTACAAGTGAACTTATCAATATGAACCTTGCAACATGTCATTAAGCCACTGTTTGAAAGGAGAAGGGAGGTGTAGAAAAAGAAATGGAAAAAGGAACACGGGACTGTATCAGAAGGAGAGCCCTCCCGTTGAGTCACGAGGTTCAGAGCAGTCCCCCTTGCTTTCTGGACTCCTTCTCAAAGAGGAGCCCAGGGGCGGCTAGATCCACTCCTAGTCTCAGATTTGGTCAACGGTTTATGTTTAAAAGGATGAGGTGTAGGGACTGTGGAAAAGAGAAGGAAAAGAGGTAGAGAGAGAAAGAGAGAAAGAAAGAAAGAAAGAAGAAAAGGGTTTCACCAGTCCTGGGTCCAGCGTTGGTCCAGCCAGCGTAGAGATCCAGTTCCGGAGGGCACACACTGAGAACTCGTTCTCCCTTCTTTTATAGTGTGTTAGTCGATGGTCTTGACATGCGCAGTTCCCATTCCTGGGGTTCTCGAATCGGTCGGTGAGCTTTGGGGGGGGGTGTTCATTGCGGAGCTGCCTCTTTTTCCCTGCTGGCATGACCGCTTAAGATAGAAGCACAGTCCCATCCTCCGTGGGGCCTCCTCCTCCAGGCGCATATGCTGTGCTCCTTCTCCTGGTCACTTAAGGAATTGCAGCTTTGGAGAAGCAGGGTCCCACCCTCCATGGGGCCCTCTCCTCCAGCCACATTGTCCTGTTCACAAAACTCCAGCATTTTTACAGAGGCCGTTTTCTCCACCAAAGTTCTTTAACGAATGTTTGAGACATTGACTATAATTTGTCAGATGCACCCCAGGACGTGGTTTGCCCTCTTGGCTGCCAGGGCACACTGCTGAGTCATGTTGAGCCTGCTGTCAACCAGCACCTCCAGATCCCTTTCTGCAGGGCTGCTCTCCAGCCACTCATAATGCTTGAATGTCCGTTGTATTGTTCAGTTTTCCCGGAGGCTGGCTCATGATAGGGGATGTGATATATCTACTCAGTGCCATGCTCTTTGGCCCAAGTGTCTATGAGGTTGTTACCGAAATAAGTCCCATTGTCTGATTCAATTCTTTCTGGGGTGCCATGTCACCATAAGACTTGCTTTCAAGGCCCAGGATAATGTTTCAGGCAGCTGCATGGGGCACAGGTTATGTGGTAGTTGCTTCCACCATTGTAAGCACATGGTGCTTGCCTTCGTGGGTTCATGGTAGTGTGATATAATCAATCTTCCAGGCTTCCCCATATTGATATTTCAGCCATCGCCCTCCATACCAGAGAGGCTTTAGCCGCTTGGCTTGTTTGATTATGGTGTATTTTTCGCATTCGTGGATACCTTGTGTGATGTCAATGGTCGAGTCCACCCCTCAATCACAAGCCCATCTGTATGTTGCATCCCTTCCTAGATGTCCTCATATGTCACAGGCCCATCAAGGTATAAATAGCTCACCCTTATGTTCCCAGTCCAGATCCACCTGAGCCACTGCAATGCTTGCAGCCTGGTCCACCTGCTCATTGTTTCCATGTTCTTCAGTGGCATGACTCTTGGGCATGTGAGCATCTACGTGATGTACTTTTACAGCCAGGTTCTCTAGCTGAGCAGCAATATCTTGCCGCAATTCAGCAGCCCAGATGGGTTTACATCTGTGCTGCCAGTTGCTCTGCTTCCATTGCTGTAACCACCCCCACAAGGCATCTGCCACCATCCATGAGTCAGTATAGAGATAGAGCACTGGCCATTTCTCTCTTTCAGCAATGTCTAATGCTAGCTGGATGGCTTTCACCTCTGCAAACTGACTCGATTCACCTTCTCCTTCAATGGTTTCTGCGACTTGTCATGTAGGACTCCATACAGCAGCTTTCCACCTCTGATGTTTTCCCATAATACGACAGGATCCATCTGTAAACAGGGCATATTGCTTTTCATTTTCTGGTAATTTATTATATGGTGGGGCCTCTTCAGCACGTGCCACCTCCTCCTCTGGTGACATTCCAAAATCTTTGCCTTCTGGCCAGTCCATGATTACTTCCAAAATTCCTGGGCGACTGGGGTTTCCTATGCGAGCCCATTGGATGATTAGTGCGACCCACTTACTCCATATAGCATCAGTTGCACGATGCATAGAGGAGACCCTCCCTCTGAACATCCAGCACAGGCAATCAAGGTGCCAAGAGGAGCTCTGCTTCAGTACCAGCTACTTCTCAAGTACCTCAAACTCCTTCATATGCTGCTAGTATCTTTTTCAGTTGGAGTGTGACGGGCTTCAGATCCTCTATAGCCCCAGCTCCAAAATCCTAGAAGTCAACCTCGAGTCTCTCCAGGTGCTTTCTGCCAGAGGCTCCAGGTGGGGCTGTTATCCCTGGCTGAGGTGTAAAGCATGTTTCTCGCATCTTGTCCTGTCCAGACTGGCCCAAGAGCTACTGCATGAACTATCTCCTGTTTAATTTGTTCAAAGGCTTGTTGCTGCTCAGGGCCCCATTTGAAACCATTCTTCTTCCAGGTCACTCAACAGAGAGGACTTACAATCAGAATGTAACCTGGATTATGCATTCTCTACAAACCCACAATGCCTAGAGAAAGCTTGTGTTTCTTTTTTGTTAGTTGGTGGAGCCATAGCTGTTATTTTATTGATCACATCCATAGGGATATGATGATGCCCATCTTGCCATTTTATTCCCAAAAACTGGATCTCCTGTGCAGGTCCCTTGACCTTACTTGTTTTATGGCAAAACCAGCTTTCAAGAGAATCTGGATTATTCTTCTCCCTTTCTCAAACACTTCCTCTGCTGTGTTGCCCCATACGATGATGTCATCAATGTATTGCAGGTGTTCAGGAGCTTCACCCTTTTCCAGTGCAGTCTGGATCAATCCATGGCAAATGGTGGGGCTGTGTTTCCACCCCTGGAGCAGTTGATTCCAGGTGTACTGGATACCCCTCCATGTGAAAGTAAACTGTGGCCTGCACTCTGTTGCCAAAGGGATCAAGAAAAATGCATTAGCGATATCAGTTGTGATGTACCACTTGGCTGCCTTTGACTCCAGTTCATATTGGAGCTCTAGCATGTCCAGTATGGCAGCACTCAGTAGTGGCATGACTTCGTTCAAGACTCAGTAGTCCAATGTTAGTCTCCACTCTGTGTTAGATTTTTGCACTGGCCATATGGGACTCTTAAAGGGTGAGCGAGTTTTGCTGATCACTCCTTGACTCTCCAGTCACTGAATCAGCTTATGGATGGGAACCAGGGAGTCTCAATTGGTGCAATATTGTCACCAGTGCACCGTCCTGGTAGCAATTGGCACCTGCTGTCCTTCAACCTGCAGCAACCCCACGACAGAAGGATCCTTTGAGAGACTAGGCAAGCTACGCAGCTGTTTAATCTTCTCCGTATTCAAGGCAGCTATACCAAAAGCCCACCGATACCCTTTTGGGTCCTTGAAGTACCCTCTTCTGAGGTAGTCTATGCCAAGAATGCACGGAGCCTCTGGACCAGTAAATAGGATGTTTTTTCCATTCATTCCCAATTAGGCTTACCCCAGCCTCCAACACAAACAGCTGTTGGGATCCCCCTGACACTCCAGAGGTAGAGGTGGATTCTGCCCCTTTGTAATCTGATGGTGTGGTGGGTTGGCCTTGGCTGGATGCCAGGTGCCCACCAAGCCACTCTATCACTCCCCTTCCTCAGCAGGACAGGGAGGGGAGAAAATAAGAT